>NC_047667.1:32850011-33450011 GCF_011762505.2 Arvicanthis niloticus
TCCCAAGAAATATTCATCTTCTTTCTCAGTGAAATGATTCGGTACCGTTTCCACCAACCCAATATATTAGGCAGTTAACACAGTCCAGAGAATATTATTGATGTCTACTTTTGATTTTTGGGGGGTAGGGGTGGGAAGGTATAAACTGAAAGAGTCTTAAAATCATTTATACATCCAATAAAGTTTTACACTTTAATATAAAGTTTTTTATTATTTTATTTTTGTTTTATTTTATTTGTCAAATATAAGATTGAGTCACCTGAAAAGAGTAACTTCAATTGAGAAAAAGAAAAAAAAAAAAAAAAGAAAAAGAAATGCTTTATCAGATTGGCCTGTAGCCATGTCTTAGTCCACTTTCTTGATTAATAATTGGTTCGTGAGGACCCACCCCATTCTGGGCTGTACAACTCAGGGCAGGTGATACTAAGTCATATGAAAAAGCAAACTAAGGAGACCACGAAGAAGAATCAGTAAAAGCCCTCCAAGTCCCTGCTATTTTTCTTGATATCAGGTTCCTGCTTTCAGTTCCTGTCCTGATTTCCTTTATTGACAGTGATCAGAATGTGTGAGTCAAACATCCATTTCTTCTCCAAGTTGTATTTGGTCCATGTTTCATCACATGGAGGTATAGTAATTGTAATAACAATATTTGCTTAGAAGGGACATAAGACCCAGATATGAAGCATAATAATTAAATCTTTGAAGCATATTTTGTTAAAATTCCTTCACCAGAGTTCATAAAAAGGTCCAGCTGAACTTAATTTTGTTTTGTGATAAAATTCCCTTATGCATTATTTTGCAAGGATACTGCCTCCACTCAAAAACTACTTCCTGGTCTTTTATCCTCCACGGCCACATCTAAAGTAGGTGATAGGGACTGTGTCCTCTTTGGGGAAACATAGCTGTGGCAGCTGCTTCATGTCAAAGCCTCATCTAATACCCATGGGTTATTTTAGTAGAGGGTTTTAAGACTCAGCAAACAGCCATAGACTATTTTTAGACTATGCTTGCAGTTTCTTTGGCAATATAATTCCCTCAAAAAACGTAGGAAGCATTTTTATCTGTTTGCTTCCAGATAGTTCTGTGTGCCAGTAAATACAAATTTGCACCTAAAATTAGTCCCCAAGCTTGAGATTTTCTACATATCTGTACTTACTTTCATTCTGATTAATGACAGCCAACTTCAGAATTCACAGAACAAATATCTTAGAGTAATATTTTTAATTGGATTTTATTTTTTACTGCGAAACTGAGTTACTTTAATGTAAGGGCTTTTGTAGATGTGTGTTAATATGACTTTTGGTGCTATGCTCCATCCCTGCTTTCTCCTCTGCCCTAATTTCTCTTCACTTATTATTCATGGCCCTGAATACTATGTTGTTTAAACCCATAGTACTTTACTTGACAAACACTTTTTTCCTTTCATCTCTTCCTAACAATCAGTAATTCTATCATGAATTTTAAAATACATTTTAAAAGGTAACACTTCAAAACTTATATTACCCTGAAATTACAGGACAATACTAAATTATAGGTTCTGCATTGTATTTTACTTTATGTTTCTGTAGGTGAAATTATACCAGATTTTTCATGTATAATAATATCTCAACAGTCTTGTACATACTCTTTTCTCTCTCTCTCTCTCTCTCTCTCTCTCTCTCTCTCTCTCTCTCTCTCTCTCTCTCTCTTTCATTATGTCATGTTGCCCAACCACTACATTAACAGCTCATAAACAATTCTGTTTTTTTTTTTTTCCATAATCGTTGTAAGTGCGAACTTTTGCACTGGGAAGGTCAGGCCTTACTGGAATGAGTGACTATAACATTTTACTAGTTAAAATCAACAGATGTTCATTTCTCACTTTTTCTTAATATGTTTGTGATTTCCTGGCTGGCTTTTATGGGAAGAAATTTTTCATATCAGTGACTTAGAGACACAGCTCTCTTCATATGATGTCTCTTTCATGTTCGAATGCTACAGGATCACCTGTCTGCAATTTGAAAATAGTAAAATTTTCAAAAAGAGAAAAATATAAAAGCCCTGCTACTATATTAAAGAATACAGGCTCATTTTAATCAGAGATCTTCATTATATAAGTTGTAACAGAAAAACATAAACCACAACATAGACACCCTAGACTCTCAAATGTTTAGTTTGAACAACTGGGGAAAAATGTGTATGGTGGTTTGAATGAAAATGACTCTCATAGGGTAAAGTATGACTTTCATAGGGCTCTTAGTCTAAAGGGAATGGAACTGTTTGAGAAGGATTCAGAGGTTTGGCCTTGCAGGAGACATTATGGCCTTGTAGTCAGTATGTGTCAATGGTAGTAGAATTTTGGGTATCAAAAGGCCATGACAGGCCAATTGTTTCTATCTCTGTCTGCTGCCTATAGATCAGGATGTAAAGTTCTCAGCTACTCATCTAGCATAGTTCTTGTCTGGTTCTCACAATGATGATAAATCTGTAAACAAAGCTCCAATTAAATGATTTCTTTTTTAAGAGTGGTATTGCTCATGCTGTCTCTTCATAGCAATGGAACAGTAGCTAAGACAATGTGACACATATCATGAAATTAAAAATGCTCACAAGGACAAAGTCATTTGGGCAGTAGGGACTTGATGTTCACTTTGCAGAAGTATGAAATCTTTAAAAAATAACAAAGGGAAAATTTTGATTAGACAGTTGCATAAGTAAGGCTCAACTTTAGTGAAAAATTCACGTTAATAATACTAGTTTAAGATATACCAGGAAATAGAAAGTATGTGAACATATAGGGCCAGATGAGTCAACTTACATATTATTTGTAGCTAGGGAAGAAGTTAAGGGTTAAAAATTGACTTCTAGGAAATTCCAGCATTAAGATGTATCCCAGAATAGGATATTTTTATGAATTAAAAATAGAAATGGAAGACTGGTGAAATCTTTTTTTTGTTTTGTTTTGTTTGCTTGTTTGTTTTTTGTTTTTTGTTTTTCGAGACAAGGTTTTTTCTCTGTGTAGTCCTGGCTGTCCTGGAATTCACTCTGTAGACCAGGCTGGCCTCGAACTCAGAAATCGACCTGCCTCTGCCTCCCAAGTGCTGGGGTTAAAGGCGTGCGCCACCACCGCCCGACAAATTCTTAATTTTCAATTAGAAAATATTTTAAAAATGAGATGGAGAGATAGTGGTCAGTAAAATGTGTACTTATAAGAATAGAAATACATGTCTGATTTCCAGATTCCAAGTAAAAAGAAGCCACGTGGGTGGTGAACATTTATAAACCTAGGGTTGGGGAGAGGGAAACAAAAAAGTCCCTGAAATTTCTGAACAGACAATCTAAGTTACTTGGTACATTCTAAGACACTGAGAGAGAGACTCTGTCTCAAAATCAACAAGAATGTAAAAGAAGGACACTAGAGAAATGAAAACCAAGGTTGTCATATGGTTATACCTACAGCACACATATCATATGGTTATACCTACAGCACACATATGTCATATGGTTATACCTACAGCACACATGCATGCACACTTGTCAACACTTCTCTCTCTCTCTCTCTCTCTCTCTCTCTCTCTCTCTCTCTCTCACACACACACACACACACACACACACACACACACACACACACACACACACAAGCCTGATTAAATGAAGGCCATCTTAACAGTAAATTTGTAACAAACTAAGAAAGAACTATTCATTTAAGAGGCAGGGTAAATGGGTTGTATTAAGAAGTTGAATATCACAGTATGTTTTTGAACTTTCCAGTCAAGAGAGTAAACCCAGAAAGATGAGAAAAAACACTAATTACAGAAGGATATAAGACTGAAAAGGAAAACAGAGTTTCTTTTCTGTCACCACCATGCCATCTAGACTGAGTTGAGCCAGAAACTCTGGGTTCATGTGAGCCACTGCTGCATCTGTAAGCTCCTCAAGCACAAAGCAGGCCATTGGAATGCTGAAGGCATGCATCCCCACAGGATCAACGTCAAGGAGTATCATCCAGATTACTTTGAGAAAATTAGTAGGAGGCATTACCATTTAAAGAGGAACCATAGCTTCTACCCAACTGTCAACCTGGATAAACTGTGGATATTGGTTATTGAGCAGATAAGGATTAATGCTGCAAAATCCAAGACGAGCTGTTCTCACCATCAATGTTGTGCAATCTGGCTCCTATGAAGTTCTAGGAAAGGAAAAGTTCCTACTCAGTCTGTCAGAGTGAAGGCCAAATTCTTCAGCAGATAGGCTGAAAAAGATGAAAGATATTGGAAGTGCCTGTATCCGGGTGCCTTGAAAGCCACTCATGAAGGTTCACTAGATGCTAACATTTTAAAACAACAACAACAAAAAAAAAAAAGACAAGGAAAAGAAAAGATAAGAAAAGAAAGAGTGGAAGGATGGAAGACAAAACAAAGAGAAGGAGAAAAGAGATCAAAACTTTTGTACAACCAAGAAAGGCTCAACAGAGAGAACATATTCCTAAATTTTTTATTAACTAAATTTGTTCAATTATATGTATGTATGTGTGTGTATGTATGCATGTATGTATGTATGTATGTATGTATGTATGTATGTATATAATGCATTCTGGTTGCTATTTATTCATTCTGTCTTACATACATCACACCACTGACAATTGCCTCTGCTCTCTACAAATACGTTTCTTACAGTCATAATTCTGTTTTGCTCTGATGACCCAATGAGTTTAACCCAAACACACATAACCATTACTTTCAAACTATTCATTTGAGACTGATAGATCGAACAGAACAGTGGACACACAACCCCTCCTCCCTCAGAACCCATCCATAACCAATAATTCAGTAGGGAGAGGTAGGTTCCCATGTACACCTTTTTCATCCATGATTGACTGTTGGCTCAGTGGTCAGTCTTCTGTAGGCCCACCGAAGGTAAATTTAGCTGCTGTGAGTTCATTATTGTAATTTCTGTGTCGTGATCCATAGGATGACATTTCATAGCGCTTCTCCCTGTCTTCTGTCTCTTACATCCTTTCAATTTTCTCTTCTGCAATATTTCCTGAGTTTTTGAGGGAGTTGCATAAATGCTCTGTTTAGAGCGAAGAACTCAGCCATCCTTTTACCTTAGGATCTGTAATTGTCAGGGAGGGGTCTTTGCATTCACAGCTACTCACTGAAATAGAAGTTTCTCTAATCAAGGCTAAGAGTACCATTTGTTTATTCACATAAACAGGCATTTAGAAGGCAGTTTGAGTTTGTGGATTTCAGACAGAGGGTAGAGATTTCTGATGCCTTCCTCATAGAATACTACATGTGATCAGTTTTGTAGAAAGAATGGGTAATTCAGACAAATAAGAATGACAAAAATATCTAGGGAAACAAACAAAACATCAGGCACCTATCCTTCTCAGGAAAGTTGACTGTGTTCTCATTATGTGACCCAGTGTATCTGTGTTTCAGCTGAGGCTTTAAGGTCATTCAAGCTTCAGCATAGGCCTTCCAGGATTTAGTGTGGGCAGATATTCACTGGATGTCGATCACTGTGTGTGAACAGAGCTAGCTTAGGCAGAGGCTTGGTTTTGTCAGCCTTGAATAGCTTTAGGGTACAGACTGCTTCAATTCAATCTTGAACTTCACCTGCACAGGAGAAGCAGAGTCTGAACAATAGATAATAGAGTCTTTTATTATACCAGTCTTTTGGAGATGAAGCGACAAGTGTAAATCGAGTACAGCTGACTCCCATAAACGCTAGACAGTGTCTCCAGCTAACTTTGCAGAAAGAGTCCTTTTCAACTTTTAAGCCTCGATTTTGTTTTGGATATTTTCATAAAGTAGAATACAAGTTACCTATTTAAAAATTAAATAAAACCTCATGGAAGATGAAAGCCTGAATAGTTTTACCATTAGATCAGTGGAAATATAAAATATACTCCAATAAATATAATAAAAAAAGCATGCTATAAGAGAAAAGTACTAACTGGGGTGTATTATTCACTGAAAGTTTTATAAATGATAAATGGAGAGTACAGTTAGCTCTATACTGTGAAGCAATAAAGGTTGTGTCTACTCACTCATGTGTGAGTCTTTGGTTGGAATTTTCAGGTTTCTGTGTTTCTGTGCAGTGAGAGTCAACAGAGGCTAGGAAACATGGAAAGATCCCTGAGAAGTGTATTTAGAGGACACCAAGATGTCTAAATAGGGACAAATAGCACAACATATGTGATATAAACGTAGAGTAGAAAAATAATTTGGGTGGAAATGTTCATACAGGAGTCAAAGCAGGAGAATGAAGGAAGGACAAGGAACAACTCTATCTGAGGATTACGAAAAAGCCACATATCTTTGGGGGAAAGTTACATGAAAAACACACTACTATGTAAGTTAAGTAAAAATTCACTTAAAAAAAAGAAGTAAGAATGTAATTTTAAAATACGGTATTCTGTATGTATGGATGATACTGCTACCAGATGTCATGGGCTTTTACATGAAACCCCAGTGCCAATGGCAGGAATCCTCCCTGAATATTGTGAGCCAGGAAGTCTGTGAGGTCTCACAAAATAATACAGGCCATTTTCTTTGTCTTGGTTACTCATTAGAACCAGATGATTAGATACAAATGCTAGAGACACCCTACATACACTCTTGATTCAGAATGTAAAGAAATCAATGTGGAGTAAGTGAGAAGCTTTCTCTGTGCTGGCTACTGTTCATTTTGCTGTAAGGTGTTATTTCGATGGTGTTAAGGTCACCATCGAAAAAAACATCAATGGTCTTAACTAGCTATTGATACTAGTTATTGTACTACATAGAATAAAGCTGCCAGGCTAGTTCTCCTAATTGGTACAATAGTGGCAGAATCAACCATTATCTGATTATACTTGAGGCCTATTCTAGTATAAGAAATATATCCACCTATGTGCAAATTTAGTCAAAAGATTTTGGTTGTGCATGTGTGTGTGTGTGTGTGTGTGTGTGTGTGTGTGTGTGTGTGTGAGTGTGCTTGTGTATGTGTGCATGTGCATATGTTTGTTTCTATTTGTGCAGGAGCACTGTAATTTAATTTACAGAGGTGACAAGGTAGCTATTTTGCCAAGGAAATACAATGGCATGCATGGAAAGCCTTTGACAATTACCAACCTTTATTTATCTCTAAGGTCTATGCCATTAGATTGTCACCAATTGTTTCCTTGCATAGCTGCACAGACTATGGTTTCCAAAGTCATTTCCAAGGAACTTCAAGACTCCACAAAGCAGCTCTAAGGCTTGACTCCTAGTCTGTGGTTGTCCCTACTCAGATACCAAGACAAATGTTTGGGCTCCAAATATCATTACAAAAAACCTTACTGCTTATAGGCTTAGATTTTTTTTTTAAACCTACTTTCAATAAGGGTTCTCAAATGCTTTAACCTCTCTTCTAGCCCACCACCTACCAAAAGTAGTGGAAAAGAAAGGTTACTAGGATTCAGGTGAAGTAGAACTGTTTAGAAACAATTCTTTGGAACAAGTTCAATCTGCATTCTCAAGATATCTGCAGTTTAGTTCAGTAGTGCCAAGATGGCAAATGAAAATCAGCAGCAGTGGCATGACCCAGGAGAGACAGCCAGACCTCCATGAAGTAAAGATAGTGAAGGCAAAGACTTGAGACCAATAAAGTTTTGTAAAGCTAGCTATGCAAGCCAGCGTTCACTCTCCATTGAGTCTTACTTATATTCTTTCCAAATATCCTATGTCTTCCCATGAGTCTTACCTCAGCAATACACCACTTAAGTCTGTTTTAGCAAACCTCCACATGAGTCTGTATCAGCTGACATATCTGTACTTGGCACACCTAAACAAAGTCAACATTATTCTGAGCTGGGAGTGAGGATAATATAGGAAAGACAGAAAGAAGACTCAGAGACAAAGGTTAGAAATAGGGAGGGCTATCCTGTGAACTGGAGCAGCTCCAAGTTTATATTTCATAGGGATTGCACACTATACAGTTCTATAGGAAGCAAAGTCACGAGCCAGCAGAAACAATAGCTGATGTACATAGGATTCCTAACCAGAGGCCTCCTTGTTCCCTTCAACAAGATTAGACCCATTCTTCCCCTAGCCATGAGCTTTGGCTGTATCCCTCTGCAGGCCAGGAAATCTTCCACAAGACCCTGACGTTCTTGACTTTGCCTGACAGGAAGGCTTTTACTGTCAAGCAAAAATGGCAGGCAAAAATGGCTCCCGACATATCTAGAAACTTGAACTTCACTCTGCCAATTGCTCTGAGTTAGAGGAAGTGGAAAATCTGCCAGAATACCACCAGAAGTTTAAAGTGTGTTTCTTTCTATGAAGTCACAACAAACAATGACCAGTAAGGAATGGTAAGGTGTACTGATATAATTCCTTGTTAACATCATGCTTCCTTGCACATGTTTACTACAGCAAAACATCCTTTCACCCGTGTCTGCTTCAGTGAAACAGTCCTTTACATATCTGCTTTTGCAAAATACCCTTTCACATGTGTCTGCTTCAGAAAAACATTCTTTCATATGTCTCCTTAAGCAAAGCATCCTTTCTCCTGTATGCTCCAGCAAAATATCATTTGATATAATTGACTTTCCAGAGATACCAGAAGTTTCCATTTCACCTGTTAATCATGAAGGCTTTTCTGGATGTTCTTAAGAATCCACACATATATGTATATAGTTGAGTGTACACAGGTTTATCTGTAGTTGAAGAACTGAGAATTGGCCAATTCCATAAGGAATGGTTACTTTCCAGGAAAGTAAAACAGATGAAAAGCCAGTTTCTACTTTGTTCTTTTCTTCCTTTATTCCTCTTTACAAATGGACAATGTCAGAAAATAAGAGTGATGGTTTATACAATTGTGGCCCTTAATCTAAAAAAAGTTCCATCAAACCCAGAGCCATTGTGCACAAAGATTGCATGTGGCCTGGTATTTATTTAAACATGTTAATAATCCCTAGGAAAAGAGTTAGCCTGCACTCCTTTTGCAACTTACTTCTTGATAGTCAATTCCACTGATTCAGCTAGAATTCCCAACTTGTTGCTGACTTCAGATAAAAGACTCCAAACAATGACATTATTCCAGTAGAATGGCCCTGGAAAAAACAACACCGCCATCAAATGAAGCATGAAAGTGAATGGTCAGCCTCAAGTGCTCCTACACATAACATTCCATGTGTTTCTTCAATTACAAGACTCTAGATTTTCTAAGTTCCTCTTGTTGAGGCCAGTTTTCAAATTAAAAGAAAGAGTTAACAGTGGCCTCCTGGATCAACAGCAAGTCTGCTATTAACCAATTGTTAGTGAGATGTTGGGCAATGTAGGGAGGAGTTTCCACAGATTTTTCAAATTTCAATTACTCCCTACTTCATGCAGAGTTGTGATGATTTTATCAGTTGTGGCCCTTAATTTAGAAAAATTACACCAAACTCATGTGACCTGCAGTTTACTTAAACGTGTTAATAGCTCCCAGGAAATGACTTAACCTGCATTTCCTTTGCAACTTACTTATTTCTTAATTACTTAATTACTCCTTGATAACCAATTCCTCTGATTCTGCTGGAATTCCTAATTTATAAAATTTGATGTTAATAGTCACCAGAAACTATGCACTTTCAAGATTCAAAGTTAAGTACACCATTTTGGTTGATGCTTCTGATAAATCATGTTATCCATATCAGATTCCTTTGACACTAAATCTACTACAAAAGCTCAAAAATGCTCAATGTGAGCACATAATCTTCAGAATACTTATTTCCCCCAAGTTAAGTCTAGGCCAAGTCTAGCCATGTCTACCTTCCTATCCTAATGTATTCTGAATGCCCAGTCCCATATCACCAGAAAACAAAGCCTAAATAAATCATGCAGAGAGAACACACATTTCAGACTTCACTTATAGAAATTTTACTTAATCACTGATGGTAATATTAAAGGGTTCGTGAAATTCTATAAATTAAACTTAGTAAGAAATTGGTAACATTGAATTGCTAGGGAAAGAAGTTGTAAAAATAGATTTTGCTCTCAGAAAAGGTTATTGCATATTGGCATAATTAAAATTCTGCTTGGATGTTTTTCCCTGTTGAGTTTAACTTTATAAGCATCCTAGTTTGAAAATGTCTTGGAAAGAATTGGTTTGATATTTTATTCTCTGAACCCTCTTTTCCTCAGAGTGTTTGGGGTCTCTGCCATGATTTTAGCAATGCTAAGTACTAGATTATAAGACGAGAATTTTGTGAAGTCAGAAAAGTTGTTGGCTTGATTTTAAATTAGTGAGTGTAGAATTGTTTCACTTTTAAATTTTATATCACTTTTTTCCTTTAAAGATTATTTGACAGCTAATAACTGTGTATCTATATGGTTCAGTACTATGCACAGTCCATGTAATCACTATACAATGATTTAGTCTGGCCAGTTAATATGTAAATTATGTCTTATACTTACTCACTTTTCTAAGAACATTCAAAATCTGTTCTTTTAGCAATTTGAAGTGTAAACAATAATTGTCAATTATATTTGTTTTAAATTTATCTTTTTATTAATGTGACAATACATCTGAGATAATTAATTCATACGAAGATATTCTGTCTGAGGGTTTTAAAGGTTTTAACCCATAACTCTTGGCTCTGTAGCCTTTATGGATATCATAGTATGAAACATAATGGGAAGGGTGTGGCCCAAAAATTTCTTAGCACATAGTAGCTAGAAAGCAAAGAATTAAGAAGGTTTCAGAATCTCAGTATCCTCTTCAAGAGGCTAATTCCAAAGACTTAAGTGAACACACCTAATACCTAAGTTTCTCTCAAAACACTACATCACCCCAATATCACCACAGGATTAGGACCAAAATTACATACATTGACCTTTGGAAAGCATTGTGATCCTTGCTGCACAGTGTGTTACCAGAAGTGACCATTCTTGTCTCACTGAGATTTTGGATTTTTGGCTATCATTTTTCTTCCTCTACCCCTAAACATAGATGCTGATAACTACCATTAACCTGTTTACATCTGAATGTTTGAATATTTAGATTCTACATGCAATTGCAATGCTGTGAGATTTATATTTATGAGCCTAGTTAATTCACCTACCATAATGAAAACATTCTTTTTAAATGCTAAGTAGAATTTTGTGCATTTTTGGTAACAATACAATTGTTTTTTCAGATGTTGAGATTACTCCCAGCACTTATCTATTGTGGCTAATATGATAACAAAGATAAGAAGCGGTCAAGTTTATGACTGAGAACAGCATGGTGGAACTTGACTTGAGAAAGAGCTAATGGGAATGTAGTAGTACACTAAACTGAGAAAAGATAAGATTGGAAAATCATTCAAATTACCTAGATAAATCTATCTATCTATCTATCTATCTATCTATCTATCTATCTATCTATCTATCTATTATGTGATATATATTATATATAAGTATATATAAATTTTATAAATACTTTATAAATATTTATAAATAGTATTACAAAGTTTTTACCATTATATAAAATATGTATATATATTTATTCTATATCTGTCTATCTATCTATCTATCTATCTATCTATCTATCTATCTATCTATCAATCTATGTGTCTTTGTGTGTATGAATATGTGTACATGACTCAGGTCTAAAGTGGAAATTTCTGGTTTCTTTGGAAACTCAGTTGTGTCATGAGATGTTTTTCTGGAAGCTCTCTGTGGGAGGATGTTTTGCTGAAGCAGGCACATGACATGGCATATGATGTTTTGCTGGAGAGGATACTTGAGAAGGCATGTGATGTAATATAAATTTAACCACACAGACCATGAGAGTATGCTCTTGCATTGTTATGCCTTGAAATGCTTCACTGGTCTTCAGTGGTCTTAACTTCATAGACAGAAACACACCAAAGATCTTCCTGTGGTATTCTTGACTGATTATCGCTGATTACGCTGACTCCTGCCAACAAATTTCCTACAATCAGGGTCTTGTTTGATATTTGCTATTGGCTTGGACTGCTGATATCCTGACAATGAAGATTAGAATTACCCCAAAAAAACTGCTTCCCCACAACCCCCTTTTTCTATTAACCTTTTTCCTCCTCTACATGGTCGGTGAGCTAGAAGGAGGTTTGAAACATTTAAAAACTCTAATTAAAGTAGGTTTTTTAAAAAAATTTAAGCCTACACAGCAGCACTAGTTTCTGGTGCATAAAATAACGTTTACTAATTACACATTATAATTTGTGTCTTTTATATTTTTTCTATTATAACTAATACAGTTTGGAAAAGTGAAAACTACCTAAGCACATGATTTCATTTAATACTGAATCCCAATCATTTGAAGCATAAATTGTTTTTTGACCTCAGAATTTCTGATTTATTAAGACTAGGTAGAGTATAAAGCTTCCATTTCTAACAAGTTTCCTAATAATGCTGATACCAAAGGACTAGTGACTATATTTTCAAATATCTGTTATTTAACACTGGTCATCAGAGTAAAGGAAAACTGAATCTGCAGTGAGATGCTATTGGCCCTGGACAGAACAAATAGATTTAAAAAGAACTATATGATGAAACATTAGCTATGACAAAAAGCAACCAAATATTTCTCCATTGTTGATGAAAAACCATTGTGACATATGGCTTTGGACAACTGTTAGGTAATTTCTTATATGAATAATTACCTCTGACTGAATTATTACTTACCCCTGAGCCCCCACTGCTCAGTGAATGCTAAATGAATCACTGTATGTTTGTACAACAGAATGGTCATTATACCAGAAAGGAACATATACACACCATCATAAGGCAGATCCTGAGAAGTCTGATGGTGAAAGAAAGTAGATAAATACAATGCATTGCATACTAGATAGTTCCTTTTATGTCACATTTGAGTTAACCAAAGTAAACCTATAGTGATAGAAAGAAAGCTCTGAGTTGGGCATTGAGTGTGTCAACTGAATGGAAGGTGATTCGGAGGTGAAAAAGTGATCCAACTGGTTGTGACTTCTGGAAATAATGATTAAATTAAAACCTATGACTTTCACTGTGAATCAATTTTTGCTCACTATTAAACATCAAATTCACTTGGTATATTCTTGGAGTATATATAGGAGGGACTAAAATATTGGAAAACAAATTTGATGATCACATAAGAAAAATGAAAATTCTACTCAGTAGTCAACAACTGTCCAACTTAGTTAAAGGTGATTTGAATCCTGATAATGTGTTCCTATGCTCACTGGGGAAACAGGACAGCTACAACAAACATGAGACTGAAAAGATAGAATTTTAGAGATCATATGAGTTTGGTAGGCAAAATGAAGCTACATTTCTAAGGAAGGATTTTAGGAAGGATCCATTTCAAAATGAGTTTTCATTTTCCTCCCTGAAAAAGGCCCACGTTTTATACTGTTAGCAAAACATCCATTTACTATGGATGAAATTAAAAATCAGCCATGATATTTAAAAAGAAACTGTCAAAAACTCCATAAGCGCAAAACTGCTTAAATCTGAAAGTTTATGTATATTAAGAGCCCCACATCTCCAGCAAGGAATAATATATTACAGATAAGTTTTCATATAATGACTTCCATAACCATCAGATATCTAATTCTTTCTGCTATATTGTCTAGAGACATATTTTCTTTCTCTGTGTGACTTCTGTAATTCTGCCTGCTTAGTGATAATTATCCATGTAGATGGAGATGCTGTGGTGGGTCTGTGCAATTCCAGTCTAATCCTCTAAGGAGAGTTATTGAGTTTTTTAACCAGATAGTCTTAGCTGAATAGGAACAGTATCACAGAATTCCTTGTTGACATATAGATTATTTCTGTCAGGTGAACCTTTGAAAATAAGTTCTTCAGTATAAAGATAACTTGAAAATTGTAAGCAAATATTTGGAACATTCTCTTACTATCATCACGTTTTGTTCTTTAGACATCAAAATTAAAATGGAGGAAAAAAGTACAATGATCATCATACTGAAATATGCTTGGGGCATTAAAGGAGAAATATACTTTCCTCTTCTAACTCATTATATGAGTCTAAACAAGCTTTAAAATCACCAGCCAATGGTCATTAAGCTAAATCACATTTGAAAGAATTGGTTGAGTGGAAATGTGGGTCGATGTGCCAAGCCTATTCTTTTTTTTTTTTTTTTTTTTAAATACCTTTTAGGATATTAACCTAGTATCTGCATTTAGGAAAGATTTGTTTTTTATAGCAGCATTGGTTCTTGGAGCTTGCCAAATATCCCTCCTACCTCTTCATTTTTAAAAATCTACTTAGCATTCCTGCCTTCCATTATGTACACTACTTGGATATGACAAGTGAATTAATGATAATAGATTTCTTTCCTGCACTGTGACTCAGGAGGAGAAGTCCCATACCAAGGTGGGAAGGGAGTCAACTGTGCTACCTGAGAGCAGTAGGAGGCTGAGTTTTTAAGCAGAGATAATTGTTGAATGTAATGCCTAGCTCTGCCAGCGTTTAGCCAGTGTTCTCAGTACCACAGTCATTGACATCTTCACATAATTGTATGAGTTGACAAGCACACACTCCTAACTCAATGTACACAGTTGATAAGATTGAGTTAATACTGAGATACAATCTGCTCGGATGACTCCACACCTGCTCAGGAGTCAAAGTCACCAGGAGTGGAATGAAACAAGGAGTTTGCCTGGCCTCACCATGTGTCCTTTTCTTCAGTGTCACTGGCACCTAACACAAATCTGATTTATTCAGGTTTAAGTCTGCATCCTTCAGCACTATTTACATTGGGAAAAAATATAATTTGCATGTCACCATCTGTGAAGGAAGATTATTAAACAATAAAGGATTAAGAGATAAACTGCAAAGCCTCAAAGCAATTCACTGAGTCCAAGATATAAATGCGGCGATTCTGGAAGATTTGTTTAAGGGCTCCCACACTGTAGTGAGGTGCTGACTGATGCTTTTCTAGATATAGAGAGCAGGATAAAGATATTAAAAAATGAATTGTTGTTAGATTATCAAGCATGGTTTATTATGCTTTTCGATTAATTTGGTTCTTTTTAAAACTTTCTACCATGATGATTTGAATTCTTTCTACACTTTAATAGTGTAATTACTACAAATTCTATCTTTTATTTGAGACAATTTGTACCCTCAATAATGCTTACTAAGAAGCTGTATCTATCTCCATTTAACATTTATTCTCAGGATAATGATTGTTCTCTGGCTAATACTTCCCGCCAAATATAATATACATTAAGGCCAGTGTTATTGTTTCATTTCAAATTTCCATTTCAGTGTTGATTTTTCTGCCTAATGATGAGCCTTTAGTTTCAGAAAAGCATTTATTAAAGAAAGAAATTTGTTTCTTTGCCTTTAGACATGCATTAGGATGTAAGACAACAGTGTTGTAATACCTCACTGTCATCACTAACACATCGAAGTGAGCCAAGTATTCCTGAGATATTTCAAGACAGGCAGAGTGGGGGCATCTTTGAAGTTCAGAAAAGCTATTGCCATAGTTTATGAGGAGAGTGCTATTAGTTATAATCACAATTCCATTCTGATTTTCTGAGTAAGCTCAGTAAAAGTAATTTTGTAATGGAAAATTGATTAAAAATAAAGACAAAATGGGAAGATAAAAGAACAACAACATTAAAAGGCAGCTTGGTAGATGATTACACTTGTGTATAGAACATCACTGTCATTACTCAAAAAATTAAGTCAAATTTTAGCTAATGGGAATTAACTAATAACTCCAAAATGTCAAAATCACCTTTGAGTCTCCAACCTAGAATGCTTCCATGGCTTATTACTCTTATGGAATGATACTGACAATATTAAGAACAGATGTCTCTTAGTACTTGGTACTAAAACACTCCTTGGTTGTGAAAAAGACTCACTGAGTGGATGACAGACACAACAAAGAAAAGGAAGAAAAGGTTGCGGAGCCTGAAATAGTAATGTGTCACTATGCTAGCATGCTGCTCACAAAAACATTGATTAAGGAAGTGTAGACAATAGAGACCTAAGGCTCTAGATGGGCCTTATTGCCATGCCAATAAGGAGGAACAAATGAGAAGAATGCAAGTAAACAAATACACTGAATAATATTTAGACTTACTATAATTTGAGTGTGAAGGGTATGTCTAAAGAAGGGAATGGTTAATATGGAATATTTTGTAGTGGTACAGGGTGTTTTTCAAAATTCATTTAAAATTTCTTTAACTCTTTAGATATGTATGAAACTGGAGTACTGCATTCCAGTTCTGCTAAAGATATTTCAGGCTCTCATGCATTAAAGGCAATCCTTATATTAAGCTCTATCTCATGTGCTCTATAAGTTCTTTTTAAATATATACATTTGATTTCAAATAAAAAAGCTTTCTAAGTTACAGAAGCACTAGTGTTTCAAATTTTGTTTCTTGGATCATCTATCTCAGGGAGGGAACTAGGGAGTAGTACTTGGGTATTATGTTTTAAAGTATAATGTTCTAAAGATTTAAAAGGCCATGAATTTAAGAAAGAGCAAAACGGGTAAATGAGAGAGTTTGCACAGAGGAAAGAAAGAAAGACACGATGTAATTGCATTATAATTTTAAAAGTAAAAGAAAAATATTAAGTGAACTCAACTTTAATGATTGCATATAGTAAAAATTTCATATTATCCTTGTTTTTATATTCATAATTGTAGACTAAAGAAGTGTAATTTATCTATTTATTTTTTCAAATAAAACCACATCAAAATATCTTATTTCTCTTAGTGGTTTTATAGTTTGTATATTCAATATTATTTTCAGAAAAAATTTTACTTACATTTGTACAATGAATATTTACCCAATATCTTGATATTGGGTAAAATCAAGATATTTGTATCTTGATATAAATATATCAAGTATATTGGTATGTATGTATATCCAATGATAGATTTTACAGAGGTTCTTTTTATGAAGGTTTAAATAAGGATTCTACAAAAATGTATTAATACACGAATCACAAAATAATAATGAAGGAATCTGTCTACAGTGCATGAGATGAAGCAGACTGCTCACTATATTCTGGGGAACTGAGAAGCTCATTACTGCAATATATAAAAGAACATGTGTAAACTTTGAAATGAGCTCGTACAAAGCAGCATCAAGCCATGCAGTTGGCTTAAGGAAGAGTTTCAGTTGAATCATCCTGAACTGGCTGCTATGAGAAGAGCTTTGTTTTTTTTGTTTTTTGTTTTTGTTTGTTTGTTTGTTTTTGTTTTGTTGTTGTTTTGTTTTTTTAATGGAAGCCAAGTTTATTAAAACTGTCTAGCAAGCAGATATCTGTTAGTGTCATACTAATCAAAATATAATCATTAATCATTATTTAAAGTCAACTTGAAATGATGTCTTAAAGGAGCATCTGTTCTTATGGATAGAAAATGTTACATATTTCTAATAGCTTCAGTGATAGACAAGCTGTTATCACATACCTAAGCATTTTAAATGGCTACTGTCCTAAAAACATTAATTTATACACTGCTTTAATTTAGTTAAACACTAAGCAAAAGCCACTTCTTCAAATAACATCTGCTATGGAAATTCTGTTTGTAGAGCAACAAAATGCAGATTTGATCTGTTTGAATTCCACATAGACTAAAATGCAAAACACTTGTTTCCCTACAACCCTGCTGTGGTTATTTGAGGCTTGTTAGTGTCCTATTCACTTGTTGCCTGTGGTTTTAAAATAATGACTGAGAAATTCAGTAACAGGGTGAGTTTGATAATAATCACATCTGGTCAATGAGTTGAATTGCAAAATTATTTATGTGTTGACAATAGCCTAACAGTGTTTCTATGGGAATAACCAGAAATTTAGTACACTTGGAGACAAAACAAAGAGGTTTAATGTTGGACCATGGAACCAAATGTATATATTTAATAAAGTTTAAATTGTTCAAATCATAGTTCAATGTACTTCATACTATCTAAAAAAATTTTAGAGCCATACTTTAGTCATCAGTATTAAAAACATATATTATAGCCGGTTAATGATCACAGCACTGTTTAGAACAGGCAAGTTATACAGTTTGCAGTATTTTCTAATATACCAATAATTTATGTTAGTGATAAATGACAACATGTTGATATTTGTAGTTGGTCAGAAAACTAAATATCATTGTTAATTCAGGACTCTTTTTCATGATGTACTATTATGCAGCCTAAATGTAAATGAATAAATATATTTCTTTGAATCAGACTTTGAATTAGACATTTTGGTTAGACAAAATCATTTTGTCGTTATAATATTTTGGTATGCCCTAGCGACAATTCTAACTACCATTCAGCCAACTATGCAATTTATGGGACTTTGTGTTACCTTTCTTCTTAACGCTTTATTTATTATTTTATGTGCATTGGTGCTTTGCCTCCATATATGTCTCTATTGGAGTGTTGAAGCTACAGTATAAGTCCTATAATCCAAGGATAAAGAAAAGTAAAATCACATATTTAAGTTTGCAAGCTGCTGGCTGTATTTTTCACTATTATGATTATGCAATTTAATAATAATCTCTTAATTTTACTGTTGAATAAACTAAGACATAAATATGCTAAGTTCCTTTTGAAGTTTATTTGGTGACAGCGAGCTGGGCACAAAAACTTGAATTCTTTTTGCGAACTGTTTTGTCCATGACTGTTCACTGAAAAATTTTTTATTTGAGCATTTTATGTGGGTTGTTTTATATGAATTAATGGCTGTGACAATAAACAGTAATTTACTCATTTTTGACTTTTATAATGAAAAAATGTTTGGAAATAAAATTTTAAAAATAAAAAAAAAATAAAAAAAACAAAAACAAAAAACTAAACAACAACAACAAAAACCCCTTCGTTACTTTGGCATACATCTTAGCCCAAAACAGCTGAACTGGATGTTTGTCAAACTTGGCAGGACTGGAGTCTGACAGAGAGTAATCTCATGCCAGCTTCCATTTGAAATTAAATGTTCTGCCAAAGTTATATGCTACTGAAAATTGGGACTTCACATTAATCTTCCAATTCAATATATACCACCAATAAAAATTCTAATTTAAATAGGTACTATTGTGTTATTATAAAATGGGTATGCTATGCTCTTTAATGCTAGCATTCCCAAGGCAAGTGACACTTGTCAGTTGAGTCATTTGGAAAGGCATTGGCTCTCTCATTTATATTTTATGTTGTTTTATTATGCTCTTCAGAAGGAGCTTCTCTTCCCATGGAAATTGTTTTGACCCCATTTCCACTCTTAAATTTCATTTTTATGAGTGTTTCTGTGTTCATCTAGTTTTATGTAAATGTTCCTGAAATATCTATGTATTTCACTCTTCTGAGTAACCACATACATATACAATTTTATGTTCTTTCTGTATAGGTAAAGTTTAAAAAGAATGATGTGAACTTGAATTTTCCATATGACATATATGCTATACTTTTAAGTAATGAAAAGTCTAATCTGTCTGTCTGTCTATCTACCTATCATCTATGTATCTATCTACCTATGTACTGTACCATTTACCTAATGTATTGGCATAGAATGCTATAAATAGAGTAGGTTAGTTTTGATTTAAAAGCATTAAACGTCTAGAAAGTCAGGAGATAATTAAGCCATGTTTTCCTGATGCTATTCAGTGATTTACAATTAGGGTCTCTAGCTCGTGCTGTCATGTATTTAGAGATATAAGTTGGGTGTTTAGCCTTTGTCCCCTTTACTCAATCCTGTTCTCTAATGCACCAATTATGTTTCTCCTTCACCCAACCCAGCCCATTCTACTCTCTGGAGTTCCTTTTTTTTTTTTTTTTTTTAATTATTATTATTTTTTTTATTTTTACTCACTTTCACATTTAAAAAATCACAACCTACATTTGAATAGCCTTTCTTTTCCTGAATAGCATAAGAATGCCTTTCAAGACTGAGCAGAAGTATTTATGCCAAATATGACATGTTTTCTGTCTTCTCCTGGACTTGGCAAAACTTTTAGCCCGAGTATTCGCTGTGCCCAGCCTATGGCCCATATATTAATTTAATGACACCCATAAATATGTCCCAACACAAAATGATAAATTTACTCAAAATATTATGAGATTCTTTTTTTGCTAGTTTTGATAACTCGGGTGTGAGGCATGACCTCTGTACCTCATGACAATGTACTACAACATGGAATATTGCACATGCTTCACAGTTATATTTGCAGCATGGGATTTAACCTGCTGTGATAATGCCACCATAATTTACCCAGGAAATCTAGCTCAGAGATTGCTTCATATGTGATAGGTGTTCACTGTGAGTTTGATGAATCAATCAATAAATATACAAACACATCATTTCTTTTCCTGTTTTATACTGTATATGTTTGCATGATGCTATGGCTATTGTTAAGAGGTCTAAGTGTCAAAACTTTATATGAATTTCGTAAAAAATCTAAAAATATGAAGGAGTAAGTAACATAGTCAATTATTACTTCAGAAAAATATTTTTAATTGTGTTGCTATAATAAAATGCCCATGGCTGCATATTGTATAAACAGGTGACATTAATTTTAGCATATATCTCTAGAGACTAAAAGACATCTGAAGTAACTACAACAGTATGTGCATCCTGAGGAAGGCTACCACTTATGTACTAACATGATACACAAGAGAAAGAGGAAACAGAATCATGGAGGAAGCAGAAGAAGCCACACTCACATTGTCATGGCTGTTTTCCCTCTTTACCATTTAGTCCCTTCTGGTTCTCCACCTGGGTGATGTAATTACCTTGCAGTAGGTAATGATTTTGCCATATCTGAATAGCAGCACAGTGAAGAAGAAAGGCACTTATTCTTCCAAATTCCACATATCTAAGAAGGATACATTTTTTTAACAAACATAAATTCAAACCAAGGAACACTAAGAACTTTGCATACATTATTACACTTTACAAGTGTGTCTCATAATGCATGTACAATTAATAATGCTTACAATTGGAGCAAATATAAACAGTGTTTTTGAAATCCTACAAAGCTCTTCAGTTGGCTAAGAATCCACATCTGATAAGCTAAGGCTGCAAGGCTATGCTCATAAAAGTAGCATACAGTTATTTTATTTTAAAATCTTTCTGTATTGTGTTCCTATAGCTAAAATTATGTCAGTTGACATAATTCAGATTAGATGAAATACTAAAAAACTATTACCAATAAACATTGGGCCAACGCTGTAGGGCAGTGAGTGGAATGTTTGCCTAACTTCATGAAGATTTGGGCATCCTCCCATCAGCACCTTGTCTGATAGATTCTGATACTTCCAAAGATGGAGGCATGTAGAAGAATGAGAAGTATACAATGTGTCATTCCTATTACCTTCTGCTTTGAAAATTCAAGGCATGACTGAGATATAGCAGACCCTGTTAAAAGGGAAAAAGAGAGACAGAGGTAGAGACAGACAGCTCTCTCTCTCTCTCTCTCTCTCTCTCTCTCTCTCTCTCTCTCTCACTGACACATTCACAAAGAGATAAACAGAGAGAGAGACAGAGACAGAGAGAAGCTACTTTAAACTTTGACAATAATACATATAATTTTTTACATCTTATGATTAATTTTTAAGGCCAGGAGAGAAGATAGCATTTGAATGAATTATTTATTCAGCCATGCTTTTCCTTTGTTAGCCTTTTTGCTTCCCTTAAATTTTCTTTGTAAATAGAGATGCGATTGCTTTAAGTCCTTTCTCCTCTCCTCCACTCAATATTTCTTTAAAGTTAAGCTATTAAAACTCTGAGAGAAAAGAAGCTGTTGAAAGCATGAAGTTGGAATCTGTTGCAGTTTTAACTTTCTATTTTTATCTTTTCTGAGTTTCAGCAGCTCTTCCTTCCTCTCTTGATGGTTTGAAAGATTGCTTTTTAAGCTAGCTATATCACCACAGTGTATAATAAAACATGTTTGCAGCACTTTTATGACAACAGAATCTCTTTCGTGCTTTTCTGGCATTAACAGCTGAGACCGTTACAAGGAAACCCTAGGAGACAAGGTAAAGATGACAAAGGTGATAAACACCTACTTGGGGAATGGGGAAGACACGGAGCCAATTCCTTTCATTTATATTGACTGAGGCAGTCCTGGGGACTAAACTGGCTAGAAGAATAATGTGGTCCTAGGGATGAAGTGCAAGGAGGAAACTTTTCTCTTCATCATGAAAATTTGCACATAGTGTCCACGACAATTCTCACCATCTATTGATGAATTGTTCTGACATTATCTTGCCAAGTTAATTATGATAACTCAGAAACGTATTTTTATAGGAATTTTCTACTATAAACTCAAGTTAGACTTGCCACATAGGTCAAATAAAAATACATGATACTGAATTGAATTTAATTTCAGATTAAAAAAATGTAAGTGTGTATGTGTGTATTTATTGGAATAGTCCATGTACTGTATATTACTTATACTAAAAATATTTTGTTAGATTTTAAATTTAACTGAAGGGACATTTATGAAAGATTTCTATCAATGTGTTTATGTAGAATTATTTCTAGTTTATATGAATATAAACAATGCAGAAGTACAGAGTAATGTAGAATTTATTTGTAACCCATTTATATGCTCAAATTTCAGTTTTAGATCTTGATATAATATTATAATGTTGACCTATTACCTCTAAATTTTGTTCATAAACCGAAAATAAATTAATAGATTTTTTTATTTATTTTCCTATGAACTATCCGTTTAAAGTTCCCAACAGATTATACAAAACAAATTACTAGTTATAAAAGAAAATTTTATGGGTCCCATGTAAAACAGATATTATAGATTCTTTCTCCCTAGCCTGAGTAGCTAAAGTTGCCCCTCTGGTTTGCCAACCAGAGGCCAGTTAATCCATAAACAAAGAATGCAGAGTTACAGGACAATGGGCTACTGAGCCATCCCAGGAATGAAGATAAGAGATAAACATCTGCCTGCAGGAACTGCTCCCCACCCCCATGGACCGGTTTAGCCAGATGTTCAAAAATTGGAAAACAACCAATCCTGTGCACCCTCGAACCTCCTTTTCCCCACCCCGAGCTTATATTAACCCTAAACCCTGGAGCCACGAGGTTGATGCCCCTGTCTTCTACATTGAGACGGGTGTCAGCCAGGAACGTTCCACCATTAAACTACCTCGTGTTCTTGCAGCAAGTTGGTCTTCCGTGTGTCCTTTGGGTGCACGCCATCCTGTGACTCGAGTTGGGTCCCCTTTGGGGGCTTCCCAAGCCTTACAGTTACATTAGCTATATAAAATTCAGCATATCCAGAGATCAAGCCCTTTTTTTTTTTTTTTTTTTTTTTTAAGGAGTGCTTCTAACCTGGCAGTACCATCAGCCATATCTATAAGGCTACTGAATGTATATTAAATCTACTAAGATTTACCTCTTCAATCTGAAAACAATTACTTTACTTTTGAATTTTGAATCAAGAACAATAATTATGTCATTATTGTAGAATTCAAAACTAATTAAAATATCATGACAATTTTAAGAACTGTTATTTTTACCTTTCATCCAGCCATTAAAGTACCACAATATAAAACCAAACTACAAAATAACAGTAATGATGCTGAAAGTACTATTTTGACACATTTTAGAAATATTCTCTAACTTATTTTTTTCTAAGTTGATTGTGTAGAGTGAAAAATTATAAAGGCCATTTTATGAAATATGTGTAGATTTTTCGCCTTACAGAATGTGGAACTGAAAATAAGATTTCAGGCCTTCACATTCCAGGTGAAGGACACTTGCTGGATTACATTCCCCAAGCCTCGCCCAAGGCAGGAAGGCATTCCTGATTAGAGATAAAGATGCTACCACCTAGGTGGGGCCATAGCCCTACAGCCAGAAAAAGTAAAGATAGTAATCTGAAATGGCAGGATAGGACACAATAGCATGGTGAAAACCACATTTTTGAGAAGAATGAGTGTGCAGAGTGATCTCACATGACTCTAGATCATTTGGGCTAGATTCTCTGAAATGTTCCACTGTTCTTGGTTACTCCTCCCTTGGTCTTCCCAGTGCTATGTTCAAAATTTGTAAAACAACCAATCATGTGTAAGCGCGCGAAAATGCCTTCCTCCCCCCACCCCATGCTATAAAAGACCCTTTAACCCACCACACGGGGCCAAAAACCCTGCTCTTGGAGTTAAAGAGCTTGTCGTTTTTGACCGCCGGCTCCTCCCCTAATAAACCTCTGCTGATTGCATCCAGGTATGGTTTCTTGTGATTTTTGGGTGGTCGCGATTCCGGAGGCTTGAGGAAGGGTCTCCCGAGTATGGGGGTCTTCAATTGCATCTTATCTGTATGAACTATACATCATTTGTTTCTACTTTTCTGTAACCACTGAATGGGTAGTTCATGAACATAAAACAAAATAGACCTCATTCACAGTTTAAAAATGTGTCTGGCATTAATTTTGTACAATAAGTTTGTACTATCGTAACCAACCTAACTGAAACTGCATCCCTCTGGAATATTTTCATTTTAGTTGTTAGCTGGAGGCATATTCTGTGATACTGAAAAGCAGATGTTAAACGGTGAGAATCAATACTGGCCAACAGATAATGCAGAACTTCATGCAGTATATAGGGGGCCTGTCCCTGCACCGTGATATAGCACATTTAGTTCTTTGACTTCTAGTCCCTTGTATCTTCTTCAAGTTTTGAACCATGAATCCTATGGCCATAGAGCTCCATAATGAAGGATAAAACAGTTCTTGCTGGCTCCAATATTCATACTTCTTGGAAGCATGTCTGTCTTTGAAGAACCTGGCTTCAAAGTTATTGAACTACGTTATTTTCAAATGGTCTTGTTGCAGATGGAGTAATGGTATTACCTTTATAGACTGATCCAGCTGCCCCTACAGCTGAATGCTATCTGACTCCAATGTTCTAGATGACTCTTGTACTCATTTTTTTCTTTTTTTTTTTTTATTGAATATTTTATTTATTTACAATGCAGATGTCATCCCCTTTCCCCATTTCCCCTCCTTAGAACCCCCCTCTTCCTTTATGCTTTTGTACCATTTTTATTACATGCATGTATTAAGGCCAATTCTAGGTTGAGGGTCTAGCAATACAATAGATGCAAATAGTCAATGAACAAGCAAGACAATAAATACAAATAGTCAAAGAAAAAGCAAAGAAAAAGGCACTAAGACTAATTATGTGAATACTGGAATCTGAATACTGATCATTGTTTCTAAGGGCTTATTAGAATGATCAAAGTATCTGAGCCTACTTCCCTATCCTAGCCCAAGGATTTTCATGTCTGAAGCCTACTTCCTTGTTCTATGTTGCCACCAGCAGCAACAGTTGAACCGGGTTCACCTGCAAGAGAGGCTGAGGATGGGAAAGGGCGGGAAGAGATGAAGCCAGGACAAAGTTCTCTGATCAAGGCTCAAAGTTAAATGTAAGACCATCAAATAAAAAGGGGAAGACCCAACCCGCACAAGAAGAGTCTTCTTAGACACTTCAGCTCAGGGTATGCATCCTTAATCACTGGCAGAGGTGTAACAAGCAAGTTCAGCAGGCGGTCTATTCAACTCAACTCCTGTGGCAGACTTTGGGTCTCCAATGCAGGCAGCTTCAACTCCTGTGGCAGACTTCGGGTCTCCAATGCAGGCAGCTTCCCAGGTCCTTTGTTATTCAGTCTCTAGTGGTAAACAGTGTGTTCCCACCTGCTCAGCCTGACAAGCTGGCGGCCTGGGGGAAAATTACAGTTCAGTTCTAGCCTAAAATTTAGATTCCTTCTTTGTTCTAGCCTAATATTTAGGTTACTGCCTGAGATTATTACTTCTTTGTTCTAGCCTAAAATTTATATTTCTACCTGAAATTATTTCTTTGTTCTAGTCTAATGTCAGATTTCTGCTTGAAGCCTACTTTGCCCTTGGCCAATGTCATATTCCTGCCAAGCAGCCCATTTCCTTGTCCTTGGACCATGTCAGATTCTTTTGTGCTCATTTTTGAATAAACTGAACAATACTCTTGCTGATAAAATATTTGGAGAAGAACTCAATGGAAGAAGTGATCCTGGATCACCTTGTTTATTCTGCATCCTTATTCTGCATCCTCATTCTGCATTTTCATTTCCTGTAAATTCATAAATTAATTCTTGTCTTTCCTGTTAGTTTGGACTTGATAGAAGTTTTAAGGAACATTAAAGTATGGATTGTGGCCTAGAGGCCTACTTAAATGTTGGCATGGAGGTTTGCCTGTAATTTTAACCCTGAAAAGAAGAGATAGGGGATTCTTAGGACAATCTGGTTAGCAAGGTTAGCCATACTTGTGGACTCTGAGTTTATGAAAACCTGCTTCATTGAGTAAGGTAGAAGAGCTATAGGGGATGTTTGCTGACATCATTGTCATAACTGAGCATGTACACACATTTTTGTAAAGCAAGTATACCCATGCAAATACACACACACACACACACACACACACAACACACACACGGAAAATGGTGGGTAAACTAAATTATGGACTAATGGTGATGAAGATGCAGCCAATTGGCTTTCCCCTGTCATAAATAAATAAGAGGTAAAAAATAAAAAAAGAACATAAATGATTGTTCCAGGCAATGATTTTACTGGTAAGGTCTCCCTCTCATCAAGTATTACTACTACTATATTATTAATTATTATTATTATCAATTCTGGCTGAGTAATGTTTCTTACCTTGTAACAAATGCTGCCTGATCAGAATATTTTCAGTGACCTGATTCTTGCCATTGGTTAACAAGAAACTGAGACACGCAGGGGTCTTCAAACTGTTGAGAATTTTACAGACTTGAATATGATATGCTGAAAGGTGATTATAGTTCCTGTACCAGTGGGAGACTATTTTTCTCTAGAATTCTATCAGTATATAGTATAGATTACCTATTAATGTTTAATAATTTCTTGTGTTTTCATATCTTTAGCTTGTAATGTATTTGAACTACTAACATAACATTTTCTGATTTTTAAAATACATTGCTTCTATTTAAATCTTTTGTAACCTCTTTTGTCTGGAAATTCATATCGTGGCAGCAGAATGTAATGCATTCCATTTGTCTTGAATTCCAAGGTATGAGGAAGTAGATATTTCAATGGATATCATCAGAGATGAGACATATAAAAGAAACAGATATTTCATTTCCTATACATAACTAAGACATATATTAAGTCTTTAATTTTATCAAAATTCAATAAACTAAAGCTTTCTATGTTAGTTCAATTATTTTTCTACTACTTCTATCAGAGAAGTTAAAATTGAAAGTATCTCCCCTAAAAGTGTCTGTGGTTATCATACAATTCATGTCCTGATGTCTTAGTTCATGCTGTTCATTTGGTCTGAATGGTTCCATATGCATTCTATAGCTGATTGATCCTGGAAAAAAAAACAAAAAAACAAAACAAACAAAAAAAAAACTTTGAATCCATCCCCTTGTTTTTACACATATCTCACTGAAATAACAGTAAAGCGTTATTTGAAACTCTTTTTACACTTAAAGTTTTAGCTTGCTAATTATTTTAGAGTCTGATGCTTTTTGTTTTTAATAATTAATTCAAGATTTTTCTTTTACTAAAATCACTATGCCAAGGATTATTTCCTTTGAGAATTCAAATAGATTAATGTGTTGGAAAAATATTGAATCAGAAAAATTTGTTTTATTTCATCTGGAAACAGTCTACCAGAAGGCACAGGTCAGAGTGACTGAGGAAAGAAAAAGACAAATACAAGATTGTATAAAACATAATTTATTAAGGATGTACTAGCCATAGAGTGTCTAAGACAGATGAACCCCTGAGACTTTAGTAAAAAGAATCAAGTTATATGATAAGGTAGACAAATAAGTCTCAATGACCACATGAGTCAGCTTGTTTTCCCAGAGTGATAATATATCAAGTATCAGAATACACAACACTTTGCTACATGACACAAGCATGTGATTGACATCTAATAATTTTTTTATGAAGAGTGTGACATGCATATCAGGGATATCTTTTAGACAACAGAAGTTACAACCCAAATGATTGCAGTCATGCCAAGCTGGAAATGTACAACTCTCTATGGATAAGTTAGATTAATATTATGATAAGCAATCTTTATATTCAATGCAATCCTCAGAAAAAATTCAACAAAATTATTCACAGAAATTTAAACATAATTTCAATTTCATATGGAAACACCCACATGAGGCTGCGTGCATACACACAAACACATACACATACATACACACACACAAACACACACAGAATATAGATAAAAGAATACTAAAAAAATAAATAAATTTCTGGAGGTATAATGTTCCAAGATTTCAAGTTGCACTACAGAGCTACAGTATAAAAATAGCTTGACTGAAGACTTAGTCATAATTGTAGACACAGACACCTGACTTTTGACAAAGAAGATAAACATACATACTAGAGATAAGACATCTTCAACAAAAGTCACTTGTCACACTGAATGGCTGTATAGTAGAAGAATGGAAATTGATACATATCTATAACTCTGCACAAAACTCAACTTCAAATGGGTCAAGAACTTCAACACAAGATCAGATACCATTTATCAACAATGGGAAGAATTAAAAGACACTTCTGAAGAATGGTAGAAAAGTAAGGTGATCACTCAATTCTAGTTATTATATTCATTTTATCAGTACATGTATTAAGTTATACTTAATACTGGAAGTTATTTAAGGATAAGTTACTGATCTTTATTAACTAAAACATAAATACAGCCTTCGCAAAACATTAGTCTCTGTCAACTTCTATGTGATTAACGTTTTTAGATTTCACATATGAATTAAATCATATGATAATTATTTTCTGAAGTCTGGCAT
Organism: Arvicanthis niloticus; assembly: GCF_011762505.2. NCBI lineage: Eukaryota > Metazoa > Chordata > Mammalia > Rodentia > Muridae > Arvicanthis > Arvicanthis niloticus. The sequence goes on from NC_047667.1 coordinate 32,878,782, forward strand.
AATTCAATTAACATACAATGTTATAAACAACTACACAGCTTCAAATGGCAGGATAATTCTTTATTACTATTAAATAGTTTTCTAATATATGTACTTTTCATATTATCCTATTTATTAATTAGCTGATGTCACATTGTTTCCATTTCTTCTGGGCTATTCTGAACAGGGCTGTAGTGCACATGGCTCTTTAGATATTCCTTGACACACTAGATTCATTTACTGGATCTAGAGTCATCACTGAATCACATGGCACTTCTATTTTCTTTTTTTTCTTAGTGAATTAATCTATACTGCTCTTGATCATGGCTATAATATTTTATATTCTTATCAGTGTGACACAGGGTCACCTTTGCTCAGTATTCTCCCAAAGAATCTTTATCCTTTGTCTTTTTTGACAGTAGCTTTTCTTACTGGGATGAGGTATTGTTTCATGGTGGGATTTATTTAAATATTCTCAACGCTTTGAACATTTCTGAATCTGGTAGTTGTCAACTTACATATCTTACAATGGAAAATGACTGTTTAGGATAGTATCCCTTTTACTCAGGTTATTTTAATATTATTTTTGTAGAGTTTTATGAGTTCTTCATATTTTAAGATAAACCTCTTATCTGATACAAATTTATAATTTTATTTCATTGGGTAGGTTGTCTTTTCATGATATTGGCTGGTTACTTTGCTATGAAGAATTTTTTTTATTTGATGCACCCAATTTTTTCTTTCATTTTATTTTCTGTTCTTTTGGATTTTCCAAAACTTTTAAATGCATTTCAAATATTTTAAAGAATTTATCATTTTTTTTTTATACTTTCATTGATACACTTAATTCTTTAAGCTGGAAATCTGAGAGATAGTTTAACAATTAAGATTATTTGTTGTTATTGAAAAGGACCAGAGTTTCATTTCCTGCAGCCACATAAGGTGGCTCACATTGGTCTGTAACTCCAGAAACAGTGGAATTGATAAGCTTTTGGTATCTCTAGGCACCCACAAGTACATGTATATAAGCACACACAAGGATGTGCACACACACATACAGACAAACATGGACAGACACACACACACACACACATGCAAACCAATAGCTAATAAGCAATATTAAAAATTAATATACAATCATTTAATTCAGTTTGGGCCTATATTGATTTACTGGTGAGAAATAGGGTTATAGTTTGTTTTTCTTATGTAGATGAAAAAAATATTGCTATTTTTATTTGTTGAAGAACATTCTGCTTTCATTTTTTATTGGATATTTTATTTATTTACAATACAGATGTCATCCTCTTTCCCCATTTTAATTCCCTAGAACCCCCTATCCTATATCCCTTCTTCCTTTATGCTTTTATACCATTTTGATTAAATGCATGTATTAAGGTAAGTTCTAGGTTGACAGTCTAGCAATACAATAGATGCAAATAGTCAATGAACAAGCAATACAATAAACACGAATAGTCAAAGAAAAAGCAAGGCATTAAACTCAGTTACATGAACACTCTCATGATCACTGTTTCTAAAGGCTTATCAGGGTGTCCAAAGTACCTGAGCCTACTTCCCTATCCTAGCCCAAGGTCATTTTCATGTCTGAAGCCTACTTCTTTGTTCTAGCCAAAAATTTAGATTCCTATCTGAAATTACTTCTTTGTTCTAGCCTAATATTTAGATTTCTGCTTGAGATTACTTTGTTGTAGCCTAAGATTTAGATTCCTACCTGAAATTACTTCTTTGTTCTAGTCTAATGTCAGATTTCTGCTTGAAGCCTTCTTCCTTATCCTTGGCCAATGTCATATTCCTGCCAAGCAGCCCATTTCCTTGTCTTTGGCCCATTTCAGCTTCTTGCCAAGCAGCCCCAAATGCTCTCCACCTCTCCCCCTTTTTTATTTCATTAACAAGACTGAGCCTGACTTAGGTCATTCTGAAAAGAATGCCTTCCTTACCCACCATGGAATATGCATTATCAAAAGCAATGCACTTCTGTCTTAGGGTGGCAAGGCTCTGTGCAGAATGTTACCCGTCCTTGGCTTGCCAGCCTGTTAATTTAGTAACTCTGTCTGGGGGTCCATTTTCAGGTTCATACCATGTGCTTTGGCTGCCAACATGTTGATGTTGTTAAAGATAAACTTTAGCACCATGGGCAGGAATAAAAGTATTCTCAGGACAAGAAAGGCTAGCCTTTTCAGGGATCATTTCTATAGTTCATTGAAGAACACTCTTAAAGAATTTCTTTAAAATCAGTTTTTGTTGATATGTGCACTTATTGTGTGGGTTTGTTCCATTGGTTGATGTACTTCTGATTTTGTGCTAATAAAATGATGACTTTGTAACCAAAATGTTGTAGTTTATTTTGGACTTAGGTGTTATAATACCTCCTGCTCTTTTGAGGCTGCCTTCCACATATTTCTCAACATAGTTTCATAGAAATTTCAAGCCAGTTTTCCCAGTGCCATGAAGAATGTCATAGGTTTACAGTGGGAACTCTCTTGAATCTACAGGTGCCCTTTAAAAGTATTGACATTTTGACAGTATTACTCCTCCATAAGTACCTTTGCATTTTTAAAATGTGGGAAACTCTAATTTTTCTAATCAATAGAAGAGTTTTTCTTGTAGAGATTCTTACATTATTCTTACATTATTTTATTCCTATTTTATTTTTTTTAACTGGTGTAACTGGGATGCATATTTCTCTATAGTATTTCAAGCATATCTCCTTTGGCATATGGATTTGCTACTGATTTTGTGTGATGACCTTGTTACACAGTATTTTGCTAAATTTGTATATTAATTCTAATACTTTTAGAAGTTGTTTTTTCCATCTATAATCAATGTTATATATAAACAGTGGTAGTTTGACTTTCTTTTTTCAAAACAGGATGCATACATATCTTTTTTTTTTTTTTTTGCCTGATTATTCAGCTAAAACTATCAGTACTAAGTTGACAGGTAGTGAAAGTGAATATAGAAATTAGAAATTTGCGTGAAGAAGATAAAGGCAATATTGGAGTTGTATAGAACAGTTTGTAGCATAAAGAACTGGAAATCTCATCTGTGTGGGAGAAGGCATATAGAAAATAGGTTTCTATCAATCTAGTAATTGATTACTATCAGAGTAAAATAGTGATGTTACCTGGAGAAGAAATGAGAAAATGGAATGAAAATAAACCAAATGCTCTCTGTAGTTTCCTTATTATTTACATAGTTTGAAAGGTATAAATTTCTGGTTTATAAAAAAAAAAGTAAAAGTTTAATGAGTACTATAGTTTTGATTTGCTTTTAGAACTCTAGATATTGATTCAAATAGCCATAACTTTTCTTGATTTTCTTGAGACTATTTTTAGATTTATTTATTTTATTTTGTATGTATGAGTAGTGCATGCATATATGTGCATACATATGTGTATCTTTTGTACCTGCCAGCTGTATATGGAAGTCAGAAGAGGGTACCAAATCTTGTGGATCTGGAGTTCCAAATGGTTGAGCCACCTAGTGGGTACTGCAAATTGAATTCATTGCCCCTGAAAGAGTATCAAGTACTCTTAACCTTTAAGATACAACTTCAGTTCTACTGCTGTATTTTATAATCCCAATCTGGATTCCAGAGTTCAGCCTATGCACTTATATTTTCAAATATTGCTAATGCAATTATGTTTCTGTAGCACTAGATTGGCAGATGTAAATGAATGGTCTCAGAATCATTCATGTCTGAAGCATGTTATTGGCAATAAAAGGTAAATCAACTCTTTGATGGAATATTTTTGCTAAAATATTTTTTTCTTAGTAAAATCTTGACTATTTGTTTTTCCTGAGAAACATGGTCAGGTATTGGCGGTTTGTGCAGGAGTGAAGCTCTGAAGGCTAGAAGAATGAATGGAAATATGCAACCTCAGGAGGTGGGAAGTGGGAGGACTGTGTAGAATGTACCAGAGGCCTGGGAGATTAGATACTCTCAGTACTCAAAAGGAGGGATCTTAGATTAAATGCCCAACAGTGGAGAGAGGGAACTTGTAGAATCTACCTTGAGTAGAAAGACAGAGCATCAAGTGGAGCGGTGGAATTACCATCCCACAGTCAAAAGCTCTGACTCAGAATTGTTCCTGTGTAAAAGAAATGCAGCAACAAAAATGGAGAAGAGACTGAGGGAAACAAAATCCACTGACCAGCCCAACTTGAAATACATCTCTAGGGTATGCTCCAAGGCCTGGCACTATGACTGATGCTACAGGAGCCTAGCATGGCTGCTCTCCATGGGACCCAACAAACAGCTGACTGAGACAAATGAAGATACTTAGACCCTACTAATGGACTGAAGTTGGGCAACTCTGTGTTTGAATTAGTGAAATGCTAGAAAAAGCTGAGAAGGAGGGAGACCCCTTTTTTAGGAAGACCAGCAATCTCAACTAACTGAGACTCCCTAGATCTCTCAGACACTGAGCCACCAACCAGGCTACATACACTAGCAGGTACAAGACCCCCAACACGCATACAACAGGGGGCTGCGTGGTCTGGCCTCAGTGAAAAAGATGCTTCTAAACTGAGATACTTGAGGCCCCAGGGAGTTGGGAGGCCTGGTAGGGTGTGTTGAAGGTATAGTGAGGTAAGGGGGTGAGGACATCCTCTTGGAGACAGAGGGAAGGAGGAAAGGGATGATGAACTGTCAGAGGGCAGACCAGGAGGAGGATAATGAATGGACTGTAAAAAAATTAAGGATAAATATTTAAAAGCATTTATGTTCAAAAACCAACATTAACTAATGTTAAATTGAGTTTTCAAAATTGATGTGAACATAATATTTTCATCAAATGCATCTATTTAAACTTGCTGGAGGTTGAAAAAAAAGTGTCACAATGAAAGTAATGACAAAATGTACCAGAAGAGCTGAAACCAATCCCATAAGGGGATCATCTATGGACAGAATTATTTAAGGTCTGTTTTTATTCAGTATTAACTAATCTTTTGAATTGCTTCAAATGAAAGCAATGAACGTATTAAGACAGCACAATGCTAAAAATGTGTTAATTTTCCTGTGCAATTAGCAGAACTCTTTGTCATATTTTCAGAGCAGAGATAATCCCTCCCATAACTGCTTAAACCCATGTCAAAATGTCAACAGAAGCAAGAAATATTTTCTGTAATCGAAATCTTATATAAATGCTAAACAGGAGAATTAAGTTTGCTAAGAATATGCTACCAGCTCACTCCTGAGAGCTTTTGATTAGAAGCAAACTTAAATTATCTAAGTTATTTTATCCCTAACTTAATTTATACAAACTCTTGGACAAGTGAGCAGACACCCTGTCAGTGGTCAACAATACTGAGGTTAGTGAGAGCCTAGAATAGAAACAGGACAGATCTGTTTTCAGCTCTTGTCTGGTGATTAGTTGAGTGAGCATCTCCTGTATTTTGGGTGGAATTATGGGATTTGCAAATATTTTATACCATTTTATCGATTGCCTTTTCATTTTCTTGATTGTTTCCTTTCATGTGCTTTTCAGTTTGATGTAGCAACAATTCTACATTTTTTTTTCCTGTAGTTGTGTTTTATTGAGAGGCATTTACGGGGTAATGTGAAAACCTAGTACAGTTGAAATTTTCTAAAATATATGACGGCAATCTCATGATGTCTCCAAATAACAGGAGAGATATAATTCCAACTAGCCATTTCTTGTTACCAGAGAAAGCTTCTTGTATTGGATCTGGGTTACCTCCAGTTGAATTGATGGTTAAATGGCTTCATGGAAATATCCAAACAACCCAGGCTGTTACAAAGATGATTGGTTGCTCTCCACAAACTGACAAGACCCCATTGCTGAAGATAACACCAGTGCAACTACCAACACAGCTGTTTCATAAAGAAATACAGCTGACAACTACATAGAATCTTCACCCCTATGTTCAGCAATCTTTAGTACAGAAAGGTACTTTGATGACTAACCCCCGACCCCCCCCCACAAAAAAAAGAAAAAATAGAAAGAAATGTAAACATAAACCCAGCCACAAAACCTTTCACCTATAGTCTGTCTTTCTTACAAATATGCTAGGGCAATGATGGCCCAAAACACCGTGGAAGTAGACAAACAATGTCTGATTTGAAATGAGGCCTACTCTACAAGATGGAAACTATACATAATTAAGTGACCCAGAACCAGAGACTACACAGACAAAGAACTAGGGTGAAACCAAATATTTCTGGTCTTTAAAACAATAGTGATAAAATTACTCAATTAAAAAAATATTAATAAAATAACCCATAATGATACTATTCTATACTTGCAAATCAGTGCCTTAGTCAGCATTATGAGAGAAACTTCCTCCTGTAGCAGATGAGAACAAATACCCACAGCCAGGCATTACAGAAATATAAACTTCAAAACCTGCAGCTCTAAATGGGATTTCTCCATGAAACTCCTTCCCTCAGTGCTCAAGGAATCCTGCAGAAGGGGAGGCAGAAAAAGTCCAATGAGCCAAATGTGATGGAACACACAAAGAAAATAAGGCCTTCTAAGTTAATGGAGCAAAGTTTGTATGACTTCAGAAACTGAAACAACAAACACAGGAACTACAGGAGTCTGCACTAGGTCCTCGGGATTATTATATTATAGCTTTCAGTTTAGTATTTATATAGTACATCTGAGGGTGTGAACACATGGCTCTCAGATTCTTGTGCCTTCTCTTGAGATCTTTTTCTTCTATTGGTTTGAGTTGTGAAACTGATATGATGGGCTTTGTTTTATATTATATTTTATTGTATTGTTATCCATTCGAACCCTGTTCTACTCTAACGACAGAAAGGAAGTGGATCTTTATGGGGGGACAGCAGAGGTTGAACTGGGAAGAGTATAGGAAGAGGAAATTCTAATTAGGTCATATTGTGCAAGAAAAGATTCTATTTTCAACAAAGGGCAAAACATTACATACTATACTAAATAAAATAAGCTGGACATTGAACACTAAATCTACCTAATCTCAATTATATGTGGACTCTAAGAAAGTACAATTCATATAAACAAAATGTAGGATGGTGGTAACCACAGGCTGCTGGTGACCTGGGGGATCTGTGGAGTTTGGTTAAATAATATAAAGTCCAATTATAAACAAATTGGAAGTGTATGAGAAGTACTAGATTACACTTAAAAGTAATTGAAGAGAAGATAAGGGTCCTTATCACATACGGGCAACTAAGGTAATAGTTTTGTAATTTGATTAGAGTAATCATTCCCAGATGTATATCTTTATAATGTAATCACATTCTGCACTGAAGACTATATAGCCATTTTTTCATTAATTGTGCCACAATGAGCCTAGGAGAAAGAAAAAGAAAGAGTTCTTGAGTGGAGCTTGAAATCGCTGCACAGATTTGTGGACCACTTTACATGAACCATTTGATCTGTCTTTATCTTAGCTTCTTTATTGTTAAAATTATGAGAACATTGACCTTATCTTGCACAGCATTTGGGAAGAATTGCTAATAATTCACAGCGAAGTTCTCAAAAGTGTAGAGTGCTTAAATCACAGGAAGAGATGAATACACGCACACACACACAGAGTTAGTTATGTGTGTATACATTGTTTTGTGTGTGTATAACAATGTCATATATATTATGTGATATGTGATATAATTGATGATATATATAGTTTGATATATACATGTATATATATACATAACTGCATATATATGATAATGTTTTTACTTACAATGTTTTCATTGAAGAGTAAAAAAAATATTGAAAACTGTCTGGTTTTTTTTTTTTTTTGGATGCTTTTAACTCTAAAAAAACAGGAAGCTCAAATGGCTGAGAGAATGAAGCTCTTCTATTACACATAAGAGGCTGTCTTAGGTAAGAAGCTTTGTCCATTCAGTGACTCAGTGATGTCATTTCATATAGGGCTCCATGAATCCCTTTTGTATGAACTTTTGCATTCAGAACAAGGTTGTTATTTTACATCAGTGGAAAGAGAACAAAATTGATCAGAAAAAAACCACCCATCCCCTCTCATCAGTTTTACCATTAAATAAATATTCAAGGATGTTTCTCAAGTCTTTTTTTCCTTCAGTCCTTTAGTATCCATTTGATCATAGGTTAGTCAATCACTGAAAAAAAAAACTACAAAACAATAGGAAATGTTCAATTGAATCCTTTTCTTTTCTCTGAGGCAAGTACATAAATAGATCTTCAGAGGTGAAAAGGTGAGATCTAGAAAAGTCATGGTCAGCTCCAAGAAGAAGCATTGGCCCAGGCTCAGTAGCTAGTAATGTCAGTTCAATTGTGTTCATTTTATATTCCCTATGTTGATTAAAACCCAATAACATGCCATTAAACATCCCTTTTTTTCCTGCTAAGTCTTCTAAGATTACACAAAATAATACAAACATTAGGGATTTCACTGTCTAAAGATGTGTTCCATCTCATTTTATTATTCCAGGCCCTGGCTAAGTTTTAAAAAATCTACCCTTTCATTTTCCAACACAACACGATTGTTTGGGAGGAATGGTCCAAATTAACTTTTTTATGCTTACAGTGCTGTCATTCATCCCAAGTTATGAAACCATTCTCAGTTATGATATGCATATGCAAGTGAATTTTGATCTCTTAACTCTGTGAACTCTAGTAATGACAGTTGTCTGTAATCTGATTGGCTAGGTATACGTTTACCATTGATTTAAATTTCTTTTGTTCTTATTTTCGTATTTTGCTTCCACATTGCAATTACCCATCTTCAGATTTTTACTCCACTGATGTTATCTCACTCACCTCTGCACATGTTTTCATCTTCTTTTGCTTTTCTTTCATTCACCATTTTTTCAACCCCTACTTTCCTATAACAGTTATTGTTATAGATAATTACAGGGAAACTAGGTCCCTCCATTTTCTCAAATAGCAACATTCATTTCAATATATTGTTAAGTGCATAGTGGCATACAGAAACTAGAATCTAACATGTCTAGTTACGATTGACAATATTTTCTTACTATGCTACCTACTGACACTATTTTCCTGCTATGATGGATATAGTTTGTTGAGCTTCAGGTTATATAAGAATATAAGAAGATAAAACTAAGATATAATAGCCTAATGACTCATGCTATAGTTATGCAAGGCATATGAAATATAAAATATATAATTCTTGCCGATGCATGCTTTACCATCACAACTCATGCCCTCAAAACAGGGTTGCCATGCCATTTCTATGCAGATGCCATGCAGATGCACCTGTCTCTTTTGCATCTGCATATGTGAGTATACATATATTTGAGAAGTTTATAGACAAAACTATCTGTAAAACAAAGTAACATTTACATAAGGTACTTTTGGCTACAGTATTGTCTCATCAAGCGGTTTTCATATATTTGGTAATATACATAGTCAATATTTTTATTTTGTTTCTTAAAAACTTATGTCTAGTTTATTTCTTCAATATTTTTCTTGCTCCAATCAAGATGTCTATTTACATTTAGTTGTTCTATGTAATCATATACTGATGACTAGAATTTGTTTTGAATTGAATTATAGGTGCTATCTGTCTATCTATCTATTAGCTGTCTATCTATCCATCTATCTATCTATCTATCTATCTATCTATCATATATCTGTTGTCTTGAAATATTATGATCTTGATCATTAGGTCTTCTTGTCATTCTATTAAAAGTACATTTTAAAGATATTTCACCTTAGCTATCTTTTTCTTCTGCCTCTTTGGTGATATCCTGCAACCCATGGGATTTATACACCATAAAACCACTGTTGACACTATAAATTAAATATAGTTTCCAGAAGAGATCAATGAGATACAATAAAATGAAGATTTTCTGAAATTTTTCTTAACAAAATAGACTCAGTCATTAGCAAAGGCAAATAATATTTAAATTATGACTCCATCTTACTCTGTTCTTAATGATATCAAGGAAACAAACAAATTAACAAGGCTACTTAGAGCATAGACAAAGCAGGAACCCTTGAATAATAGTAATGTATTAATAAAAATGTTTCATAATGATAATAAATTAATCCTCAAACCATTAAAATTGCAGCTATATCATAATGTAGCTATATTATTTCTGATCTGTATCCAAAGTCTGCTTGCTAAAGTGGACTTTATGATGGAGTTTCTCCTTACCTCCTCATAAATATTCAATTAGTTTTTCATATGTTCACATTCTAAGGTATTACCTATTTGTGAAGTGCTTTAAAGTACATGTTAGGATCACTTATATATTTCGGTATTGCAAAGCTACTTCTAGTGGCTAAATATATTCAAATTTGCAACTGAGAAGATCTCAAATAGACATGTTAGATACTTTGTTCCTGTAAGTTACTATACACTTAACACTATATTAAAATGAGTGTTAGTTGAGAAAAGAGAGGGAACTAGTTTCCAGAAAATTCTATTTGTGCATTTTGAGGACAGAGACAGCAAACACACTCTGCATGAGGCTGAAAGTTGAAAAAAAAAAGCTGAAACTCTTACTTTGGGAAAATTCTCACTTTGATAAAATGACAGAAAGATGCCTCGGGCCTCAACTTGTTCTTACTCCCTTCTTCACTGTCCTGGATGACAGCATGAGCTTGGTCCTTTGTGGACACTGCATTTGGCAGCTTGAGGGCAGCTGATACACAGAGACAACAGTTTTCTAAGGGTCAGTTTTACTAGACAACTCTACCAGCTGCTCTGTCAGTCTCACTTGGGCAGTCAAGCATCCTCAGATTAATAGATTCCCAGCAAGTCTGCCTTTATTATTATTTTATACTTTTAACAGCGTTTCAGTTCACAGCTGTAGCTAGCCTAGAACTCACTATGTAGACACAATTGGCCTCAAATTTAAAGAGACTGCCATATCTCTACCTACTGAATATTAATATTAGAGGCATGGTCATCACACCCACTGTGTTTTGAGTTTTGGTTCTTTCTTCTCAAACCTTTCCTGGTTAACCTGCTCCTACATCTGTGACTACTCAGTTTCAATAGTAATTTTTCTTATCAGTGATATTTTTAGAGGCTCAGTAATACTTACAATCTTTTCTCTTTCTAACCACAGAATATCTTATAATGTGGTAGTTTATGCCCACAAAATTTCTTTTCCTACTTCCAACAGCCTTACAACATTTCCCTCCTAATTTTATGTACTTTGCTTTTAAACTTACTGAGTCCTTTGAGCACCACACCTTTGCATAAGGCCATCTACTGGAACATGAACAGCCTCTCAGAGACCATATTCCTGAAGAAAACCGAACCTCCCTTATCTAGCAGACACCAACTGTCAATAGGTCCTCAGCTAAGGGTGGAAGTCATTATCTTTTCTGTCCACCATGCCATAATTTTTGACTGGCTTGATCTTGTGCATTTCTTGAGCGTGCTATCACAGCCGCTGAGAGTTCATGTGTACAATAGGACTACCATCCTGTCACCTCTAGAAAACACTCTTTGCCTTAAAACAATCTCTTTTAATCTCTCTTTCTCCATAATAATTTCTCCTAGAATGATCTCTGATTGTTAGTGGAAGAAGGTGTGATGTGCCATTTATATTTGACAAGTTTGGAGTCTCCTAACCTTTGTAAATTGGTTAGTTGTTGGTCTCTTTATTAATCACCATGTACTATAAAAAGGAGCATACTGATGATTGCTGGGAGAAGCAATAATCTATGGGTTCAAATATAGGCTCTTACTAAGCAGTTTTTCACTGTATCCATTAGCAGTATTAGGTTCTCCGTTATGGCCATTGATCTAGCCAAACACATAGTTTTGGCCCAATTATGCTATCCACCCTGAATCACATCTATAGCATTCCTGGGCATATTCTCAAAGAACAAACTTTCTCAATCATGCTGATTGCTTCTCCATTCATGATAGGCAGAGGATGAATATAACCTAGATATCCATCAGCTGATTGATAGATAGTGCAACTATATACATAAACACAATGAAATATTATTTAGCTTTAACAAAAAGAGGTTTATGAAATTCTTAGTAAATGAATAGAGATGGAAATAGAAATTCTGAGTGGGGCAATTCTATCAGAAACACAAATGCTGTTCTTGGATAGCCTTGAAAATTTAGATAGTTATAGTTAAATTATAATATCTGTAGAAGTCAGAAATCTAGTAAAGAGGCTATAAGCTTATATTTTTCAAAATCTATTTTTAATAAGGGTAGTTAAATATTTAAACTCCCCTCTAGCCCACCACATACCAGAGGTAGTGGAAAGGAAAGGTTAATAGAGAAAAAGAGAATGTGGATCTTCTTAGAAAAATGTTATTTATAATCTGCATTGTCAGGGTATCAGCAATTAAGTTGACATGAATCAGCAGCTTGATCTACTAGCAAACACCATCAGAAGATATTTATGGATATTTGAAAAAAAGAGGCTACTTAACAGCTGACACAAAGACAGAAGAGAAGATAATGATACCTGTTTTGATTCATGTTTTAATGTTAACTTATGTATTAGTTGGGCTATTATTTCTATAATGAAACTTTTTTTTTTTTTTTTGGAAAGCCTGTTGGGGTGGAAAGAATTTATTTGGTTCATACTTTCTTTTTACGTTAATTTATTTATTCATATTACATTCCAATGAACCTGGAGCTCAACCCCCTTCACATAGCCCATCCCTCAATCCCGCCTTTCCTACTCTGAGAAGGGTAAGGATCCCATGGCAATCAACTCACCCTACTACATTAAGTCATTTCAGTACTAGTTGCATTCTTTCCCACTGAGGCCAGACAAGGAAGGCCAGTTAGGGGAATAGAATGTAGAGGTAGGCAACAGAGTCAGGGACAGCCACCACTCCAGTTGTCAGGGGATCCATATGAAGACCAAGTTGCAAATCTGCAACATATATATGAGGGGCCTAGGTCCAGCCCATGCTTGCACTTTGGTTGATGGTTCAATCTCTGGAATGCCTCAAGATTCTAGGTTAGTTTACTTTGGTAGTTTTCTTCTGGAGTTTTTATCCTCTTCAGGACCCTTAGTTTTTCCTCCAACTTTTTCACAAATGCAGAGCTATAAAGTTCAGTCCCAATAGATACCTCTAAGAAACAAACCCCTTATGTAAGGCTCAAGAAGCACAGCATGGTAAGGGCTAGAACAATTTTAAGAACCAGAGAACTAGAGAGTTTTCAGTGAGACTGTGTCTCTGAGTAATGTCAAAAGCCATACAGATGAAGTCTTACCAACAGGACTGTCTATACATGAGCTGAACAAGGTCAACAACAGATATGACAAAATAGGCCTCAAAGCTAAACAAAGAGCTACAGGCAATTAAGGAAGGGAGGGAGGGAGAGAGAGAGAGAGAGAGAGAGAGAGAGAGAGAGAGAGAGAGAGAAATAGTCTTCTACAGGTAAAAGGAACCAAATGGATGGCCCCCCCAAAAGTGTCACAAACTGCTCTGCCCCACGTTGGGTGCCAAAAATGTCATGGACCACTCTGCCCCAAGCTTGGGGACCAAAATGTCATGGACCGCTCTGTCAATGTTGGAACCTGCACTGCCAAAAGCCTTGGGGGCTAAACTATTAGAGCCCACACTGCCCCAGGCTGCTCCAGTCCACGTGTCGGGGTTCAGAAAGAGAGAGTGTGAGGATGGACTTGAGGAATGGAGACCAGAGTGTGATTTAATCCCTTTTATTCTTCAGTCTCTCTTCTCTCCAAGTCCCTAGTTCCTAGTACAAAGTCTCAGGTCCTAATCCTAGTTCCAGTTGCTAGTCTCTTTCCCAGTTCCAAGTTCTCTTCCAAGTGCCTGTCTCTAGTACAAGTGTCTAATAATTTCTTCTGTCTACCTCTCACCTTTTATATGTCTGACTTCTAAGCCATGCCTTTAAGTCATGCCCTTAGGTCTAATCTCTAAATCACAGCTTTAAGTCACGCTCTTAAATCTCAGCTCTAAATCACACATTTAAGTCTCATACACCCAAGGGAAAATCCTGGGTATCTAAAACAAGATGTTATCAGAATGTGCTCAGATGTTGTAGGCTATTGTAAACAAGTCTCTTGTCAGGGTATATGGCTCAAGATGGCTGCAAGAATGATAGCCACCTTCTGTCGGCTCCCCACACAAAAGCATATATAAAATAGCATATATATATATGATGATATGATACTTGGTACAATTAGTGAAAAGGGAGCATGAATTGGAAAGAGAGAAAGTGGTATATTGGAGAGTTAGGAAGGATAAGAAATGAAGAAATGCAATTATAGAATAATCTGGGGAAAGCAAATCATCTTAAAACAATAGAGATGACTAGAAGTTGATCTATTATTTCTTGTGAGAAAGCAAATAATAAAAAGAAGAAATTCAGTTTAAAATGGGTTATTTTATATTCTAATTAGCATTAATCATATTGCACAGAAAGAATTGAACCTGAAGGACATTAGCACTTGTCACTGAATGAATATAATGAAAGGTAAATTAAGACATTATTAACATTATAAAATCAAAGTCTACAATGTTTGTGTCAAAATGTGAATTTTAAGAAGGAATAACAATATCCATTTAAAAACTAAAAGTAAAAAGATATAAATGTGAGACCAGGTCCTACTGAAAAGACAGCAGCACCTTGAGCTGCTCAGAGAACCATGGAGCATTAAACTGTTGGATTTCAATAAGAATCAGTTCTATATATTGCATTTTAAAAGCTTGCGTATTACTTAGTAAGTAGTTTTTCATTGTTATTTTTTGAAACTCAGGTATGTTGATGTGTGAATCAATAGTTATTAGTGAATAGTGTCCAGGATTCATGTACACATTCTCTAATTACATTTTTCTAGTTTTGAATTTACTACTATATCCTTTTGTGAAATACTTAGGAGATATAAACAGAATGAATGTGTCTTTAAATATATAGGGTACGAAAAGGGCATTCACAAAATAATTCTATTATAGTGTATTATTGCCAACACTATTGAGTAGTCCAGTTGATGCATATATGCTACCCAGTAATTCATCTGATTAAATTATTTTTCATATAACGTGATGCTTATTTAGCAATACCACATCATTATTTTAGTTTTTATTTCTTTTAACAAAAAATTATTACTGAGTATACTGTATTGTGCTCATTGCTCACTCATGTATTTTATTTAATTATTTTTGAAATCCTAACATCATTTCATTATGAAAAGTAATTATTGAAGATGGTGTTGCTATGACTGATAAACTAGAGTGAGCATATCTCCCTGTAATTAGCCCTTATTTTTTGTGTTGTGTTTTCACTTACCAGTGTCTTTTAAATAATATAGATATTCTATTTTTATGAAAACCATTGCATAGTTACTATTTTATTTTATAATTCATGCTGTGTACATTATCCAAAAAATTACTGTCTAAAAATGAAATAGCTGCTTCTATCACTTTTATTTGAAGAATAGTTTAGTCTCATCACTATCTTTTTGGTTTTTTTTTTGGTTTTTGGTTTTTGGTTTTTTTGGTTTTTTTTTTTTTTTTTTTTTTTTTTTAGACAGGGTTTCTCTGTGTAGCCCTGGCTGTCCTGGAACTCACTCTGTAGACCAGGCTGTCCTCAAACTCAGAAATCCGCCTGCCTCTGCCTCCCAAGTGCTGGGATTAAGGGCATGCGCCACCACCGCCCAGCTCTCATCACTATCTTTGACACAAGACAATCAGCATAACATTGTATCTAGATATTGCCAACTACTATTTGGCATACATAGGGGATAAATAGACATTTGTTAAGAATCTCTATTGTGAGAATTTTATAGTTTTTAATTTTTATTAAAGTCTCTGACTTGAGATGGAATCTACAAATTTTCTAGTTGGAATTTATAAGTAGTTCAAGTCAGAGTTTCATGTTTAATTTTTTCTCATTATTCTCATCTATATATAGTTTCTCCAGAAACATTTTATTTAAAAGATCATCCTCTACCATTGAATTGCTTGGGCTTCATTGTTTCTATTTATTTCTTGATGCATATTGTTCATTGATAGATGAATACTATTTAACAAACTCCATTGAATTAGCAACCTTTAATAATGAGTGAGAATTGTCTTGAAAGATATTTCAGGTTTATTCTCTTTTTCATTATCATTTGGGTACTTAGTGTTATTTGTATTTTTCACATTCAATTTAGAGACCTATTGACTATTTCTACTACTTTTTCTGAAACTCTTTTGGAATTATGCTTCATGTTTCGATGAATCCAGTAGGTATTAGCAAACACATTTAATCTTCTAATTCATGGGCATTGTGTTATAATTTAATTTGATAAATGCTTTAAAATTTAAGCTTTTAAAAGTATTTTCTCATCAATAGTCTCATTTTTATGCAAACTCTTTTTTAACATCCCATGTTAAAGGATTTCAATTTTTATGTACAGTGCTCTGACACTAGACATTCTCAAGTTCAAATACATCCTGAGTCATAAAATGAGATCTTCTTTCAAAAAACAAACAAGAAAAAATAGGTATATTTTTAAAAATAGGTATACACACACACACACACACACACACACACACACACATATATATATATATATATATCCACAAAAAAATACCAAAATGTGGGACAGCATGAAAAGACCAACCCTTTGAACATGGATGAGAGAGAAGAATCCTAAGTCAATGACATAATAAACATCATCAATAAAGTCATAGAAGAAAATGTCTCTAGACCAAGAAAAGACACCCACACAACTATAAGAACCACCTACACCACTAAAAAGACAAAAAAATTCCATGACATATTACAATTAAAGCACTAAACATATAGAACAAAAATGTATATAAAAATTATAAGAGAAAAAAATGATATATAGAAAGGAAAGCCTATCAGAAGAACAGCAATTTTTTTAGTGGAAAATCTGATAACCAGAGGAGCCTGGAGCGATGCATTCCAAGCCCTAAAATATGCTGACTCTTAGCCTAGACTGACTAGACAGTTGAAAGAAAAAGAAAAAAATTTCTATTATATAAATAGCTTAAAATATATATAAAGAGAGAGAAATAGGAAATCAAACATGGAGAAAATATAGGAATCAGTATTTGGGCTGAAAGAGAAATTGTCATAGCCAAAAAATATGAAAAAATGCTATAAGAAAATTACTAATACATCAAGAACAAAAACAACAGCAACAACAACACACACACAAACACATACACACACAAATGAAAACCAAACATCCACATATTTCAGTAAGTTGAAATATCAGTGGTTTCCATTATTCATTGAAAAGACACTGGTTTACTGTTCCGATAAAGAAAATAGTCTATCTCTTTTCTTTAAGAGGGCCCTGGCAGAAATATAGCAGAGGTCTGCCTGATCTGGCCTCAGTGAGAGAAGATGCACTTAATCCTCTGAGACATGAAGCCCCAGAGAAGGGAGAGGCCTAATGAGAGGGACCCTTCAGAGGTTAGGGGGAAGGAGTAGGATGAGGTATTGTGGGAGGGGAACTGGGAGCGGGGCAACAACTGGAATGTAAATAAAATACTTTTTAAAGATATATCTTAACATTAAAGGTAGGTACCCACTTTAGAATAAAAGAATGAAAAAAAAAGTCTTCAAATCAACTAGAACCATAAACCATAAAGCTATCAATCTATTCTAACATATGACAAAATAGGATTCAAGCTAAAAGTAATAAAATGAGACAGACAAAACATCTCATTCAAATTAAGTAAGGTACCAGTACCAAATTCAGAAACACCCAATTTCACAGTGAAAGAGAAACTGGATTTAAAGTCACAGATTAACATTATTCCATTGATACTATGGAATTTAAGTACCCCACTGTATCCAATAGAATATTCATTCATCTGTAAAAAATTAAATAGACAAAATCACTTGCAAACTTAGATACATATGGAGAAAAAGAATTTTAACTGAGGAATCACCTCCCTTAGGTTGGTCTATGGGCATGTTTGTAGGGCATTTCGTTTTTAATGTCGATGTATTAGGGTCTAGACCACTATGGGTAGTGCCTCTCTCTCCCTTGCAGAGTGGTCTGGGCTCTGTAAGAAGCTGTCTGAGCAAACTAGGGAAAGCAAGCCATTCAGTAAGTTCCTGCATGCTACCTGCTACAGTTCCTGCCTTTAGATTCCTGCTTTAGCTTCTGTCTTTACTTTCTTTCTTCAGTTATGGACTGAGCTCTAGAACTGTAAGATGAAGTAAATCTTACCCTACTTTTTGTTATTTTTAGCCATTTTTTTGAGAGTAACATAATTAAAGTGTCTATTTTTGTGCTGATTTTTCCATATTTTAAATTTATCTGCTTTTGCAAATTTTTTTTTGTCTATGGTTTAATGGATTTTCTCAGTTTCCTTTCCTTGCCTTTGTTTATGTCTCTTATCTGTGTATTTGAGTTCTCTATTAGGATCTTGATTTTTTTAATAAATAATTCATTTAGTGTCAGTGTAGGGAGGGGTTAGCCTACATGTATATTCATGTACTGCAAGCCTGCAGTAGCCTCACTGGCTTGAAGCAGGTGGTATATTCCATGGGATGCTAGAGGGTTCCATTCATGTGAGCCATTCATGTGCTGGGAATAAAACCCTGATCCTCTGTAAAAGCAACAAGTGTTTTGATCTCTGAGCAAGCTCTATAGCTTTCCTTGAATTTAAATTTTTATTTATTCATTGTGAATTTTGCACCATGTATCCCAATCCACTCATCTTTCCATTCCTCCATATCTGCTCTTCACCCTGATAATCTCCACTTCCAAAAGCAAATCAAACAACAGAAACAACAAATCTCATCAAGGAAGTTGTAGTGTGTTACACAGTATACTCTTTTCTCAAAAGAGCTTTACTCGTACATGTTCATTGCAATGAGTCATTGGTCTGGTTCGAGGCCTATGGCTTCTGCTATACAATCAATACTAAATTCTCTCTGCTATTCCTCTTGGATATCCTGCTGTTGACATATGTCATAGAAAGTCTGCAGCTTTGGTTCCTTAGGACTTTCAGCCTTCACATGTTCCAACAGGTCATAGATGAGGTAGATGTTGGCTTGGTCCAGTTCAAAACCCTGGATGTGAGCCTAGAGCTTAGCTAAGTTTGGTCAACCCACCACCTTTCCTGCTCCCACACTTTTAGGGCCAGCTATTTAGCCCTGGTATGACAAGGGGTGGAGGCATTTTTTCCATACTTATGCCTTAGGGACCAGCTCTACAAAGCTACACAAGAGAGGTGCTCCCCGGACCACCTCAGGGGCCTGCAGCCAGCTAGGGGTAGAAGCTAGTTCTACGGAACCACGATGGGGAAGGTTGAGGCTAGTTCTATGTACCTAGTTTTTAGAACTCAACATGACCCCAAGCAGCAGCCCAGACCAGGGATATCAGCATTGACTTTGGTGGTGACATGGACTACAGACATCAACACAGATTCTTGTAGCAGTAGATATCAATCCAGATATGAATTCATGTCTTCTTTGGAAGCAGCATGGGATGAGACAATACTGTGGCTTCAGGAGGCAGGACAAGCTTGTAAGATCAGGCTGTTTCTTACCACTTTAGCCTGTCCAGTTCCACATTTCTTCATAGTGCACAAACCATTTTGCTTCTCTTTCTCTCCCACCTCTCCACCACATACTTGATCATCATAGTGATACTTGGGCCTCTGGGTATCATCCACCCTTGTTGCATGACAGTGGAAGGATGGTATAGCAAGATATTTTTCCCGAAAGTTGGGAGGAGATAAGGTGGGAGGAGTAAGAGAGGAAGAGGAGAAGGAAGAGGAGCTAGGAGAGAGAGAGAGAGAGAGAGAGAGAGAGAGAGAGAGAGACAGAGAGAGACAGAGAGAGACAGAGAGAGACAGAGAGAGACAGAGAGAGGAGGATGGAGAACCATGCTTGGACCAAGAGCAGTTCTAGATAACAACTTATATCTAGGTTAGTTAATTGGTTAACACTTCTAATTATGTGAGCATCTTCTTAATTGAGCATTTCCAAACATATAAAGCCTTTGGTTAATCATTAAGCATTAGAGTCTCATTTTATACTGGGTACCGAGTGGATGGAGGGATGGTCTGGGCTCAGCCCAGCCTTGTGGATACAGCGTGGAAGATTGGCAGAACCATCTTCCATGCTGGCGTCTCATCGGTGGCAGGGCTGGTGTTTCTGGCTGGCCGTTTTTAGCTGTGGCCTCTGACCGTGGAACATGGCAGCAGAGCTAAACACAGCCACTGCCACTTACATAGTCAGCCCAAGAAAACGTCGTTTTAAATATCTAACGCAACAGGATGGGAGCCTCTGGGTGTCCTCCAATTTTTTTAAGTAGTATATTTAAAACATTTCTGGTGCCTCTTATATAATCTGTATTATTTTATTTTATGGAGAAGATGCTGATTTGTGAAGTTTTCCTGGTGAAATGTAATCTCATGATTATTTAAAGTGTTTAAATCTTGTGTTTGAAATGTATGTTTTGGTATATGTGCCCTCTGACTTACAAATTTTCCTATTTTGTTTGGTTTGGTTTTAGTGAACACTTGTTACTGGTTCTTTCTACATAGATTTATGTTTGGGAGGAGTGTTAACTACAGTAATAACTATGATGGCTTGAGAAAGGATTCTGTGTTAGCTGAAGAAGACACTGTTTTTCTCACATGGGACCTATGGGTCATAAAGGCAGGAATACTAAGGTCTTCTTGGTTGATAAGCTTGATTCTGTTTTCAGTGGCATATGCTGCTCTTTATTGTCACCTGTCTCTTTCTTCAAGATCTCTGGAAGCAAATTTCAAAGAGAATCACAACTCAGCAAGAATCCTTTGGAGATGACAAGAAACTTCTACATCAATTGCTGCTCAAACGGATCTGCTCTCAGCTGGCCACTCTGACGTCTGTAGAGTCTTAAGATTTCTTCACTCCTGAGTGCTTCCTAGTTCTAGGCTATAGTATTATACTGGCTAATACTCTGAAGCAACACGTCATTGACCATATACCATCTACTACATACTCTGCCACTTGATATGTAATTATTAAATTGCAGATGAATTTAAGTTTACATATTCTACTATGTGCTATTTCTTAAAGAGAATGACATTCATTATGTCATGTAGACTGTTTTCATGGTTATTTGTCTTTCCTAATTATTCCTTGCTCAAACACCCATTGACTAGTGATTGTTTAAATGTTTCCTTGGTTTTTGTCTTCTTCAGAATAGAATGTGACCATGTGTAGCATTTTAACTTTTTAATTTAGTGATATGTAATTCAGATTCTTTGGTGAGTTTTAATTTTTCCGTATCTCACTTTTTTCCCACTGAATATTATCCCATTGTTTAGGTGTACCACAGATTGGTATCCATTCATCTACTCAAGCAAACTCTTAATGACTTCAAGCTTTAGAAACATAAAAATGTATAACTGTGTATATATTTTATATTTTCATAAATATTCTGGTCATTTAGACAAATATAAAAGAGTACAAGTGCCAAACCATGCTATGCTGTTTAGTGAAAACTTTTAAAACTTATTTTCAAACAGAATATACTATATTTTATTCATACCAGAAATTGATGCTAATAATCACTTTACCTTTTTCCTTGTTAACATTTGGTTATATCTATGCATTATAAACATTCTATGACTTACTTAGCACAATTTCTCTGTTGTTTTAATACGAAATGACCTAACAGACACACAATGTTAAAAACATTTTTATGTTTTGGAGATCCATAAATCTTCTCTAGAGATATGCAAACATTTTGGCTACTTTTCAGACATCATTTCTTCTTTGTAAGGGAATGGTCAATAGTTGACTATCCTCTGATACTTGATGATAAAGTCTTACTTCTGGAACATCATACACTCGAGTCCTAAAACTTCCAGAAATCAAGGTGACACTTGCATGGAAACTTATGATTACTGGCTAGGTACATGGAGCTAGAAGTTGCTATTAACAGTTCTGAAGGAGTAATGTAATCATCAATCTTATCAAGCATTTAATACTGCAAAATTAAAAATTACTGAACTGATAAGGCCCACCACTATATGGTTTAACACTAAAAGAATTCCTTCATGAGGTGAGTATCTGGAAAAATCTATGGTATTAATATGCAGCATTTTTGTTGGTGTTCAATTCTTTCAAGAGAGTACTGTATAGGTCAGAGAGTTTTAGTTGCAATAAGTTATATCATGTTTTGATGTTCCACGTTCAGCTGCTGCTAATATGTTGAAGGAATCATGGTAAAGGCCAAGGGCACATCAATCTTCTCTGTCCTCCTTCAACAGGTCTATAGTTTTGCCTTCTGGAGTTAAGCTTCAAATGCATTCTGAATTAGTTTTTGTAAAAGGTATAATTTTATACCTAAAATTACTTTAAAGTTTTTTTTTTCAGGGTTTTCATTGCTAAGATGTTGACAAAATTTGTATAACTAGAAGAAAATGCAGGGCAGAGGCTTTTAACGTCATTAATTATGAATAGAATGGAGGCATGAGTCAATGGCAGCTTTGGAACATGTAAAAGGTTGTTGAATTTAAGGTATTTTAAATTTAGAGTCAATAAGCTTTTATGGAGGAAATATATGAGATCTGGATAATGAGAACAACCAATAAAACCAAGATTTCAGGCCTGAGAAACTACATGAATAATTGGACCATTTTTTAAAAATAGAGAGTACTTGGCAAGCAGTGTTGGGGGTGTTGTCATTGAAATAAAGACCAATTTTGATATATTATTGTGACAATTTCTATTTAAGAATCCAACTGGAAACACAAGTGCAGAATGAGCTGTATGAATTTGGAGCCTATGAAATATTTCAGGAAGAAAATATAAACACTGCATATAACAGCCAGTAGGTGATGTTTAAATTCCCAGGATAAAGAAAAATACCACAAAGTAATCACAGAGAGAAAAGGAAACAATTTGGTTGGGACATGTCAACATTTATAGGTTAACTAGGGATGGTGAATCTCCCACTGCATATCTAGAAACACTGTTGGGTAGGAGAAGTAAGGATGTTTTTAAGAAGAGCATAAAAAGTGGTACATTCTATTGAAGGCTCAGAAAAAAATGAGAATTAAGAATTAGATTTGGAGGCATGTTAGATAGTAATTTTCATGAAAGAAATATGTCAGACAGGGACAAAAACATGACTGAGAGAGATTTAAAGGCTTAGGGTAGGCAAACTTTATAAGGTTGTTAGCAAAACTCTGCAGAGAGGTTCAGAACGAGAAATGCTAAAGTTAGTCTTAGTTTGGGGAATAAGTAGGCTTACTATTACTATTGAAAATGCCAGAACAATGGGTCCATGGATGGGGGAGCACCCTCTCAGAGGCAAAGCAAGGTAGGTATAAAGGGTGAAAGTCTTTTTGGAGGGTGAAACCAGGAAGGGGAATGATATTTAGAATGTAAATAAATGAAAAAATTAAAAATAATAATAAATAAAAATACAGTGAAAATACAAAAAATATGAATCAAACTAATGTGTTTGTTAATTTGAAAATGTTTATATGTTAATAACACAGATGTGAAAATCACATGCTATGGCCTTTATTTAATTCCTACTCCCATTATCACAAAACTCATTTCACTCAAATATCATCAATGTATGAACTTTCTTAGCTATCCCCTCAAACAGTGAGATTTAGCTTTTGTAGAAGATTGCAGAAAACATCCCTGTTCCCATGTCTTGTTAATAATCTCTCATCCCTGGTGTTGAATGCTAATTTATATTACATATCACTTTTTGGCCTAAAGTAGGAAATATTAATTGATATATTCCTAATACTTAAGCCTCTAAATATTTTAATCCTGTCCTTAAATAATTATGTGCTGGCACCTGGTACTGTCTCTGAAGAAAACAAACACATGGACAGGGATCATGAAAACTTTATTAGCATTGGCCTTCTTGTGTCTCCACCACATAATGCAGTTTTGTGTAGAGCTCAGGACCAAACAAAATGTATGGTGTATTATTTTCATATTGATCATTGTTTTTGATTCTCATTTCTATTCTGACATCCATGCCTTTCTACTTTGACTAGAGGAATATCTAAGACTATTATGTTGATGGCTAAAACAGAGGTATACCTCATGTAGACACCTTAAAACACCAAAGATATTTTTTCAATTTTTTTATTTCCTTGTTTTTTTTTAAATTGGATATTTTATTTATTTACATTTCAGATGTCATTCCCTTTTCACATTTCCCCTCCCTAGAACCTCCTATAGCTTTTATACTATTTTAATTACATGTATGTATTAAGGTCAGTTCTAGATTGAGGGCCTATCAATACAATAGATGTAAATAGTCAAAAAACAAGAAGGACAATAAACACAAATAGTCAAAAAACAAGCAAGGCATTAAACACAATTATGTGAACACTCCCATGATCACTGTTTTTAAGGGCTTATCAGGATGACCAAAATATCTGAGCCTATTTTTTGTCCTAGCCCAAAGTCATTTTCATGTCTGAAGCCTACTTCCTTGTTCTAGCCTAAAATTTAGATTCCTGTCTAAGAGCCTTACCAACCTAAGACAAAAGTGCATTGCTTTTGATAATGCATATTCCATGAAGGATAGGGAAGGCATTCTTGTCAGAATTACCTAAGACAGGCTCAGTCTTATAAATAAAATAAAAAAGGGGGAGAGGCAGAGATCCTTTGGGGGTGCTTAGCAAGAATCTGATATGTGCCAAGGACAAGTAAATGAGCTGCTTCACATGCATATGACATTGGCCAAGAACAAGGAAGTAGGCTTCAGGCAGGAATATGACATTAGGCTAAAACAAAGAAGTAATTTCAGATAGAAATCTAAATCTTAGGCTATAGCGAAGAAGTAATTTCGGAAAAGAATCTAAATATTAGGCTAGAACACCAAAGCTTTTATGCTCCAGTTAGAACTCTAAAATGTTCAAATTCCAGGAAAATGTTCCTCTTTAACATATTGTGCTAGCAAAGACACACAGTACCAAAAACCACCAAAAACTGCAAATTGCTCAGTGGAGACCAAATCATTCTTGTTTATTTCCCCCCATGCCTATTATCATGCATGATAATGGTAGATAATGGAAAA
Organism: Arvicanthis niloticus; assembly: GCF_011762505.2. NCBI lineage: Eukaryota > Metazoa > Chordata > Mammalia > Rodentia > Muridae > Arvicanthis > Arvicanthis niloticus. The sequence continues at coordinate 32,903,725 of NC_047667.1, forward strand.
ACTTTATTGATTCAATATTTTAAGTGACCACATAATCAGTTTCTACCTTTAAAACAATCATGGAATTTCCAACTCTCTACTGCATGAAATGTACTATATCTTGTCTTCTTCTTTATTATGTTATTGCACTGTTTAGGTTCTGTCTCACAAGCTTATAAATTTAATTACAGAAATAGTTTTCTTCCATTTACTTCTCTAAGTTAATGTATATATTTAATTTTAATGTCAATGACCTTCTCTGTAAGTGTGGTTACTCACAAAGGTGCAATCTGATGTAATATGAAACTCGTTGAGGTGTGAAAGTATTAATGTTAAAGAATTCACATCTCAAATTAGTTTTTACAAATTAATTATTTTAAATACTTGTACATTTTAAAATATTTTAGAACATAAATAATTTATTTTGATTTACATCTTAGGATTTGAGATTATAACTACAACATTTTCTTCTTTTCTTTCTTTCTCTAAACCCTCTCATACACCCCTATTTGAGCTCTTCTGAATTTATAGCCTCATACCATTAATTGTTGCTATATAGCTATAAGTGTATACATATATAACTAAGTACCTGAGTACAACCTATTCAGTTTGTATAATGCTATGAGGTTGAGCATACCGATTGGTCAGCATATATATTGTATTGATGCTAAAATGATCCCATTATTTTTGCTAGAGGCTGTTATCAATAGAAAATGAGACTTATTCTAAACAACATAGTGATATATATATATATATGATTTTGTTACTATTTCAAATTTTAACATGTTAATTGTTACAAATTTCCTCCTTTTAAACAAATATATATACTTTAAAAGGTACATTCAATTTTATTTATACTACTCATAAGTAAAAAAATAATTCAGTTTTCAATATTACCTCAATTTTAAATATATTATATATCATCAATATTTTTCCAATATCAAAGTATTGATGATTTTTCAAGTACATAATATCACAAAAGTCATAAAAGTTCTTATCTGAAACTATGAGCCCCAGTTTGTATTTATCAAACTGATTAAATGTATTTGAGTGTGTTAACATAAAAATTTGTTTAAAACTTGGACATTAAATTAGTAAATTGCAAAATGCTTTGCAAATCTTTGAGAATAGTACATTGTTGTTTATAAAGTTAGAGTAATAAGATTTTGACACACTTTTAATTTTTAACTATACAATTGTTACTATATACATAGGGGTTGCATTTTTTGACATATAGTGTCATATTTATCTCATTCATCGTTTGTTCAGTTTTATAAGATTTTTTTTTTTTTTTTTTTTTTTTTGGTTTTTCGAGACAGGGTTTCTCTGTATAGCCTTGGCTGTCCTGGAACTCACTCTGTAGACCAGGCTGGCATCAAACTCAGAAATCCGCCTGCCTCTGCCTCCCAAGTGCTGGGGTTAAAGGCGTGCGCCACCACTGCCTGGCCAGTTTTATAAGATATTGATGAAATTCTGCAGCTTCCCTGAATAAAAAGATCATACAGACATTCAACTTACTGAGCCAACCACTATATTAATCGTAAAGATGCTGTTTACATATTTATCTTTGAAAACCTTCTTAATGTACATATTATTTTGATCTTTACTCATCTCTGAAAAATTAGGTTTTGTTCACTTTGCAATTAGAGTGATTTCATCGTTTGATAACTTGAAGCATCGTTTTATAAATCATGAAGCAGTTCCTAGGAAACTTTTCAGATATTTTTGGAGTATAGCTTACTTCTTGAAAACTAGATTAAACTTCTTTTTTCAGGAGCTATCCAGTCTGCCATTCCCTGCTCCCTATGATTCGCTAACCAATTCTTGAGTATTTCTCTAGACCAGTTTATATCTCATAATCTGTTAATTGCTTTCAGGATGAATACAGGTCATCATCATAGCTCTATGTTCTGAAATCTATATTTACTTAGATAAAATTTGAAAGACATTTCTTGTATTTCTAAGTATGCTTTGAAAATTTTTTGATATCTTTTCTCTTTAAGTTACTTAAAATATTGAAAATATCCACTGGCATTTTAAGGTGTACACATGTGTATGTGTTTGTGTTTATTAAACATATGAAAATATAAAGTATTTGTTTGTAAATATTTGTTGAAATATCCTAAAGGCATTTTCCCTAACAAATTATTAATATACAATCTGGAGTTTCAACATTATCTATTTTTCATTCTCGTGTATGCTTTATAAATTCACAAAATACAAAATGTAAAAGATACACATTAGTTAGTGGCATAATAGTTGACATTGAACTAAGATAATTTATTTATGATTAGGTAGACTAAGAAAGTAAAATCATTTACTTACAGTATTTATAGTTTGGTCCTTCATGTGCCTTCAAAGAATGTGAGAGTTTTGCATATGTCAGCAAGCATCACTGCAGTTGTGTAGAATAACTTCCCTCACTGTCCTTTGGTGTGTTAGTTCTATGAAGCTTTGAAACACATTGACAAATTGCTCTTTGAATGCATTGGACATAATAAAATGGCAAATCTTCTAATTCTAACTGCATCATACACAGGAACTAAACCATTTCATAAAAGCCTAATAATATTTTATAATTAACACTTTAACAGTGTATATTAATATTTAATATTTCAATTAAAACTGCTATTCACCAATTAGTAACATATTCAGATAAACTTCAAGCTTCTTTTCTCCTTGAGGCAGGGAGAAACAGGAAAATTGTGTGTGTGTGTGTGTGTGTGTGTGTGTGTGTGTGAATATACACATACACATAATACACATATACAATACAAATATATAGACATATACATCATATACATGTACATATGCATATACATCATATATACATATATAAAACAAGTGGATGCCACTTTTAGTAAATAAAATGCATAGCCTTGGTATGCTTTACTGTTGCAGTGAATATATTCCCTATTAATTATTTAAGTACCTGCTTTTGCATCAATTTTTCTACTGTCTGTGACCTGGCACTGAGCACTTTCATCTTCTCAAATAGTCTCATAACAAGCTTCTCACTTTTGTTTGATCATGGCTACAACCCGCCCCCAACATACAACAGAATTATATCCAAAAATATTAAATCCAATCACTTTGTTCCTTCAACATGTACATTTCACAGTGTCCTTGAGCGAAAATTATTTAATATCATTTTAATGACACTCAAAAGAAGGTTTATGATTTAACTCTTAACACTCTTCAGGAATCTGTCCTCATGATTTTCCCATTATTTAAGGAAAGACTCATTCTAAACCATGTTGTTTCCTAATTGTTACATATAGATTTATATTCCTGTTTATTGTTTGGATTTTGTTTTGTTTTGCCTTAGCCTGCTGAATCTGTTTTTCCTGACTACCCGATACACACAGAGCTTTGGTTCAATAGTTATCTGAAGAAAGATATTTGTCGTGTGGTTTTTGTTTGCTTGCTTTTGTGTTTTTTTTTACTGTGTCAGTGTTCTCAGTTTAATGTGAGCAAATATCACACTACTACTACATTTGACACTGTGTACCTATAATGGCATGGTTAATATAATGGTAAAATTTATATCTGTACATGTCTGATAACCTGCTCGGCACAACTGATAATTTTAGGACTGCAATTGTATCTTGTTTCTCTTCATCCCTTATATCTTAACATTCCTTGCTAAATTAATATACCTCATGTATGAAATGGAAAAGAAATTACATTAATTTTTGTATAAGTTGCAAGCATACAACTTCCAGGGGGCACGAATGAAATTAAAATGAAAGTAAATCTAAGAGTGTTCTGATTCCTAAGTTGTGATCTTTATACATGTCCATGTATAAAGAGAGTAGAGGTTCAGTATTTTCTAACAATTCTGGAAAAGAAAAAAAATCTTGTGTGAGGAGGAAATGTATCAGGTTTTCCTTTGTGCTCTTTATTCTCTTGCTATAGAACTTATAGAGTGGGCCTTGAATGCGAGCAGAAAGAGGTTATACACTCCCATGACATTTGAGCCACTATTAAATCAGAGGACACAGCTTTCCAGACCGCTTGGTATTGTAGCTCACAGCTGGGTAGGTCTGATGATTCCTTTCTCCTCTGGCAGCCCACATAGCAACTCCTAGCACTACCATCAGACTAACAAGTAAGAATGAAGCTGCCTGGTGACTTCCAGCTTGATTTCTTCATGATCTGTGACGCCAGCATGTGGTCTCTACATCAATAGGGTAACATCAACTTCTGGAGGAAAACCAAAAACATTAGCAATAGACTGTAATATTTAGGGCTTTATCTGTGAGAGAACCTTGGTCAACAATTGAAAGCAAAGTAACCTATTACTTTTAGTGTTAACCTGCGGTGTCGAGCTGGGGCACTGTTGCTCTGGCATAGGCTATCTACATTTTTACTCTTTGTGTATAAATGTATACATGGGTTTTAAGAAGCATCTACAGTAATAGCTTTCTATATAATGTATTGAAAAGAATTTCAGTGTCACCATCCCTCCTTATATTTCCTCCTTTAACTGAACCTACAGGCTCTAATTGTAATTTAACCCTTCATGTTCTGCTATTCTGCTTTAACTGGTTATACCAATGAGTTCATACAGCACATCCATGCATGCTTCTTGTCATACAAAATTCGACATCATAACATAGTCTGTTAAGAATATAGGTAAATTTTCTGATAACAATCTATGCTCTATAACTTATAAATCTTTAATATAACAACAGAATGTTAATTGTATGTTACACTGACTTCATGTATTTCAAAGCACAGTTCATCTGCCTTTGAGCTGTGCCTGGTTCATGCTGGGAATCCATAGAATAACCATTTTTACTTCTAATTTCCTGTCTCAATTTTTCTCAGGCAACTTTATTAGTTATGTGACTGTCTACAAGTCCTCTATTGTTAAGATATACTATTCTGAATGGAAGTGAAAAGGTATTTTCTTGCTCTGGGGATGAAAAATATATTTAAAGGATAACACAAAAAAAATGGGAATGACATACTTCCCCAAGACTAAAAACTAGAAAATAGAATTTGTTATCTGTCCTGTGCATAGAACACTTGAATTTTTTTAACTTAATACACTTTGATGCCCTAAATCTTAGTCCTATTAACCAAATGATTCCGAAGACATATGCCATTGCTCTTCGACTAATTTTTGTTTTCTTTCTTCTTATTACTTATCTCCTCTTTAGAAACTTTAAAGTCATGAATCTTTGTCTGTTTTGAGTGCTGTGTCTCACTTGACAAGTCTTAAGTCTCTCATATAAGTCAGAGCCCCATTGGCATGAGGAGCCAAGGTTAGCTAATGAGGGAAGAGAAGAAAGGAGAATGACACTGATGACTTTCACATCCACTGGTGGCATGACCAGCTTTTTAGGTAAAAATATTGAGTAAAGGAAATTAATTTCTTTTTTAAAAAAATGTCTTTTATTAAATGATTTTTTTTTTAATTTTATGTATGTGAGTACACCTTTGCTCTCTTCAGACACACCAGAAGAGGTCATCAGACCCCATTTCAGATGGTTGTGAGCCACCATGTGTTTGCTGAGAATTGGACTCAGGACCTCTGGAAGAACAGTCAGTGCTCTTAACCATTGAGCTGTGTCTCTAGTTCACAAATTAATTTCTTAAATCTTAATATTAATGCTTTTTTTTTTATTTTGAGAAAGTAAACATACATTCTTGTTATCAAACACTGTGGACACTTTGTGGAGCATCAAAATAGCACTAGCTGTAATGGATTAATCCCAGATCTAGAACTGTTGTATACACTCTTTCATTCATTAGTGAACATAGGACATATTTCTAAAGTGTCATTAATAGTTGAATTAAGGATATATAACCTTCCAGGGGCTTTGCTTATAGTAAGTAAAAGGAGCATTACTCAGGATAACATCTGTCCCCTGTTGAGTGAAAAGTGACAAATAATACAGATGAAAGCTTTGCCTCTGCTGACTGCAACTTCCGATAGTCACCTGGATTTAAGAGTTCCCAGGTATTAGTACTAGCACATGCTATAAAGTTTATGTCAACTTGACCCAAGCTGGAGTTATCTGACAGGAGGAAACCTCAATTAAGAAAATGCTTCCATAAGGTTAGGTTGTAAGCAAGCCTATAGGGAATTTTTTAAATTAGTAATTGAAGGGGAAGACACTAGTCCATTGTGAATGGTGCCTTCTCTAGCCTGATGGTCCTCAGTTGTATAAGAATGCAGGGTGAGCAAGACATAGGGAGCAAGCCAGTAAACACAGCCTTCTATGGCCTCTACATCAGCTCCTGCCGCTAAGGTCCTTCAGTGATGGATTACAGTCAACACATATAAGCCAAATAAACGTTTTCCTCCCTAAGTTGTTTTTGGTCATGGTGTTTAATCACATCAATTAAAGTCCTAACTAACCTAAACATAACCTAACTCTAGAATTATCTGAAGGGTTTAATGTCAATTTTTAATTTACCTAGAATATTATATTGCCCTCTAATTTTTATGTAAATGAACCTAGCATTTTAATGTCTTTGTACTATTTAAGTCTTTATTCAAATCTTTGGACATCAATTGTTTGTGCATATTTATGTTGTTTTAATTATTCATTAATAGTTTATAATAAATCTTATCCCCTTAGCCTACTTCCTCCCACCACCCAGAAACCTATCCCATCCCCCTCCTCATGCTTCTATGAGGCAGTGACCACACCTACCCCCCTCACTATCCCCTCCCCGCCCTCACATCCCCCCCCCCCCACTGTGTGTTCATTCATTCATTTTTCATTCTTTTTTTTTTTAATGGGACCAAGAAACTCCTCTCCCACCTATGTCTGACAGGGCCATCCTCCCCTACATATACCTCTGGAGTCTTGGGTCCCTCCCTATGTGTTCCCAGGCTGGTGATTTAGACCCTGGGGGGCTCTGGTTGTTTGGTATTGTTGCTTTCCACCTGGGGTCAATAACCCTTTCTGCTCCTTCAGTCCTCTCACTAAGTTCTCCATTGGGAAACCCCTGATCATATCAGTGGTTAATTGTGAACATTGTCCTCTGAGTGTTTTAGTCTTTGGCTGACCTCTAAGGAGATAGCTATATCATGTTCCTCACATTATGCACTTCCAGCCATTCACAACAGTGTTTAGATTAGGTGACTGTACATGGGGTGAATACCCAGGTGGAAAGGTCTCCTGATGGCCCCTCCTTCAGTTTCTGTTCCATGTTTTGTTTCCCTATTTGCTCCCTTGAGCATTTTTATTTCTCGTTCTAAGTAGAACTGAGGCATCCCCTCTTGGTCTTCCTTCTTTATGAGCTTCATGTGGTCTGTGGGTTGAGTCTTCGATAATCCAAGCTTTTGGGCTAACATCCTTGGAGATATGTTTGTGTAACTCTCTTCTTTTGGGGTTTTTGGAAGATTACTTGCTTGCTTTTTCTAGGTTGTAGTTTCCCTCCTTGTGTTGGAGTTTTCCACCAATTATTCTTTGAAGTGCTGGATTTGTGTTGAGATACTGTGTAAATTTGGATTTGTCATGGAATATTTTGGTTTCTCCATCAATAATGATTGACAGTTTTGCTGGGTATAGTAGTCTGGGCTGGCATTTGTGTTCTCTTAGGGTCTGTATGATATTGGTCCAGGATCTTCTGGCTTTTATGGACTCTGGTGAGAAGTCTGGTGTAATTCTTATAGGTCTGCCTTTATATGTTACTTTGCCGTTTTCCCTTACTGCTTTTAGTATTTTTTCTTTGTTTTGTACATTTGATGTTTTGACTATTATATGGCGGGAAGTATTTCTTTTCTGGTCTAAACTATTTGGAGTTCTGTAAGTTTCTTGTATATTTATGGACATCTCTTTCTTTAGGTTAGGAAAGTTTTTCTCTATAATTTTGTTGAGGATATTTACTGGTCCTTTTAGTTGGGAGTCTTCCCCCTCATCTATACCTATTATCCTTAGGTTTGGCCTTCTCATTGTGTCTTGGATTTCTTGTATATTTTGGGTTAGTAGCTTTTTGTATTTTGCATTTTCTTTGACAGTTGTGTCAATGTTTTCCATGGTATCTTCTGCACATGAGATTCTCTCTTCCATCTCTTGTATTCTGTTGGTGATACTTGTGTCTATGACTCCTGATCGTTTTTTTAGGTTTTCTATCTCCAGGGTATTGTCCCTTTGTGATTTCTTTATTGTTTCTACTTCCATTTTTAGATCCTGCATGGTTCTGTTTAATTCCTTTTCCCATTTGGTTGCATTTTCTTGCAATTCCTTAAGGGATTTTTGTGTTTCCTCTTTAAGGGTTTCTATCTGTCTACCAGTGGTCTCCTTAAGTTCCTTGAGAGTGTTATTTATGTCTTTCTTAAAGCCCTCTATCATCATCATGAGAAGTGATTTTAATTCTGATTCCTGCTTTTCTGGTGTGATGGGGTGTTCAGGGCTTGCTCTGATGGGGGAGCTGGGTTCTGATGATGCCATGTAACTTTGGTTTCTGTTGCTTACATTCTTGCTCTTGCCTTTTGCCATCCGGTTAACTCTAGTGCTACCTGTACTTGCTGTCTCTGACTGAAGCCTGTCTTTCTAGTTATCTAGCTTGTGTCTGATCTCCTAGGGGTCCAGATGTCTCTGTGATCTTTTCCAGCTGCACTGATTATAGTGGTATCTCTAGGATGCCTCAGGATATGGTGCCTCCAAGGTAGTAGTCCAGCTAGGTGTCTGATGTTCTGGGTGCAGTGTCTCCTCTAGAATATCTCAGGATACGTTGTCTGAAGCTCTGAGTTCATTTGTTCCTCTGTGGATCTGGATTGAGTGGAACTTCCAGTATGTCTCAGGTGGAATCCGGGGTCCACACAACAGCAGACCTGGCAGAGGTCTGATCTAGGCCTCAGATCTGAGAACTAGTTTCTAAGACACTGTCCAAGTTAGAGCGCCTGGGATCCCTGCTTCCTCTGGGTTCTTGGATGTTGGGGGCAGAGCTGCCACCCAAGATCCGCTCAGTGTTCTGGCCCAGACCGGAAGGAACCAGTGTTCCAGGCCGGGAGTGACTTCCTTGGTCCTTTTGGTTCCCAGTTACTCCCTGTTTAGGGCGGGCCCTGCTGTCTGCTTACCTAAGATACTGCCTGAGTTCGAGCACCTGGAATCCCTGCTTCCTCTGGGTTCTTGGATGTTGGGGGCAGAGCTGCCACCCAAGGTCTGCTCAGTGCTCTGGCCCAGACAGGAAGAAGCAATTATAATGTTGTTAAAACACTTCATATTTCAAAACATAATAGGCAAATTTTTATGATAACCCACTTCAACCTATACTCAATAATATGTTTCATTAATAAAATGGATTTTAAGTATTTGCATTTCTTTCCCAGCCAGGGAGTGGTAGTGGCTTCCTTTGATCCTAACACTGGGGAGGCAGAGGCAGGCACATATCTGAATTCAAGGCCAGCTTGGTTTACAACATTCTAGGACAGTCAGGGCTATATACAGTTAAATTTCCTTCTTCATAACCAGATTTTCTTCTCTAATAATATACTTCATGTTGATTATTTATGCATTTTCTGAGTGCAGGAGAACCAGCTGTTAAGCATTCTCTTTCTTTCTTATTGAAATGTAGTATCTTTCAAATTTTCATATTAGTGTATTATCCTTACATCATTTCCCCTTTCCTCTCTCCCACCCCTTTCATGTGCCCCATTCCCTGCTCAATTCAAAGTCATGTAATCTATTTTATTCTTATACACCATTCGATCATCCCTAAAAGCATATACACATGAGCAACACAAGAGAAAACAAAGGGGGAATTTAAACTCTCAGCAAAGTCTTTACACTTTATATTTATATTTTCAGTTTTTTCTTCTTAATGATCAGCAGAATTAGGTCTTTAACACCTGGATCTAAAGAGCATTTCCTTTGGTTGTGCCAAATGCTTTTGAGGACATATATCTTGCTTCAACTTTGAATTAGTTTTGCCTTTGAGGGCTAATGAGCCATAGTCATAAGTTGATATCTTACTTCACTCCACAGTTATTACTTTGTGCATCATCTTTCTTTCCATTTTTCTCTGAGCAAAAACCAGCTGATGGCTTTTGGTAGCCCTAGAAATGGAAAAGGACTCAGTTTTCTTTAAGGGTCTGGATGCGACGAGTCTGACCATGCTCCTCTGAGTAGTGGGTAACATAAAATGCACTTGCTATTTTTTTTCCTTCTTTTTTTGAGGTGGGGGTTACAATGGTGAAGATGGGTTGGACCTGGGAACACTGGGAAATGAATGTGATTGGGTACATTATATTAGACTCTCAAATAATTAATACAAATCTTATGTTAAGAGGGAAAAGAATTGTAGCGAGAGTAATTCTTATTCCTCTATTGTGGGAAAAAAAAAAAAAAAAAACCTCTGGGGGAGGTCGGCGGTGGGGTCCCACAGTGGTCCAGCAGTGGGGTCCTGACGGGCTTCCCACACCAGAGGGTCCCACATTCACGCAGCCGTCGGAGGGCGGGCCAGTGGCTGTATTGACAAGGTTCAGGGTTCCAAAGGCTGGGAATCTGGCAGCAGGCACAGGAAGACCCAGGCGACACATGGAGGGGTTTTCCAAAGTTTTTATTGTTCATGGCATGGTGAGTGGGTGTAGATGGTGCGCGCTCCCCCCCAAAAGCTAGGCTCCCCTGGCTTTATAGGGAGGGGGAAAGGGGGCAGGAATAACTTAATTAGCTACGCCTCCCGGCCTTTAGATAACTCATTAATATTTTAGTCTCTGGAGGTGAAGACTTGCTAATTACGCCCTCTACCTGTGTGCTACATGACTGAAGGCCGCAGGTTAAATGGAGTTACCTCGTTCAAGGCCCAACACTCCATGGTGAGTTCTGCAGGATGTTCATGATCTGGTCATAGCCCCTGCTAATGTTTTATCTCCTGTCAGTCATAGGACACTTGAATTGCAAGTCTTATTGTAATGCATTGCGTGCTTGTTTTTTCCTCCACCTAAGACAGAAAGAGTTAAGTCCTATTTATTTCATTTATTTTATGACTTGAAGTTGCATTAGCATGGCATTTATCGAATAGTATACACTAAGTTAAAATAAGCTGTTTCCTGACAGAGCCCTCTCTTCAGATATCACAATAATTATCTGCTAAATGTGAATATAGCATTGCATTTGAATAAATTCCTGTAACTTTTATTTTAAATTTTAGTTGATTCTCCCTTTTCCTTTTTCCTCTTTCATGTCAAATGTTTCCTTCTACTTGCTTCTACTGTCTTACCTTAATGCTTCGTATTTTTCATCATCATGAACATCTGTCATCATGCTCTTTACTCATTACTTATACCCCCATGCACATATTTAACACTTGTAGCTCATGATACACATGTAAGAGAGAATACATGGCTACTTGCTGGCTGATTCCCATGGTTTGCCAACCTGCTTGCTTGCTTCTTTGTCTCTCTCTCTCTCCCTCTCTCTTGTTCTCTCTCTCTTGTTCTCTCTCTCTCTCTCTCTCTCTCTCTTGTTCTCTCTCTCTCCCTCCCTCCCTCTCTCTTGTTCTCTCTCTCTCTCCCTCTCTCTTGTTCTCTCTCTCTCCCTCCCTCCCTCTCTCTTGTTCTCTCTCTCTCTTTCTCTCTCTTGCTTGCTCTCCTGCTCTCTCTGTCTCTTTTTTGTTCTCTTCTATTTCTTTTCTTTCTTTTAATTTTTGTAATTTGAAATAGATTTATTTTCACACATACTGTGCCCTGGTTATCATTCACTCTTCCTTTATCCCACTCAGTTCTCTCCCACTTTTTCTCCCATCCAGATCTATTTCTGTTCTATTTCATTAGAAACAAACAAGCTTCTAAGGGATATATTGTATTTTATATGATAGAATAGACTATGATATGATATAATAAACAAAAACTAACACATTGGAATAAGAATAAACAAGGCTATCTGGGCAGGAGTAACATCAAGTATAGTGGGCTGAACCCTGCTCAGTAATCACTAATTAAGAAAACTGATTTGAGATGGTCAGCCTGTGAGTTAAGGGACTATAGCAAATTCATGACTTGGAGTTTATTATAAGGGTGTTCTCTATGTTTTATTTAGAAATAGCTGAGTGGAGTTAACAGGCAACAGTCCAGATTACCTTACATGGATAGCTGGTTTTCAAAACATCAGAAATCCTTAGAATTGACATGACAAACATTTCAGTATTAATGTTCATTTTCATTAGAGACCTGTCTGCTCCGGACAGCTTCCTATGTTAAATTCTAAGAAGAAATTGAGCATCCTTGGAGTTACTCCAGTTGTGGTGAGACAGCCACTAGGCAAGAATTGCCACTTTCCTTCTACAGACAAATTACTGTCCAGAAAAGGACACACTTGCAGAATAGTCGACTGATTATATCTGCCTAGACAGAGTAATCAGCCCTTAATAATTCTGCAGCACTAAGGTCTGTCAGATGATCCTGGGCCAGAAGGCAGAAGAACAGATGCTCCAACGTTTTGAAGTAGAGCGAGTGTCCAGGTGTTCAGAGGTCTCTATAAATTGGCTAAGTTTTAGAAGCTATGCTTTGTGCTTCCCACAATTATAGTCAACTCAGTCATTCTGGATTTCTGATGGGGTTGAAAACTTATAGCTATTTACTTTGAGAGAAAAGATCTGAGTGTATGGTCATCAGCTGACATTCATCCTAAAGCCAAGGAAAAAGCCAGGTTCAGAACTAAGTGTTTTAGTTAGGATAGATGACAGAGGTGCTGGTTAGTCAACAAAAGGATGGACTGGGTATTAGGACTATCTTGTACCTCACTGGTACAAATAGGCATAATTATGCTCTAATTGTATTTTGAGAGAAAAGTTTCCTTTTAACAGGAAGGGTGATGTGTAGGAGGAGCTAAGGTGGGAGGAGTACTGAGAGGAAGAAAAGGAGTAAGAAGAGGAGAAGAAGAAGGAGAGGAGAAGCTAGGTGATGAAAGAGAGATAGAGGGGGGAGACAGGGAAGCAGATGTTCATGTATCTCCACCAGTCAAAGATAGTTGATATATCTAGGTTGGGTAGTGGGTTACACCTCTGATTGAACAATACCAAACTTATAAAGCCTATGATTAACATTTCTTAAAAAAATGTATAAATGCAAAATGAAAAGGGGGCATGGGATAGGGGTTTTCTAAGGGGGGGGAATGGGGAAACAGGATGGTATCTGAAGTGTAAATGAAAGATCTAATAAAAAAAAAAAAAGAAAATACATTATAAACTTGTCCACAGACTAATTTTATGGAGACATTTTCTTAATTATGTGTCTCTCTTCTTGGAGAGCTGAAACCTGTATCAAAATAAACAATAAAAAATAAAATGAAATAAAATAAATCCCAACCTGTACAAAACTTGTGAGTTACAGTGATAAAGACATACATGTGTATATAGATACACAACATATATATAATATATATTATATATAAAATATTATATATATATATACATATATATATATATATATATATATATATATATATATATATATATAATCTTTTTTGTTAAAGGGTTTCTCTCTATCAAGCCATATTTGTCCTAGAACTTACTGTGTAGAAAAGAATAGCCTACTAGAATATTTCACTTAAAGATATTCACCTACTTCTGTTCCCAGAATATTAAGATTCAGAGGCATGGACCACACCTCACTTGAAATTATGTTTTCCACAAAACAGAGGAAAACAGGTAGAAAATTTTAGAATTTGATGAACTGCAGATGTTAGATACTATCACATATTCCATGCCCATTTTGTCAGTAAATAAGAATTTGTTTTTTTCAATGATAGAAGAGCTATGCTACAGGTTTTGGCTTTAGAAGTTTCAATTCCATTCCCCAACAAAGCCAAGAAAAGAAATGTTATTTAATGTAACTTATAATTCTAATTTTATCATCTTAATTGTAAAATAGACAAAGGCTTCATGTGTGATTACTCAGTAATTAAAAATAATTACTTCATTTACAATGAAACACAGTGTTTAATAGCCATTTCACATAATGCCTAAACTATTACCTGTAGGAAAGAAACCTATTCATGAAGAGCATGTGCATTGGTGAACTAATATACAAACTTCTATTATGCTTGGGCATCTTTACACTTGGTGATTGTTTCTTAGGGCAGTCTTATTGGGACAGTGTCTGAACTTACAAATCTGGGATCAACTTTTAAAAGTTTAAAGGTAATACCTGCCTAGTCCAGTACCCACCTTCTTCATTAACTATGGAGAGCCTATAGGGGTAACCCTAGCTGAGATTTCTACTAGAGGGTGTTTTAGAGACTGAAGTGATCACCTCCTGTAGCCAGGCAGGACTTCCAGTGGAAGGAGGTGGATATCAACCCACTAACAAAACCTTTAAACCAAAATTTTTCCTGCATACAAGATGCTCAGTAATAAAGATGGAGCAGAGACTGAGGAAACTCTGAATAAATACTGGCCCAACGTGAGAACAATCCCATGGAAGAGAGCTGATCACTGACACTATTAATGCTATTTTGTTATGTATATAGACAGGAACCTAGTATAAATGTCTCTTGAGAGGTTTAATCCAGAAGCAGATAGAAACAGATGAAGAAAGCCATAGCTAAACACCAGGGTAGTCTTACAGAAGAATTGGGAAGATATAATTAAATGAGCATGAGGAGTCAAGTACACCGCAGGTAGACCTAGAGAGTCATCTAACCTGGGCCAATGGGGGCTCAAAGAGACTGAACTACCAACCAAAGTGCATGTAGGGGCTGGACCTAACCATCCCCTCAATATTCATAGCAAATATGAATTCGAGCTTCATATTTGTTATTTCTCATAACAATAGTGCAGGGGCTGCCTCTAACTCTGTTGCCTGCCACTGGATCCTCTTCTTACCTGGACTTCTCTTTTGGACTTCATCGGTAGGGAGTGTGCATTATCCCCCTGGTCCTAGATGTGCCATATGTAGTGGTGCCTGAAATGGTCTTCCTCTTCTCTGAGGAGAAGAAGAATAATGGGTGGAGGCATTTTCAAGAGAAGGACTGGGAGGAGAGAAAGGAGTGGTGTTGTAATTGGGATGTAACATGAATAAAATATAAATTGTGGAAAAAATAAAAATAGAGCACACATTAATGATTAAGTAAAATAAATAACTATGACTATAGCAATATGCGTTCAAATAGATTTTGTGTCCATTTAAACCATCTAAATTTTACTTAATGAAATATTAATTTTATTCAGGTAGTTATGTCTAAATGATTGATTTATCTAAAAGTCTATAAAATGTGACAGAATTAATATTTAACCAAAACAAGTTCATGTCCCCTGACTGTTAAATAGGATCCAAGAAAAATGTTAGTCTTGAGGCTAATGATTTCATGTCTGATTGATGCTCCTTTTGACGAAACTAAAGCAAAATACCCCCTTGCTAAGCTCATACACTTTTCATGTTCTTCAAGATTAATTATATACTCTGCATGTCAGTTAGAAAGAGTAATTCCTTATAAAGGTAATTATAAAAGGAAATTGTTAAACAAGGTCTCCACTTTAATTGCCTTTGTGGTGTTGTTTATTCCTTAGTTTTGATATGGAGAACTGAAATGTTAGATAATGATTGTGTATTCCTAACTTCTTGTACTCTGATGAATGGAGCTAAAGAGATTTATGCTAATAACTTCCCTTGAAGATTAATTGTTTCAAGACAGAGTTTTCAAAAATCTTTTGTATTCTTATTTTCATTCAGGAAGCATGTTCATATTAAATATTGGAACCTGCTTAAAGATGCAATTTATTTATTGAAACAAAAATGAGGCTGGAATGAGGTCACTTTCTTAAAACAAGTCTGTTTTTTCCCTACTCTGATACTACTTAGTTCACACATGGATTTAAGGCAGCATGCAGCCTTTGGGGAGGTGTATTACCAAAGACACATGAATGACAAACAAATATGGTGCTTTTATTTTCAAACCAGTGAGACACTGCAATGTTCCCATTACAGAGATTAGGGAAGAGTATTTATAGACATAACACATTACTCATTTGCTTCCCAGCACACCATTCACTTGACTATATTAAAAGTATCTGGATTATACTTTCATATTAAACATTTATAATATTTATAGACAATATTAACTTATAAACAGTTCCAGAGCTAGAAGTAAATCCTAAAATCATTTTCTATTAGGGAAAAATTGCCAACATCACTAGCATTTGGACATTGGTTAAATCACTGTCAAAATATGGATAACTGTGATGTAGTAACTATTTCTTGTACTAAAACAATTCCTCCTATTTTTCATATGTGAAGACATTTATTTTATTTAATATTATGTAGTAAAAATATATTCATATGTCTCAATAATTTGCCTTGGTATAAAAATGTATATTTAAATTCAACATATGATAATAAATAGCTATATATTCTCAATTATATCAGTAAGACATGAAAGTGCGTTAGAATTTTAAAGTAGACTCTAAGTATAACTATTTAGTTTATCTTACAGTAATGGAATTGAAATCAAACTATCAATTAAATAGTCTTTAATTAAATCAATTAAATTCTTTTGAAAATGGTGAATCAATTTCTCCTGAAATTTATATCTATAAAGTTTCTGAAATCTCTGTTGTCAACAAACTACAAAACAACATAGTAAACACTTGTGTAATGTAAATATATATTATATAATACAAATAAATATATTAAAAGTCATTATTTGCGGGATAGGTTTATTGGTAATTGTTAAGCCAAAGTGTTAACTATTTTAAATTAATATCGAGGTAGAAAGTTGGTTCACCCTCAATATTATTGGCCCCTAACATCATAAAATGTCACCAATGATTATTACTATATATTCACATACATACATCTCTTTTTCTATATATATTACATAATTCCATATATGTGTGTGTGTGTGTGTGTGTGTGTATCTATAGCTCTATAGGTACATTACATATCTATCAAACTATATATATAATCTATCTATATATAAAATCTCTATAATAATCTATACATATATAAACTATCTATATGTGTAGTGTATCTATATAGTATTTATCTACAGATCTATATATCTATATCATCTACATTTACATATCTATATCTGTATATTTACACACAGATATACATGATTTCATGACTGACTGTTTGATACTAGACAATCAAGCAAAGGGCTCATAGTTCTTGTGGAAGATTAATTTTCCCAAGCTCAGCATTCCTTAGGTGCCTGAAATTCCTTGTTTAGGGATTAGGCACTGTGAGAATTCTTCTTCCACATTATCACGTCCATTACTGCTGTCCCTGTTCAGATTTAGTTTAGTCAGCCATATTGTTGAGATATTATGGGTAATAACATTGAATGAAAAGAATCCATGATGTTAATCTATTGAATTATATCTCCATATACACTTTATGATGATTTATTATCACCTTTCAGAAACAGCAGAAATATAGGCATACCAGAAAGATGAGAAAATATTCATAATATGAAACTTCGTTCAAAAGGCAAATAATAATAGATTTTCAAAATAATACTGAGTGAAGTGTCCTTTAGAAATATTTCTAGTAGAATTATGGCACAAAGACAAATGTTCTATGTATATAATGAATAGAACACTATTAGTAACAAAGATTCATTACAGAAGAATGTGTAGGAAAAGAACAGGGAAAATGAAGTTCAGTTTGTTTTGCTGATGAGGAAGTGATGTTATAATATTTATAGCGTAATATCATAACTATGATTCGAACAGATTGTACTACTTAAAGCCTCATTAACCCCATCCCTCCACATTGTTATTGCTAACCTTTATTTCTACAAATAAAGTAGAAGGTGTTTATGAAAAGTATACAAATGTCAGATCATGTTTTACTACCACTGAAAGCCAGTACTTCATTCCCTATCTCTTTTCTTTTTTTTTTTTTTCGTTTCTTTTCTTTTTTTCGTATCTCTCATTTTATTGGATATTTTATTTATTTACATTTCAAATGTTATACCCTCTCCTGGTTTCCCCTCTGGATCCCTCTATCTTCCCTTCCCCTGCTTCTATGACGGGGCTTATTCACCTGCCCACCTACTCCAACCTCCTTCCCCTGTCATTCTACTACAGTGGGGTATGGAGCCTTCCCAGGACTAAAAGCCTCTCCTCCCATTGATGTCTGACAAAGCGATCCTCTGCTACATATGCAGCTGGAGCCATGGAACCCTCCCTGTGTCTACCTGTCACTTTTTCTAGCACTGTCTGCTTCTTATTACATTACTGTGTATTTGTTTACTTACTCATTATCAGCTCTTTTAGGACTGAAAACTACCCCAAGATATTTGCCAGCTTCACTCCTCAAACACCATCACCATCCATTTCTAATTAGAATGTGGTCTCCCGCATATTTCTCTGGCTGTTTTCTAATCATTCTGTTCAGATTGTGAATCGCTTTTTAAATTAACTTTTCTTGACCTATAATTAGGTCTTGACCATCAATATTTTTACATTTCTACTTTCTTCCATCAAAAGGTTCCTTAATATTTGTTGGTTCATTAACTTTCTATAGCATACAATTTCCAATATTTTATAAAAAAAAATATATCTAACTTCATTAGGTTGTACAGCCAACATCAAGTGGCTTCTCAGTATATATGTATGTGTTTCCATGTATTTCACAAATGAAAAGAAAATGACTGGTAAGTCAGACGATTCGACATCATTGCATCTTCATGACAGCCTAACTAAGAAATTCAATTCAAAATAGAAAGGGTTTATTTGTCTCATCAACTGAAGGCCTTCCATGCACCATAACTTTCCCAAGGTTGTTGTTGAGCTAGATGGTAGATAGAAACGTATGGGAGAAACAGGTGGTAGCTATGTTGATCTCAGCTCAGAGTGGCCAGGAGAGAGAGAGAGAGAGAGAGAGAGAGAGAGAGAGGATGAGGTCAGGACAAATATATTTTTGAGAGGATGTTCTTTATCTAGTTAGTCTGAGCCTCCTTAGGTGTATGACACCTCTCAATAGCTCACTAAACTGTATATTCATTGACATCCAAATGCATCGATGAGGTTAGGAACCTGTGATCAGAAAATCTTTAAAAGGCTTCAGAAACCAATCTTCAACCTGAGCTTACAGTGGATATTTCATATCCAAACCAAAATAGCTGGTCAGAAACTTGAAAGTAAGAAGCATAATAAAGAAATAGTGATGTTCACTGACATCAGGAACCTCTGATGAATCTTTGTTTTCTGGCCAAAAGTTGAATTTTTAAAACATTCATAAAATTGTAATTACAAGCCATTTTCTTGTCAGCAACTACCTGGAAACAAGTATAAAGTTTAACACAGCTATGGTAATGTGAGAAGCTTTTAAAATAACAAAAACTGTTTATTTTCTTACAAATGAAGTATAAGATAGCTACTTATCATTTTAACACTCCCAAGTAAGGCCAATGTTTTAATTTTCTTCTAATGGAAATAAGAATCTCACTGTGTGAGCCAAAGTGGCTTAAACTCATGATCCTTGCAGCTTAGCCTACCAAGTACTAGGTATTACAGCAATCACATTCTTATCTTTTAATGTACTAATATTTTAAGCAACTTTGAATTTTTGAAAACATTAAATTTGTGAAAGTGTTAACTGTCTTTTTATTTCAAACCAAGTTGAAACAGTAAAATAGGAGGAAGTGGGAGGAAGAATAGCTAACATTAAGGGTGCTTGAAGACCATTTGGAAACCAAATATTTTATAAGCTAGAGAGAGAGAAGGACACACACACACAGAGAAAGAGAGAGAGAGAGAGACAGAGACAGAGAGAGAGACAGAGACAGAGAGACAGAGAAAGACACAGAGAGACACAGAGAGACACACAGAGAGAGAAAGTTTTTGTAGTTACTCTATGGGAGATAATGCTCCTCTCGGAAACTATAGGCTGCCAAGCATAAAGCTCACTGTTGCCAGTGCCAGATGAGTGGTCAGGGGTCCTATGAAGACTTTCAGAAGTACAAAGAGTGTTGCATTCTCTTTAGGCTGAAAGCACTACACACTTGAGTCCTGTAACGCAGAGAAATACAGGTTTTGCTGACTTTAACACTTCTTTGCGGGCGTGTAGTTTTTATATTTCTAGAAGGGGCAATGCATGCCACAAGAGAGAAAGTAATGCACAGACCTTATCCAGAAAGGAACCCGTCAATCTATAATAACAATTGCCTTACAAGACATACATATTTCAGAAACAGTGGAATGGATGTTATGGGAATAACATGGGAAGGAGGCAGGGTCAGCTCTCCTGCTCTCAGGTCTCTAGAACTCAGCTCAACTGTGCTGCTCAGTCAAAGACCTGGGGCCTATTCTCCCAAGAGCTGCAATATGTGAGGACATGGGATAGTTCTCTCGCCATCATGCCCTCAGGACTGATTCACCCATGACTTTCCATAAGTACCAGATCCCACTGTGTTGCCCAGGTCAGGTATAGGGCCACTCGCCCAATTGCAAGTGGAGGCCAGGGATAGCTCTCCAGCTCTCAGGACCTCAGGACCAGATATCCTGAAACGACAATGTAGTAAATACACTGACATTGTTGATAAATTATTAAATGAAATCACTATGTTACCTTAAATCTTTACTTATACAAATGACTAGGAAAGGATCAGCTGAGAGAATAATTGCTTCCAAAGATCTAAAGGATGGATAAACTGAGATATAGTCCTATATCCTGTCTCCATAACTAAACTTAATCATACTATCCCAATGCAGCTTTTAAACAAAATACATAATGCTGCATTTTGAAGGCACACTCCCTAAGTATGTATTTATTTTCATAGTTTTTATTTCACTTATTTTAATTTTTGATATTAAGTCCTACTACATAGTCCAGGTAGCCTATACTAGGTCAACTTCTTTCCTCAGCCTGCTAGTTATGCGTTTAAAGGCTTGTACAATTAGACTGGGCTTTTATCATTTTGATTTAAGGGTAGAATGTAACACAAATCCAGATACTACTTTCAATGTAGTAAATCTTAAGCAACACTTATCTTCATCAGTTACTGTATTATATCTTGGATGAGAAAATAAAGAACCTAATTGCTACAAGTATAGGCACTGACACTGAAAAATCTACTTCTGTATTCCAAGTGTCCAGCATTGGTTCGATGATTATTGACTAAATAAGTCAATTAATATTCTGTTCTGTGGAGGGTAGTGACAGAAATACATCAGAAATAAAAGATGAGCACATAGCAGAAAACAATGTTTGCAAAAATGAGATGAAATGTAAAATATTGCTGAAATGTAAAAGTAACTTTTATTCCCCAGATATAATTGTAGTCTCAGTGGCTTACTGTTGAATAAACTTACCCTTCCTGGCTATTTCTGGCTGGCTTGTTCAACTTAGCAGTTCTGGCCCAAACTCCTCTCTAATCTGACTGATTTCCACCGAGCTTCTCTAAGCTTATCATTGAATTGCTCTGCTTGGCCACATACTGACTTTGGCAGTTTATTTCAGTCTTCTGGCTCCTTTTCATTCTCTGGTTCATTCTGTCTTCATTTATGTCTAGCTTATTATCTCTACAGTTCTCTAAAACTGTTCCAATAAAACTGCCACACACATACTCCTCTACCACTGTTCTCTCCACTGTTCATAAGGAGGCTTTCTTTTCTGTGCTCTTATCATGAGACTCATTCTAACTCAACTATGACTCATTCCATCGAATCTTTCTCTGATTCATCACTTTGTCTGGCCCTCAATTAGACTTCACTTTTTTTTTTTTTTTTTGGTTTTTCGAGACAGGGTTTCTCTGTATAGCCCGGGCTGTAGACTTCACTTTCTAACATGGCTACTTCCTTACTTTCATTGTTAAGGACAAAAGGTATGTACTAAGGTTATGTCTATATTACAGCAAGTATTAGAGATATGTGTAATGTTTGTATTCTAGCTGAACACAGACATAGAAGGTTTTTTTTATATAATCCCTTGCCAAAATAGTCATGAAGCTGAATTAAAAATTCATCTACACTGAAGACTCACAAAGCCTATGGAGAACCAGTTTTAAAATTTGAAAAAAAAATTTTTTTTAGAGAAGTTTAATTATGCTTTTGGTAGATAATGTTGACTAGAAAATGAATATTTATATCATTGAAACTAAAAAGCAGAATAAATCCACATTTATGTTCCCTTAAATTGCAAGTTTTAAGCATTTACCAAGCTGATTAAGTTTTGGGTCTTGTAACATCACAAATTTAGGCAAAAGTGTTTAACTTGAAGTTGGCAGTTTTTCTTCTTATTCCTGAGAACCACTCCTTTAATTTAGAATGAACAGTATCTCTATTTTGTTGTAAGCATGTCGTTACCAATTCACCTTTAAGAGAAATGTCCTTTGCTTACTTATTTATTATTTAATATAACATGTGTTATATCTATAAGAAATCATGTTTTTTAAAGAGACTCTCCCCCTAGAGGTTTATATATTTGAATATTCTGTTCTAATTGTTGGAACACTTTGGAAAGGATTAGAAGGCATGACTTTGTTGCAATAGAAGTCAGTAGTTGGGATGGGCATTGTGGTTTCAAAAGACCCATGTCATTCTCTGTTCTTCACTCTCTGCTTCCTACTTTCTGATCAGGGTATCAGCTCTTAGCCGTTGCTATTGCCATACCTTTGGTGCATCATTACAGACTCTAGTTATCGAAAATTATACCTAATTACTTTCTAATTTTCTTTGGTCATAGAGTTTTTCACAGCAGTATAAAAGCAACTAAAATCAGAGCCGAAACAAGAAAGTAGGTTATTACTATGGGAGCCCTGGGAATATTCTTGTTTTTGTTTTGTTTTTATTTTTGAGGGAGATGTAGAAGATTTTGAGACACTGGACTAGGAAAACCACTGAACATCGTAAACAAGGATTAATGAGGCACCCTAGCTTGTAAGTACAGCAGTACTCGCAGAGTCTCAGTAAGAGTCAAACAGAGACCAACCCCATCCCTTAATTTGGGGGGGGGGATGCCTATATACCGGATATGGTCTATACAGGTTCTATCTTTCCTTTGTTATATATTTTAGCTAAAATCCTTCCTGTTGGGTCCTGGAAACCTATAGGGTCCCTGGTATCTGGGACTTTCTACTGGCTACCCCCAGTTCCCCTCCCCCTGATATACACCTACTTTTGAATTCCTGACCTTCTGTACTTCTCCCCCATTTCCTCCCATATCTGAACTGCTCCCCCTTTTCCCTCCCCCTTCTCTCTCCTTTCCAAATCCCTCTCTTTCTCTACCTCCTAGAGCTTATTCTCTTCCCCCTACTAAGTAGTACTATAGCATCCACCCTTTGGTGTGATCTTTCTTCTTGGGTTTCATATAGTTTATGACTTGTATCATGGGTATTAGGGGTGTGCAACCTCATAGGAAGAACAATAATATCAACCAACCAGACTCCCCCCAACCCCAAATGTCCCAGGGACTAAACCACCAAGCAAAGAGTACATGAAGGTCGAAACCCAGGCTCCTGCTGGGTATTTAGCAGAGGATTGCCTTATCTGGCATCACTGGGAAGGGAAGCCCCTTGGTCCCATGGAGGCTTGATGACCCAGGATAAGGGAATGCTAGGCCCCTGAAGCAGATGTGGGTGAATGAGTGGGGGAGCACCCTCATAGAGGCAGGGAGGAGGGAAGATGAGATAGGGGGCTTGTGGAGAGGAACCTGGGAAGGGGGATAACACTTGAAATGTAAATATATAAAAAAACAATAAAAATGAAAAAAGAAGAATAAACAACTTCTTAAGTCCTCAAAAAAAGAGTCATAAAGAAACACAATGAACTAAGCTAGAGACTGTTCTTGTGATATTTTGGCAAATGAATGTGGATTATTCCTGCCTATGCTCTAAAAATTTGCCTAGAGCTATATAAAAACATACAGAAGGACTAATTTTTTTTTTTTTTGGTAGAGGAGAATTCAAGACAATCTAATATTGATTCTATTGCCTGGCTATTAGTAATCACTCATATATAGGTCTAAATGATAATGGGCAATTAGAGTAAAAAGAAATGAAAAAAATCAAAACATAGAGTTTAAAGAAAAAGAACACCAGATAGTATAATGTTGGAGGAAGGGCTTGTGCTGAAAATGTTGGTAGGTGTAAAGAATGTTCTGATGCAAAATGGAGTAAAAGGAAGTGTGCCCTGAAGGCAGAACCCTAGCCTGCCAAAATTCCAATGTGTAAATAGGAAAGGCCACAAGAATTTAAGGCTCCTGAAAACAACAAAATAAAGCCCCTGTAGATGTGATTTAAGGGGTCAGAATCTATGCCACATGGGTAGTCAAACTTTCCAGTGTAGTCCATGTAGTACTGGATTTAGATTCATGGGGAATATAATAATAAGCCAGATTGGAAATCTTTTGCCATGGTGAATAGTAGCTGCTGAAACCAGGCATATGGCAGGAAGTCTCTGAGTGGAAGCTCTGAGTAGCCATTATGTGAAGTTGCAACCTGGAATGCAATGGACTGGCAACTGATTGATTTTTCGGAGATACAAGAGCCATTATATGTCAACCAAGAAGCATTTCAGACAAGGAATTAAAACATCCCAAAAGAGAGAAATGTGTTCCAGGAAACAAAGCTGGAAAGGAGTCATCTAAGCTCTCTGACAACAGACATGGACCTACAGGACTTGAAATTTTCCCTAAGGGACTGAGTCTTGAATTGAATTAATATTTCCTCCTTATGACTCCATTCTTCCCTTTTAGAATGTTAAAGCAAATTGTATGTTGCAGAGTATGTAATTTACTCTTTGCTTTTGAACTTACAGGAATTGACTTGAGTGTCAGAAAAGACTTTGAAATTTGGACTTTAAACTGCATTTAAACTGTAAAATACTATGGAGACCTTTGGCATTTGACTTAATATGTTTTGTATTATGATATGATGAAATCCAATGTGCGAGATATGGTGGTTTGAATGAGAATAGCCCCTATAGGCTCATCTATGTAAGGATTTGGTCCCTAGTGGGTTAACTATTTGGAAAAGACTGGGAGGTTTACCTTGGTTTGTGAAAGTGTGACACTGGTGATATGCCTCGAGGTTTCAACAAACTTCATTCCCCATATTCTTTTGCTTCCAGTTTGTGAAATAAAAAGTGAATTCTCAGCTGGTTTTGACACCGCATGCCTTAGCTCTGCTCTCATGGAGTCTAACCCTCTGAAAGCATAAGCTAACTAAATTTCCTTTACAACTTTTGTAGGTCATGGTGTTTTGTCACTGCAATAGAAAAGTAACTAAGACAGTAATGGAGAGGTGAAATTTCTCAATGTTATTTAATCGACACACATAGTTTAAGGTAGTGATTCTTAGGAAAGCATAATGAGAAGTATAGCACTTTAGCTCTTGGTTTAATTCACATGAAAATTAAAATGTTAACCTCTGAAAAGCAGTATTATAAACGGAGTATTTGGTAATTACTTGAGGCCAAATTTGCAAGCTAAAAGCATACAAAGTATGCACTAATGCCTCATGAAAAGTAAAAACTAATGTGATATTTTAAAATATTGCTTTGTAGTATAATGCTATTTGAGAGAGTGGTAAGCTTCTTAAAAAGAAACAAACATCATTAATAGGTTCTAGGTCATTTTATTTATTTTTTTCATTTATTTTCCCCAAATGTTCATACAATCAAATGATTGGAGAGCATTTTAAAAATCATTGGCATCAGAAAATCAAAAGCTATCACATTGGTTTTCAATTCTATTTAACCTTAGGAACACAAGGTATATTTTTCTAATTGGATAAAGACTATTTGATGAAATTTAAAATTGTAGATTGTAGCAATTGAAACATCAAGCTGAGTTTTCAATTTTCTATAACTATTAAAATAGCAATATACTGGCACTAAACATGAATGGCATTGTAAAATATTTATTTTGTTTAAAACAAGTAGACAATTTATTTATTTGATGAAATGTAAAGATGAAATAAAAATGAATTTCTGTTTTTAACTTCAAATTCTAAACAGAAATACACTAATATAGTTTTCTATTAAACATGCTATTACAAATACATGGAGTTGTACAAATTGTCTGCATGTGGCTTTCGCTGGATATTAGATTATGACAGTACACCTATTTTTCTGTAAATGGTTTTTCCAATCAAAAAGCATTTAAAATGAAAGTCCAATTTTGGTTAGCTCAATTCAATATTTATTGATAATATCAAATCTATGGGACAATGTAGGAAACCCACTTAGTCAGTAGGTTCTTTTTTGCTAAATAATGTTGTCAATTTATTTTCATCAATGTAACGACCAAGTTGAATTTGATAATACTCTTTATGTTTTCTCCTACATATTATAGCTGTCATTTAAAGCAGACTGTGATATAATCAATCAGAAATGAAAAGCTATTTTTGTTTTCAGACCAGTTCTCGGCTTTTCTGCAGGCAGAAGCATATATTCAGTTCGTAAATGGTTGATGTTTTTTCTCTGACAATATTATTTTAGTATTTCAAACAGTAAACAGATAATTAAAACCTACACTTCAGCGGGAATGTTGTTTTATAGGTAACCTTGAACAAGAGAACACAAGCAAAGAAAAGTTAGTAATAGAAAGCAGAAATAAGAAGATGCTGTTTTTATATTGTGTATTCATTATACCTAATGGATTTCATTGCATTTTTTTAATCATGCATTTGACATATTTTCATCATATTCAAATGGGTTTTTTTTGAATGACAATGACTTACATTAGGGATATGGGTGAAGTGTTATTGATAAGAACATGGAATTTTCCTAGTCACTGCATTACTGAAAATAAAAATCTGTCATCAGCATACATGTATATAAACCTTCAAGTTGGCATACCCATTTGCTCCAATTCTTGTTTCCTTTCAGCCTTCCTCCAGAGATGTTTTCAAGTCTTTCGGGAATGGAGTAATGCAGATGGGAAGTTTATCTAAATCACTATGTTAATACCCATGGATTAGCTCTGCCTGCATGTCTGGTCAGAGAAGTTTCTTTTTGCAGAGGAAACTCAGAGGCTCACTGATGCTCAGCACACAATATTTTAATAGATATTTTTATGCAGGTAGGATAAATGGATAAACGAGGTTTTCTCTTGTATCTCAGTTGAGATTAGCTCCAAGAATTCATTCTCAAAGCCACCAGCACAACTAGAGAAGTTTTTTAGCCACACATGCAAAGTGACTGACCTGAAGGAAGACTGCAAAGTATTATCTCTTCCTCTCTTAAGACTATAAAATCCTAAATGTTTACCTTTTCCCTTTTATTAAATACTTTTCATACTCATCCTGTGCTCACACTATTTTTTAGAGAAATAAGTGCTTCTGTTCATATTCAGTTTAAAAAAGAAATGCTGAAGAAGATATTCTCCTACTAAAATATTTAACAACAAAACTACCTACAAATATCTAATACTTGTGAAGTCACAGTCTAGTTTGGTGCTAATGGTTTTAAATCCCAGAAAAGGGCCCCAAAATATTTACAAAGGGTGTTCAAACACCAGTGGGAATCTACACAGCCTCTAGCTCCCTCTCTGCTGCAAGATACCTGAATTCCATAGCCTCTTTGAAGTTGCTCTGTGTAACCTTTAACATCTGTGGATCTGACATGGATGTCCCTGGAGGATGAACTGTGTGGACCTCCTTCCCAGCTACAAAGCAAAACAGCATCAGTCTTCTCATTCCTTTTCTGTTTGAATTTCTATTCTTGCTTCTCACATCTAAACTAAAGGCTTGGATTTTGATGACATCATTCTCAGTTACCCCAAGCTGTTCAGTGTCCTCCCTTCACGATACTCTCTAGGTTTTGAATAAAACCTCTCTCTTCTTCCCTTTCTTCTCTCATATACTCTTTAATTATATATTTTACATATTTATTAACTATAGGAATGATTAAAATAAAATAAATAGTTGACATGAACTTGGTAAAGTTCGTGAAACATATTTATTTCACTTATTAGGAAGGAGTTACTGTATCAAATAATGTGGCTAATGGAAGTCACTAATCACAGTGTATAATGCAAAGCTTTAGAAGGTATGTAATTTCATACTTCAATTCTTAGTCTAGGAGATCTGCACCAATTATATTTTTATATTAGAAATTGCATTTTCTTATATCATTTTTTAAATAGTGTAATTGTAGTGTTCAGCATATATTAATAGAAATTTTAAAAATATGTCTTTCCTCTGTATCTTCAAAGCCAGCATAGATTACATGAGACTTCTTTGAAAATAAAAATAAAGGAAGAAAGAAGGAAGGAAGGAAGGAGAGAAGACAGATAGACATAATCACTCCTATATAGTATTTCATTTCTTAATTTATCTTTTCATTTCTCTGTATTTTTATGTATGCATATATGAAATAGGTAATACATTCTAATGTGAGTGCACATTTAGAATCCTTATATTTACTTAGCATATAACCCTTTTCAGTGGATAGTGCCTTTTTTGTTGTAAAACTTTTATTTTTCAAAGTAAAAAATGTAATTTTGAGATTATGCTTGAGTTTTTATTTTCAATGTCAAAAAGCTGAATCTGAATTATTTTCCCTTTTGTTTTCTTTATTTTAATAGTAGTGTAATAACTTATCTATTTATTTATCTATTTGTATTGTTCTTATATATATTTTTGTTTATATACATGAACATGTGGTATTTCTGTTTGTATATGCCTAGTACAGCCTTTGAAGGTCAGAGGACAATCCCAGATGTTAACTTTTTCACAGTATGAGACATGTTCTCCATTGTTCTGCCACTGCATAGGCAGTGGCACCTTATCTGGGAGCTTTTAGGCATTCTTGTGTCTTTGTTTTTTGCTTCTCTCTATATATTCCTTTTGCAATTTGAGATTCTCAGGCTACTATGCCTGGCTTTATGTTGGTCCTGGGAATTCAAACTTACATCCTCACACTTGTGTAGCAGTACTTTTAGGTACTGAGCTATTCATCCAGCCCTCCCATCTTCTCTCTTTGAATTGGAGAGGTTCATATATGAACATGGGTTGTGATTCACATTTTACAAACATTTAAATAACTCAATATTTAATGTGTCCTTTAAAATCTCTTTCATTTATTTCTTCATTGATGGAATTTTTGTTTTAAATAAATGTCATTACTAATTTTTACAGTGTACAAATTCATATAGTAGATTCTAGTTAATGCTTCAAGTTTTGTATTTAGTGCTTCATTACCTTCTCACTGAACAATGCAACAAGACTTTCTAAATGTACACAAAATTGAGGATGCTATTCTAACACTTCAATATAGAAAAAGTAAATGTCAAAAAATAAATTACAGCCCTTTAACACCGAGAGTATACCAAATTTTAAATTTTATACTTTATTCATATTATTTCATTGATTTTTCTAATCATTGTTTCTTTTGCTTGTGTTATTTTGTCTCATTTTGTTTTCAGAGTTGTCTTTAACTCTCTCTAAGACCCAAGCATGTCTTGTACTTGAAAGTTTGTTTTGCCTCCCTGAGCAGCTAGGGCTGCTGCCCATCCTGGCTCACACCAGTCACACCCATCTCACCCATCATACCTATAATAACTATCACACCCATCACACCCATCAGAACAATCACACCCATCACACTCATCATACCTATAATAATTATCACATTCATCACATCTATCACACATATCACACCCATAGTACCTATTATTCCCATCATACCCATCACACTCATCATACCGATCACACCCATCACATCCATCATACTGATCACACCCAAAACCTCATTATATCCTTTACACCTATCATACTCATCATTCCCATCATACCCATCACACCTTTCACACCCATCACACCCATCATACCCATCATACCCATCATTCCTAAGCACTCTGTATTGTCAGACAAACATCTTAAGTTATATTCTTTGGAGCTGTCTTTAAAGAATGTGATGACAACATTCATTTTACTATTAATTTAATTCCAAACTATTTGAAGCAATCATACATGCAGAAAACATCTTTTAAACAGTTTTTAAGAAACTATTTTTAAAATAAACTAGTAGATATTATTGGAAGGACCTTATACATTAGAAAATATTTTGTGGAAAATTTGTTAAAGTTTTCTTTGGAGAAGAAATAAAATATTCATTTTTAAAACATATAACTACCATATTTTGTCCTACAGTACTTGAACCACACAGTGCTAATAACTTCAGCACTGCTGTGTCATTTCATTTGGTACTATATCTAAATCTGATGATCTTTAACAATCATTATTTTGTCTCTTTTGTTTGAATGGGTATTTTAAGTTTTTCTATTATTTTTCCTTTCCTTTTAAAACATAAAACAACCAAGTTGCTTTAATTTCTTCAGTATTTCTGTTTTTGTTTAGACTAACTCATTTAAGAATCCCTCTTCAACATCTTCGAAGTCACTAATTTTTTTTCCTGCTAAGGTTAATCTATTTTTGATTCCATGCAATTAAAGGTTTTTTTTTGTTTTTTTTTTTTTTTTTTGTTTGTTTTTTTTTTTTTAATTTCAGCTATGTTACTTTTAAATCTTACCAACTTTCTACAGTTCTTATTGACAACATTCTTTTGCAAAGTCTGAGTTTATCCTATCCAAATCTCAGTGTGCTTTTCATTCCATTTTGCCAGGTTTTTGTATGTTGAAAGTTATTTTATTTGTTTGTTTGTTTTTTCTTTCTTTTTTTTTTGGATAATATCCTCTTTTTTTAGCTCACGGTAACTGTGATTAAGTGGAATGAAAGTTATGGTGGCTAGCAGAATCAAGTTCGGCATGTAGTTACCGAGGGAAATTGTAATACTGCATATCATTGTCCTTATAAAGTTCCTGAACAGAACACCAATGGCTTATGCTCTAAAATCAAGAATTGATAAATGGGACTAAATAAAATTGCAAAGCTTCTGTAAGGCAAGGGACACTGTCAATAGGACAAAATGGCAACCAACAAATTGGGAAAAGATCTTTACCAATCCTATATCTGATAAAAAGCTAATATCAAATATATACAAAAAAAAACCTCAAGAAATTAGACTCCAGACAACCAAATAACCCTATTAAAATCTTCAAGATCTGTGCCATTAAAATCCTCGGAGAAGGCCTCTCTTAATTGGCAATCACTCCTAGCCGAACCAGGATCCTGCAGACCCTTCCCTTCCAGACTCTGCTTCATCCTTCTAGCCTGTGCAGTGGCATTGGAACATGCTGAGAGTGAGGAAACTAAGAATTTGGAAAAACAGCTGGTCCCCAGTATACATACCATAAGATTCCATATCCAATCTGTGGTAAAACCAAATAATACTAATGTAAAAAAAGAAAAAGAAATGTAGTGATAAAATTACATCGAATGATATTTCCCTATACTCATAGATTAGTGCCTGTCTTGGCTGTTGTAAGAAAAGCTTTTTCTAGCAGAAAATTTGCAAAGAGTGAGAGACCTTTGAAGACTCAATCCTAAATGTATTGCTTTCATCAAATACCTCCCCCTAGGGCTCTGGGAATTCTGTGGGGGGGGAGGGGGGAGGGAGGTAGAAAGAGATTGAGAGTCAGAAGGGATTGAGGACATCAAGAAAGCAAGTCCCTCTAAGCCAATATGATCAAAGGTCATTTGAACTCACAGAGACTGAAACAGCACATACATCATCTACATAGGTCTGCTGTAGATATAATATTATTGTGCACTGTGTAAAGATTATCCTTGTGTTATTCAGATGCTGTTTTCTCTGCCTCCGTATCTGGTTCCAATATGAATATGGCATTGTAATGTGTGTTTGAAGACTCTCTTGTCTCAATGTTGTGTAAATATTACTCCCCATTTACCTTCTTATTTGTCCATAAAAGCTGATCAGCCTGATCAACCGATGACTGAGCGGGAGAGAGAATAGAGATAAACTTTTGATCCTGGCCAGGGGAGGGTGAAAGAAGGATAAAAATGGGTGAGTCACTATGTGGAGAAGGTCCAGGAGACACCATGAGAACACACCTGGATGAGAGAGCAAAATTAATATTAAAATGCAAGAGTATTGGGAGATCTGGGCTGGAAAATAGCCAAGTTAGTTCAGAGGTTTAGAATAGATTAATAATTGTTCAGATATTGGGCCATAAAGCTTGAATAAATCTTATAGTCTCTGTCTCATTTATTTATGAGTTAGCTGGAATAAAGTAAAACAATCACTTATAAAATAGCTTTTATACTCTACATCAGGTCCTCTTTGTATATATGATGGCTTCCAATTTAGTGATTTTTAAAACATTACTGTGTGAATCAGTGTGTCTCTAATTCTTGTGGTTTTTGGAGGCTCTTTTCCTTTTGTGAGAATATCTGGCCCGACACTGATGTGATAATTTTTATTTTATTTTACTGTATTTTATTTTGTTATATTTTGAAAAAAAAATCAGTGAATGAATGCATAAAACTTAGCCAGTTAGGTTAAAGTAAACAACTGAACTGTCATTTATCCCTGCTGGGGGAGAGAAAATTCAGTTTTCTTCAATGAAGTTGCAATGGCAATATCAACCACACCAGCGTTGGTCTCATGTACAGGTTCAGTTGATCAATATTTATAGCTTCAACAGTTGTATGTGGTTGGTGAGTGATTTTATTTGGTTACAGTTTGGCATTGTTTTTTTGCTTGTTTGTTTGTTTTTTTAATTTTTTATTGGATATTTTATTTACATTTCAAATGCCATCCCCTTTCCCCATTTCTGCCCTCCTAGAAAACCCCTATCCTATGCCCCCTTTTCCTTTTTGCTTTTATACACTTTTTTAAAAAGTTAATCAAAGGCTTTATAAGTTTGGTAATGCTCAATCAGAAGTGTAACCCAATACCCCACCTAGATATATAAACTATCTTTGACTGGTGGAGACATGTGAACATCTGCCTCCATGCCCCCCCCCTCTTTTTTTCTCTTTCTCTTTCTCATCACCTAGCTTCTCCTCTCCTACTTCTCCTCCTCTCCTTACTCCTTCTCTTTTTCAGCTGACATTCATTCTAAAGCCAAGGAAAAAGCCAGGTTCCAAACTAAGTGTTTATTTAGGAGAGATGACAGAGGTTCTGGTTAGTCAACAAAATGATGGACTGGGTATTAGGACTATCTTGTTTGTTTGTTTTTTGTTTTTATTTTTTTTTACATGGTGTTTTCTTTGTTTTGGAGGGGATATGGTTTTGTAGTTCTATTTATGTGTGTGTAGTTTTTGAGAAAGAGCTTAACATTGGGTAGGTAGAAAGGAACAGTTGATCTAAAAGGACTTATGGAAGGGAAGAATATGATTAAACTTAAATTTTGTTTTACATAATACAAATAAATAAATAGAGCATATATGAATTTTCAATATAAAAGGACTAGATTAAAAGTTCCTCACAACGACAACATTTCTATATGAGAAGGATAAATGTCTAGGAAAATTGACTTACATCTCTATCATTGAATCAAAACTTCATCATAACACACTTATTATTCATGATATACTTTAAACATTAACAATATTCAAAGCATTCAGGATCTCACAGTGACAATACTATCTTCTATTATTAAATTACTGTAATCAGGGTTGTAGGTTTTAATTGCTAACTCACCAATGCAGAATATATTTGAAAAGCTACACTGCCACATGTACTTTATTATTTTAATTAATCACATTGTCTTTTAAATTAAATCAGCTCTTGTTATTTTTGATGCTTTAGCATTATTAGGGAACTAGATTTTGTTAACATGACACAATATTTTCACCAAACATATCAATTTCAATATGAAAAAAGTGACAAAGTACCCTAAATAATATGAACATGTTAAAAATACTGGAGTATTTTAAAATGTTAACTTATGTTGATGATATAAAAATAAAAACCTTGAATGGGAGCTATAAAATTTATTTATCTCAGTATGATAGTTTACTTTTTATGCATGTGTTTGCAAAATTACATGCTTTACAATTTTAGTAACTTAATGTAGTATTTGAAATGATATATATTATATAAGGGATTTTTATTTATAGGCATTTTTATTATAAAAGGAAATCATTAAGATGGTTACTTTGAAAATATGGTTTTTTTGTAATTTTCCATTTCCTGTTCATTAAACTGCTATTTAGATATTTCTGTGGCTTCTCTTTGGGTAATGACAAAATTTTCAATATTTTATATGAGTTTTATAATTGTTATTTAGTGTTGAGGAGAATGTAGTTGTTTAATGTTTGTTTAGTAGCTTGATTTCTCTAATATTCTTAATGCAGTGTAGTCTGAATTTTTCTATATCTCTTGTTGAAAACATTGGATGTAAAGTGTTAAATTTTCTCCTCTCTTAGCTCAGTTTGACATGCTTCAACATCCTGAGTCACAAACTCAAACTTCTAAATATATTCTTATATTGGAGAAGTACATTTGTACAATACTGGCATCCCTGTCATTCAATCCATGACTTTACAGAATCCATTTTTACAGTAATGGAATAGAGCTATAACAGAGGAATTAAAGAAAGGATTGATGCAGGATGAATTGATTAAAATTAATCCTATTCCTTTATTCCCGAAAGAATAGCTTGTTTACACATAACAAGCTCCTAATAACTGCAGACAGTTATTTTCAGTAAATTCTACACTTAATTTGTTATATAGATGCCATGATGTACTCAATGGTACAAAATAAAATTTTGCAGACATAGGCTTCTGGCAGCAATTTTGAAATGCTACTTTTCTGTCACCTCTGCCCTAATAATAGCATCATGTTGCTTCTTTTATTTCCAATTCTAGTTTTACCAGAAAGAGCATACTTTTTTAAATTCTCCTTTACTCTCTCCACCTCTGTGCCCCTGTAAGCTTTAGTACCTCTGCCTAAAATCTAGCTGCTAAAGATTATTATTGTTTTCCTGTGTATATTTTCCCTATTGAATATTCAACAGTCCTTTCTGTAGAAGGTACAAGCCCTCTGGAACATTGTGGAGGTGGTTCTTGATTCATTTTGAACTGTGCTGTCTTTCCAGGATTATTTTTTAGTAGCAGCTTGCCTTCTGAAAGATAGCTTCCACTGAGTTTAATTTTTGTGCTAACATGCATGCTTATTATGACAAGCTTCTTTGAAAGTATTTTATCCAGAGTCAATGCCTAAAAACTCCTAGCATTTATGCAATGTATTTGTTAAAATAAAGTTTCTACAGCTTATATTGTAATCACCATGCACTGATAAAACTAGGTAAAATTCAGGAAATGACTTGAATCCCAGTCCTAGATGCCCCACGAGACTGTTAAGTGCTACAGTGAGTATTTCAAATGTTATTCAATCTGAAACAACTTATTTCTCCCCACAAACTTAATATTCATTCTTTCATAGGGGAGTCTCCTGTATTACTAGGCATCAGTAATCAATGTACTCAAAGGTCTGCTGCATTTCATGTAAAAAATAGAGTAATATTTGAATGTGCATTTATCCATATGACAGGTTAAGTTCACTGCCCTTCCCCATGTGGAAAAGATGCAATTCCTTGCCCACAGGAGGAACACTGATGTGTTTATATGTATAATGGACTTTTGCCCTTAGTTTATTCTTCAATATACTGCTTACCCTATATGTGTTAATTCCCTTATTAGAAATAAAATATGTAAATAATATACATATGAAATACAGAAATACTATTTGCTCGGTCTATATAATGTTCCTTATATGTCTATTTTGCAGGAATGATCATTAGGTATTGGATAGCAAATTGGTGTGTTCTTCCATCTGGAAGACTATTTCTTCTGCTTACAGAGTTCTTTAGTTGCCTATCTTTCATTGTGTAGGCCTGAGTCCTCTAGGGCTTTCTCCAGTGCACATCTATTGTTCTTCTCCTCATTCAACTCATGTTTAAGCTGCCATTTTGCTGAGACATTATGGGTGCAGCTTCTGATATTCTTAAGGCATACAACCTCACAGCAAATCCTTCCTGCCCCCTGTACAGTAATGATCTTGGAGCCTTAAGAGTGGAACCTGTTTTGAAGATGTATTCACTGGAACTGGGCTCCACAACACTGCATTTAGATTGGCTATTTAAACCACCATTTTCTAAATATCTGGTGTCAGATGTTACCATTGTTCATAATAAAAGATCAGTTTAATGTGTAAGACAGAGCCATAAATTTTAAAGAGAATGAGAGATACAGAGATGTGTTCTCACATACCACATTGCTACTTGTTTTAGACCTATTCTTTGCTCCTCATGAGAAGATTTAGATAGAAATATCCACAATTATATGAGCAGAAAAAATAGTAATCCCTTCTGTAATGACATTTATATTTGACATGTGCTTCTACATGATTTCAAAAGAAACAAAATGCCACAAATAGCCTTAATACAATAAGAGAGGTTAATAATCTGAAAGACCCCCAAGAGGGAGACCCTCACTCAAATTTCAGGATGTCACAGCCACCCAAAAACTCACAAGACACCAATCTAGATGTAAACAGCAAGAGGCTTTAATCTGGGAATCAGCTGACTGGTGGTCAACTTACAACTCACGCAGGAGCAGAGGAATTGACAAAGTGGCCCGGGGAGAGGAGGAATTTTTAAAAACCATTCACCTTGTGGTCAGATAGTTCCTGGAATCACCCAGATGACTTGTATCTTTCTTTGTGGTCAGCTAGTTCCTGGAATTTGTCTCTGTGCTTTGGGCCTTCCCCACCTACAGGTAGGTTTTCTTCCCTGAGGTCTGAGGAATGTTAATCAGCCTCTCCCTTCCTCTCCTGAATGCTAATCTAGCAAGTGTCCTCTGACTCAGGAATTATGTACTCTTCCTGGAATGCAGAATATATCCCAGGGCAGTGAATTCTAAGACCTAAAAATCTCACATTTAGTTCTGCTTTTTTTTTGTGGAACTAATGAACCGACTGGCCTACATTTTTGTCTCAAGTCTAGGGGTCATAAAACTTTCTATATTTTTCATAAGTTTTCTATATCTTTCAAATCAACTTGTACTTAAGCCATATTTTAAAAATAGTTGAAGATATGTTAAATAATGTGGTGGCTTTTCTTTTTACTTATTCTTTGTATTTTTTAAAATTGGTTATTTTCTTTATTTACCATCCCATTTGCCTCTAAGAAGGTTCTGCCCCACCCACCCACTCACTCCCTCCTTATCTCTCTACCATCCCCCATACCTTGGGGCATCAAGCCTCTACAAAGGCCTCCTCTCCCATTGATGCCAAATAAGGCAATTCTTTGCTACAAATGTAGCTGGAGTCATAGGCCCACACATGTATACTCTTTGGTTGGTGGTTTAGTCTCTGGGAGCACTGGGATGTCTGGTTGGTTGATGTTGTTCTTCCTATGGGGTTGCAATCTTCTTCTGCTACTTCAGTCCTTCCCCTAACTGTTCTGTTAGGGTTCTAACTCAGTCCAATTGTTGGCTGTGAGTATCTGCATCTGTATTAGTCAGGTGCTGGCAGAGCCTCTCACCAACAGTTATACCAGGCTTCTGTCAGCAAGCACTTCTTGGCATGAGTAATAGTTTCTGGATTTTGTGATTCTGGATGGGATGGATCCCCAGGTGAGGAGGTCTCTGGATAGTCTTTTCTTCAGTCTCTGATCCATTTTTTTTTTTTTTATTCCCATGTTTCCTATAGACAGGAGCAATTCTGGGTTAAAAATTTTGAAATGCGTAGTAGGCCCCATCACTCAAATGAGGGTGGTGCCTATCTACAGGATGTGGTCTCTTCAGGTTTTATCTTCCTTTTGTTGGTTATTTCGGCTAATGTCACCCCCATTGGGTCCTGGAAATCTCTCACTTCCCTGGCATCTTAGACTACCTAGTAGCTCCCCTCCCTTCCACACTCCACCCCCCACTGCTACATATTTCTATTCATTTTCTTGACACTCTAAATTTCTCTCTTGTCTCTTCCCATATCTGATCCTGATGCTCCTTTCCCCTAACCTACCTCTCTCCTTCAAGGTCCCTTCCA
This sequence comes from Arvicanthis niloticus, assembly GCF_011762505.2. Taxonomy (NCBI): domain Eukaryota; kingdom Metazoa; phylum Chordata; class Mammalia; order Rodentia; family Muridae; genus Arvicanthis; species Arvicanthis niloticus. Next base: position 32,941,480 of record NC_047667.1, read on the forward strand.
GTTCTCTCACTCCCTCTACCTCCCAAGATTATTTTGCTCCTCATTCTAAATAGGATTGAAGTATTCTCACTTTGGTCTTCCTTCTTGTTAAGCTTCATATGGTCTATGAGTTGAATCCTGGGTATTCTGATCTTTGGGGCTAATATCCACTTATCAGTGAGTACACATCATGTATGACCATTTGGTTCTGGGTTACCTCACACAGAGTGATATTTTATAGTTCCATCAATTTGCCTACAAATTTCATAAAGTCATAGTTTTTAATAGCTAAGTAGTATTCCATTGTGTAAATGTACCATATTTTTGTATCTATTCTTCTATAAGGGACATCTGAGTTGTTTCTAGCCTCCAGATATTATAAGTAAGGCTGCTATGAACATAGTGGAACACGTGTCCTTTTTATATGTTCAAGTATTGATTGGGTATATGCTCAATAGAGGTATAGCTGGATCTTCAGGTAGAGCTTTTCCCAATTTTCTGAGGAACCAGCAGATTATTTTCCAAAGTGGTTTCCATTGATCTGCCTGTCTCTGTATAAATACTATGCAGTTTTTATTACTATTTCTCTGTAGTACAGCTTGAAGTGATGGATGGTGATTTCCACAGAATTTCTTTTATTGTTGAGAATAGTTTTTGCTATGCTGAGCTTTTTCTTATTTTAGATGAACTTAAAAATTTCTCTTTCTGTGAAGTGTTGATTTGGAATTTTGATGGAGATTGCATTGATTCTGTAGAATGCTTATTGTAAGATGGTCATTTTTACTATGTTACTCTCGCCATATCATGAGCATGGGAGATCTTCCCATCTTTTGAAGTCTTTTTCGATTTCTTTCTTCAGAGACTTGAAGTTGTTGGCAAACAGATCTTTCACTTTCTTGGTTAGAATCACAGGAAAGTAATTTACATTGTTTGTGACTATTATGGGGGGTATGGTTTCCCTAATTTCTTTCCTCAGCCTGTTTGTCCTTTGTGTAGATGATGGCTACTGATTTATTTGAGTTAATGTTACATCCAAACACTTTGCTGAATTTATCAGCCTTAGAAATTCTCTAGTAGAATTTTTGGGGTGGCTTATGTATAATATATCATCTGCAAATAGTGATATCTTGACTTCTTTCTTTTCAATTTTTATCCCTTTGACCTCCTTTTGTTGTCTAATTACTCTGGCTAAAACATTGAGTACTATATTTTATAGATAAGGGGAGAGTGGGCAGCCTGTCTTGTCCCTGATTTTAGTGAAATTGCTTCAAGTTTCTCTCCATTTAATTTGATATTGGCTATTGGTTTGCTGTATATTGCTTTTATTATATTTAGGTATGTGCCTTGAATTACTTATGTTTCCAAGACTTTAACATGAAGGGGTGTTGTATGTTGTCAAGGCTTTTTCACCATCTAATCAGATGATCATGTGGTTTTTTTTTTTCTGTTGAGTTTGTTTATATAGTAGATTACATTGATGGATTTCCATATATTGAACCATCTCTGCATCCTCGGAATGAAGCCAACTTGTTTTCTTGCATTTGGTTTGATAGAATTTTATTGAGTATTTTTGAATCAATATACATAAGAAAAATTGGTCAGAAGTTCTCCTTCTTTGTTGTGTCTCTGGTTTATGTATCAGTATAACTGGCTTCATAGAACAAATTGGGTAGTATTCCTTTTGTTTCTATTTTGTGAGATAGTTTGAGAAGTATTGAAATTAGGTCTTCTTTGAAGGTCTGATATAATTCTGTACCAAAATCATCTAGACATAGGCTTTTGTTGTTGTTGCTGTTTGTTGTTGTTTGTTTGTTTGTTGTTGTTAAGAGACTTTTAATGACAGCTCTTATTCCCTTAGGGGTTATGAGACTGTTTAGAGGGTTTACTTAATCCTGATTCAACTTTGGTACTGAAGGAGTCAGCTCAGGAACAGAGAGGCTAATTAACATTCCTGGTCAGCTCAGGAATAGCTCCAGAAGAGAAAGACTAATCAACATTACTCATACAACAGGGGAGAAAAACAGCCTGTGGGTCAAGACATATTTCACTGGAGGACCCTGGGCCATCCACAGACAAGGGAAGACTTTGCTACCTTCTTCCCTATAGACCGATCAGCTTAAAAGTGACAGTGTTCTGCCAATCATATTGTGCCTAGTCACTGTTTCTCTAGTCTGCCCCTACAAACTGTATAAAAATTGACCAAATGGGCTGCCCGGGTTAGCCACTTTACCTTCAGGGTAGGACAACCCCAATGTGTTGGAACATTAAAATATTAAAATTCCTCTTGCTTTTTGCATCAATTCTCAGCTCCACATGTTTCACTCAGATGGTCTCTGGTAAGCTAAGCCTCACCAGAATGTTACTGTACCTGGTATCTGTCTAGTAAATCATCCATTTCATCTAGATTTTTCAGTTTTGTTGACTATAACCTTTTTTAGTATGATCTAATGATTTTTTAATTTCATCAGTTTCTGTTGTTACGACTTCATTTTCATTTCTAATTTTATTAATTTGGATACTGTCTCTGTGCCTTTTATTGAGTTTAGATAAGAGTATATTTATCTTGTTGATTTTCTCAAAGAACCACCTCCTAATTTGGTTGATTCCTTGTACAATTCTCTTTGTTTCTACTTTGTTGATTTCACCCCTCAGTTTGATTATTTCCTGTGACTATTTCTCTTTGGTCTATTTGCTTCTTTTTTGTTCTAGAGCTTTCAATTGTTAAGCTGCTAGTATAAGATCTCTCCAATTTCATTATGAAAGCACTTCAATCTATGAGTTTTTCTCTTAGCACTGCTTTCATTTTGTCCCATAAGTTTGAGTAAGCTCTGGTTTTGTTTTTGTTAAATTCTAAAAAGTCTCTAATTTCTTTCTTTATTTCTTTCCTGACCAAGTTATCTTTGAGTAGAAAGTTGTTCAGTGTCCATGAGTATGTGGGATTTCTGTTGCGGTTTTTTTTCTTTTTGTTTGGTTGCTTTTTGTTATTGAAGACCAGCCTTAATCTGTGGTGGTCTGACAGAATGTATGGGATTAATTCAATCTTCTTGTATATCTGTTGAGGTTTGTTTTATAAGTGATTATATGGTCAGTTTTGGAGAAGATACCATTAGGTGCTGAGAAGAAGAACTCCTGGGGGTCAAGCTGTCTCGGTGTATGGATGTGGTAGGGGTGGGGGCTGGAGCACAGAATTTGTTTCTTGGTACAGATGTGAACTGGAAGGCAGTTATTCTTAAAAAATAACTTTTTGTTCACTTAATTTTATTTATTAAATGATATTTAGAGATGATATATATTTTAATAAATTAGATACACATACAAATAGATATAGTCCATACCACTAAAAGAAAATGGAGTAATCATGAAGCTGTGATAGTTTAGAGGCAATTAACCCCCAGGAATGTTTGTTTTCACAAACAAAATGAAAAAATCATATTGTTGAAAAGAAAACACAGAACTCAAACTCATGTCTCAACATTTGTTTAATTGGAGTAATAATTCTCTTGTTAAATTCTGAACTTTAGTTTTGCTGAATTCACACCAGGAAGGCTAGAATAATTCAAAATTTCTATTTCTTATCACAAATTAAAGCATTGTGAGTTGATATGCTTGTGAAAAATAAAAAGGTATAATGGCCTAGCTATTCAGAATATCTTCAGCAATATTCAGGCCAATTAAAATTTTAGTAAAAACTACTTGATTTTCAAATAATAGACCTAATTATATGTCAAGTTTTTAATATGACCCTTCATTTCGTTCATTTTACCTCTGCTATGCCCTCTCTATATACAGAGTCAGTTTCTGTCTATTTAAAACCAGTCTTTACTCATTCACACAGATTACCTTGGGATTCTGACTTTAGAAGAAGATGAACTGAGATTAATATCAGTTATGACCTTCTTTCTATTTTCTTTGCCTCTGAGGATGAAGTTATTTATGGCACAGAAGACTAAGACATAATGGCACCTTGATTTTCTCTTTCATTTTTGATTTCAGAGCTAGACTATGTGCAATCCACACCTTACCCTTGCCCCAGCCACATTGTTGGCATGGAATTCTGTGGCTGGAAAACTGGGAAAACCAATCTGTTCACACCAAATTGGCAAAATTTTGATTTTTCTCACTAAAATAACCAGACTTTTCACTCTCTGAAACATTTGGTTACAAGAATTTATATATATATATATATATATGATTATTCAGCATTGATGGCCACACTTTTATGTCTATAATGTATGTCTTTCATATGTTCATTAATGTTAAGTATATTTTAATATTATACCATGATTGTTTGATATTACTCAGTAAAAATACCAAGTTGCTAAATATATTAAATAAGAGTGGGAAAATGTAAACAACTTGTCTTTTAGAAACAGAATAAATAAGCCTTGTCTTATAAAATTGTTAAGATAAGAAATTACCAAGATAAAGAAAATTATAACATCTAACATTAGCTAAAGAACATCCAAAAATATACAAACGTACCAACCCACTTAGATAGTTTAAAATGCAGAACAACAATGCATATTACATTTGTTTATATGGTAGTTATATATAATAATTTCCACAGAATGAGGAATAAGTAAGTGAGAAGGAAGCACTGAAATATTTGCATAATTTTTGAAGCACAGTATAACAATTATTTTAAGCTAATTTTCAGTTTCAAAAATTGTGCAATTACTGTCTCTGATATCTTCTCTCATAGAATATTATGATAGGTTTAAGATTAAATAAAATTTAATGCAAAATAATTTCATAAACCAAAATTTAAAAAATAATACATCAGCCATACATATTTTAATATTTTCCCAAATATGTTCATCAGCATAATCATGAAAATAAGAAAAAAAAACTAGCTACAGTACATTTATTGTTATTTGAAACACAGCACACAGTGAAGTCTGACTCATGTATTTTATGTTGATGTGACTACAATAGTGCACAAAAATAACAGAATGGGAAACACATTCTGGCTAAATATTTTATAGGGCTTTCATACAACATAGTGCAGAAGATACTGTGGAAGAATTGGTGTTACCTCACAATAGATTAAATTACAGACAGACAAGAAATGGGGCTGTACTATCTTTTGAATGTTGACGCTTAATGACCTACTTGTGCCACCAAGCCTTATATCATACTGGGTCTACAGGTTCTTGTAATAGCACTGCATTCTGAAGAGCACACATTCACAGCATTAACCTGCAGCAGCATTTCAGATTTTAATTATTTCAAACTCTTAATTTTAATATGTTTACTATCTAGAGGGACACTCGATAAAATTAATATTTTATCGTGTTATATTTTTATCAATACTAGATATTCAATGATAATTGATCATCTATTTCACAAAGTCCTTTGGTGACAGGTCAGCTATCTGTGTGCTTTGGAGTAGGATGTGCTTTTTCTAGGGGTAAAATGCAAAGGAGGATGGACCACAGGGTCCTCGACTCCAGTTGCTACATCTACAATGCAATCATTCTGCATAAGTTTCAAAAAATATTATGTCAGAGGTGAAAAGATTATAAGAGTCAGAAGATCAGAAGTTCTGCTACTAGATAATGTCTTCCAGACATACCAGAAAAGCTGCACCTGTGAAATCTCAACAGTATGGTTGCCTAACCAAGACCCTAATAATGGCAACACCAATGGATACAAATTTGGATGGAGAAATTTTATGGATATCCAACCCTAGATGAAAAGCTAAGAGAGAATTGGATTTGAAGGACACAAGCTCCTGATAGGTTATTAAATCCCAAATAAACATATGTATATACAAGTAACATTAAATATGTCAATGTTTTGTAGTCTTTTATGAAATTCTCAAAAAAATAGATAAATTTAAAAAAAAAAAATCAAATCTCTTCTCAGCCCAGAAATCTCCCTGAAAGTAGCAGAGAAAGAAAATAGTTTTCACTTGATCATTGAGTCAGTGTTAAAACAGAATGTGATTTATATCTCAGGTAATCCAATTAACTTATTTCTCAGTCAGGACAAAATTATTTTCGATAATGAACATATGTCACCCATTCTGGTTTACAAACGATTACTAGTCTTTGAATAAGGCACCCAATCAGGAGCAACTATGACACATGGTCTATACTAAAGTTACTTGCTAGTAGGAGTGAGTGACCATCTGTGTTTTCTAATTAATGGTACCCAGAGGGGAAAGAAAATGAATGTCTAATGTGTTTATGGAAAGGAGGTAGATTTACCTATTGGAGTGAAGTGCTTATCCTCCTTCTTAGAGTGCTAGGCTATTATAGACCCTGAGAGATGGGAAGCTATTTTAAGTTATTGTTATATTTTAAGAGAATGGTTCTTCTGGTCTTTGCCATAGAATTCCTTTATACATAAAGGTCTTACTTAGCTTAAAAAAGTTATTGAAACTAATGTGGAAATATGTTAAAATTAATTTTAAAAATAAATAGAAGATGCACACATATTTCAAAGGGACATATAACTTATAATCTACATCCCCAACAAAACCCTCCTCTTACTGTCAATGATTGCTAACTTTCTTTATTCATTTGTATTTATGCTATGTATTCCATTCTATTTGGGTGTGCTATATACCACCTTATTTCTGCACTAAATCTATGCACTTTTGTCAAGAATAACAGAAATAATTTTGTTTTCTCACTTTGTCTCATCAGCTGACTCATAATTATTTTTATGCTGCTAACCTAATCAAGTAACAAGAGCAGTATGCCCTGACTGCCCCACTTTAAGTTTGTTTCTCTAAACCCTTTAAAATCAATATGATTGCTAAAGGAAGGTTCTCAAAAGAATGATAAGTGAAAGCATTCTGTATTGTGTTTAAGGCTCGCTCTATAGGACAAAACTCTACCCAGTATTGTAAGCCAAGTTTCTGGACATCATATGCCCCAGTGAAAACCTACTATTATTATTTGCTAAGTGGACACAGAACTGACCCCTTTTATAAACTTTTCTTTATGCCCACTCATTGGTGCAGCCCTCATCAGAAAACCTTTTTTATCTCAGCAGGGACTGACAAATATAGCAGTTTACAGCTAGTAAAAGTGCAGAGAGTAAGTACCTGTAGAGTGCTCATTCTCAAAATGAATTCAGTATCAGCCTGCTCCCAGTATCTTGTGAAATATCCTTGAAGAGGGGTTATACTGTTTGTAAGAGGTTAGGAAATATTGTGATGCAATTCTCTTTTCTGTATATTTCAGAGACATTTTACTTATAAACATAACAGCGGCTGCAACTTCCTGCTCCAACCCTGCACAAGATCAAGTCAGGAAAGTTTCTAGCATGGTTCAGTATGGAATACATAAACCCTAGCCAGTCTACATAGTTGCAAGCAGTAATAGCTTTCATAGTAGGAAGAATCAGTTTTCATCAGTGATGGCCACATGTAAGTTGTTTCTGTTACACTGGATGTCTTTATACAAAAGAATATATAGACAGCTTTAATCAGTTTTGTTTTGTTGGTTTGTTTTCTGGTTTTGGTTTTTTGAAACATAATTTTCCTGTGTAACCTTGGCTATCCTGAAACTAGCTCCACAGAGCTCAAGGTCAGACATCAGCCTTCTTCTGCATCCCAAATTCTGGGATTAAAGATGTACACCACCACACAAAATATTCGCAAATCTAATTCTACTCAATTTTTTAGGAAAAGAAAAGAAAGGTAAAAGAAGATGAAGAAGAAAAAGATAAAGAACAGATGTTTTAGAGTCTGGAGAAACAGGTAAGTTTTAAACTTACTTGCTGCTCTTGCAGAGGACCAGATGTCAATTCCAAGCACCCATATTGCAGTTCACAAACTTGTAATTTTAGTTTTATTTGATTTGCCACTCTCCTGTGGCTGCCATCAACACAAGACAGGGATGTGGCATACACACATATGTGCAGGCAAAGACTCAATATCCATAAAGGCTTAAATAAATAGATAAATCTTTAAACAAAATATAAATATAAAATTGGAAAGAGAAATTGGAAATTATAGCAAAAGATTGTGGTGAGAGGATAATATGGAGAAATAAAATGACAAATATAATCAAAATATTTTGTATATAGATATGAAATTTCTAAGCATATCTAAACAAAATAAAAATTTAAAAGAGGGAACAGTATTCCTTGTGTTCTAGATTTCTAGTTTTAATTCATAGAATGTGATTGGCTCATCCATGTATTTATATGGTCCCCAGTTATTGATTTTATTTGAATAATAGAACAACATTCCAATATGCTTGGTTTTCTCCACTTGTCCATGTCTTACTGGATGATTTCATTTTGGATAGTAAAAGACAATGTTCCAAGGTCACACAATCTTTAACTCCCTTAATGTGAGAGCTGTGTATTTGTTCAAGACACCTCTTAGATTTTAGCAGGGACTTGCTTTTAAGAGTAACATGGTAGTAAATTTGCTCGACTCTGTTGACATATCACCATTCTCTATCTTTTGGCAACATGTCAAGAAGATTTTTTGATAACTGGAGCATAGATATTTCTATATACATCTATTTTGAAAAAAAATTAATTCACACTATTATCCCTAGTTCAATTCCAATAAAAAGTACATTTTCATCTTTACCATTTCTGCTTTTAATTTTTTTCTGATTGTGATTAATTGTATCTTTTTATTCTGTATCAAGCCAATTATATGATAAGACTTTCTTCATTTAGCAAAATCTCCAATCAATACTATCACCAGCAACATGTTCTACTTCAGTTCCTTATCATGAAAAATCCTTATTCAGTCCGGCCACTGTCAACCACTGCTTGTTTTCAAAGTTATCTCAAGTTTATAAACAAGTGCTAAGCTATTTCTTTCAATGGACTTTCTCACTCAACTCAAGCTCCTGAGCCATCTTTGCCAATTGAAGTTCTTACCTTCCCAAGAAAATAAAATTCAAATAGTAAGAAAAAGTTATTACTTCCTTACACCTTAAACATTAAACACACACACACACACACACACACACATGCACATACACACATACCTGTACATTAATTTTTTACTTTATTTGCTGTTCCAAGAATCTTCAAATAGCATCAAACAGAATTCTTTACTAGGAAGACTTATGACTCAAGTTTGTTTATGTTTGGGATGGTCTATTGCAGGGAAATGTTAGATTCTGTAGAAGCTCATTAAGCACTGAGCACTTGGGCTTGTGTTGGAGGATAGGCAGTGGAAATCTCTGTCTGGATCATATAAAATTCCTGACACTCACAGGGAAAACAGGTGTTCAGAATAAAAATCATCTTGTTTGTACAGACCATTTAACAACAGTAAGCTACCCATCATTTGGGGTATGATTGAGAGACTGCCATGTACAAATTCAGCTAATGGCTTATCTTTCACAGTAGTTTTAAAGTAACTGTTGGACATGTTTTAATTTTTTTATGGAAATATTCAATCGACTTAAATTTATAAAATTGTTGAAATGATTGTTATATCATTGAATTTCTACTCTTAATATTTGGTTATAATTAATAGATTATTTTTAAAATTTTAGTCTCTTGAAATCCATCTTGTATCAGCTTTTCAGTTTGGTGCTTATTATGAGCATTGGAGTACTGTAACAGGCAATACTGTTGTTACTGTAACAAGCAATACTGTTGTTACTGTAACAAGCAATACTGTTGTTACAGGAAGGTGCTGATTTTTGACAATGCCTGCAGTTAGGTGGTGGTACAGATGGTCTTTGGGAGTTTTTCTTTAGTTTTAGATTATGGCCATCACAACAGTGGTATAATTCATATATTTACTACTCACATTTTTGCATGTCACTAAAACTCTGTTATCCACTGTTCTGATTTAATTCTGGATAGATTTAAAATTCAACTTCTTTCAGTACTGTTGACTTCAATATCCAGCTTAGATTATTTCTACTGTGTGGCACCCTTCAAATGTAATCTGCCAAAGAGTATCATCTTCTTCCTAATCCTCTGTTTTTCCAGTGGAGTGAGACTGATGCTCTCTCCTGTTTTGTAACTTTCATTTCAGCACTTTGAAAAATGATGTCTTTTTTTTGTTTTGTTTTTTGTTTTTTTGTTTTTTGAGACAGGTTTTCTCTCTGTAGCCATGGCTGTCCTGGAACTCACTCTGTAGGCCAGGCTGGCCTCGAAATCACAAATCTGCCTGACTCTGCCTCCCAAGAGCTGGGATTAAGGGCATGTGCCACCACCGCCCAGCTGAAAAATGATGTCTAAATCGGGTTTTCTAGATAAAAAAAAAAAAAAAACCTTGTGGAATGAATATTTATTTATTCTATAAATATATGGTGATTTATTTATTAGAATGGCCTACAGGGTCTGGTATAGAAGTACAATTGATATCTACCAATAAAAGGCCCAAGAATACAGTAGTTTTTTTCAGTCCATGAGACTGGATATCTTAGCTTGTCTTATTTATATGCAAGAATTCCAAAAAGAGTAAGCTTCCTTTTTATGCATCTTATACTTTGGCTGTCACCAAAAGGGGTGATGTAGAATAAAGGTGTTTATTCCCACCTCAAAAAAATACAGATAAAAAAATGGGTCTTCCTACTTCAAGCTATTTAATTAAGAAAAAAGTCCCAGGTGTATCCATTCACTGGGTTTTAGTTTATTTCAGATGTAGTCAAGTTGACAGAATAGCCATTACAGGTCCACGTCTCCTCAGCTTAACACAGAATCACATCGCCTCATGTCATGCTTAATTTCCAAATGAAAATAAGAAGCAGGACAACATTATGACTAACATGATAAAACTATCCTTTGAACAACCACAAACACATTAAATTTGAGAATAGTTGGCAATATCCCTTGACAGACTGTCCATATATTAAATGATATAAATTTAAAAATAAAACATTTATCAACACATTCTTAACAAAATATGACAGAAACACTCATGTCAATTATAATTCTAGTTTCTGGTACTAGTTACCTGGATTTAGCTGGCATTTAGTACCCTTCTGTATTTCCTCCATCCTCAGCCATGTACTTCAGAGGTCTTGATTTTTCTGCTCCTGAAGCATCTGGGCCCTTTATCATCCTGCCTGGATCACACTGTTGTAGTTTCCCACTGACTGTGATCACTGCACATGGAATCATCAAAAGATGTCCTAATGGATCCACTCCATACATCATTGTTCTTATCTCCATTGTGGAGAATATATCCAAATTCACCATGGTAATCTGGAAAAACCACCCCTCCTAATACTGTAATTCCTTTCTTATTCTATTAGCTTAAGGGAATTAGAAGCCCAAATTGGTCTGGTGGATGTCTGAGTTTACAATTCAATAGAATGTTTGTTGTGTCTCCTGGAAGAATCACATCTGGTATGACAGCTTCAAGTGGAATCAATTCTTGATTGAGTTTTCTATGGTCAACTATTATTCTCCAGGATGTATAAGTCTTCTATATTGGCCAGATAGGAGAGATAAAGGTAGATTTAATGGAAACTTCCATGCATATATCTTTCAAGTCCTTGATAGCAGCACTATTTTTTTCAATTACTTCAGAGATGTGATACTGTCTTTGATTAACTATTTTTCCATGCAGAGGCAACTCTAAAGGCTTCCATTTTGCCTTTCCAACAAGAATCACACTTGTTGGTTTCACATATCTGGGAACCAATGTAAGAATTCTGCCAAGTTTTAAATATATCAATCCCAAATATAGAGCCTGGAACTGGGAAAATAACAATAAGATGAGTTTGGGGATCCATTTGACATATTTGAATCAGGCTATAGGTAAATTTCTGTTAGTCCCCTGACCTCCATAAGCTTCTACTTTAACTGGAGGGACACAATATTTTTAGGGGTCTCCTGGCATCAGTGGCCATTCGAAAACAGAATCTAATAGACTCTGGAAAGTCTGATTGTTTCATGTCCTCTGGGGTACAACTACGCTTGAAAAATGATGGTCGCTATGAGCAATGACTTGAGAAATGCTAATAGTATAACTCTTAGCTATTTTATTAAGGTCCTTTGTCTGAGGAAGCTGGCCATCTTTTTGTGCAAATTGTTCTGTAAATTGGATCAAATCTGGTAACTGGTTCATGGGCTAAGATTCCCTGTTGTCATGATCCAATGTAGCCTTTCTTACATTTGTTTTAGATGTTTTCAACTTATATAGTTCAAACAATGATGCAGTAGCCTTGATCTATATCATATTTGGAAACTTTGATTTGCTATTACCAAAGGTACTAATGCAACCATGAAAATCACTTTTCCTGTTGTATCATAGGTTAGGCTTTGGGCATTGCTTTGTCCATGCTGTTCATTATAAGTATGATCACTTTGCATTTGATGATTGAGTGCTGCCACTTGGCTCTTGGTCATTTGGAGTTCTGTTGGAGGGCCCTGCTACTGAAGTTTGCAGTCTACCATGTCTGGACAGCTCTCTGAGCTAGGCACAGAATGGAGGACTCCTTTCCTGACCTTTTTTTTTTTTTTTGCAAGAATTCACTGAACAAGGATGCTTGGCTTATCTTAGGTATGATTTTTAGAATAGATACCTGCTAAACGTTTTTCCCCTGATGCCCATGTAATAATTAGGTGCTGTGCTACACCTGGATGATAGGACTATGTTGCCTAATGCAAATGAAGCATACTGTTAACACTTATCAGGCAGTGCCCTAGCTACTAACTGCTGCCTATATATTCCTCTCACCCTGGAAATACAATTGAGCTGCCTCTCTGAAGCTGATCCCAGGAGTATGCCATTCCATTGTAACCACAGGCCATCTCAACTCTATACCTTTTGCCTTTGTTGTCTGGTGGCTAAGGATCCCCAAGGATGAGGGAAAATCACAGGATCTAATTAATTCCATTACATTTAATTTATTAAACTGAGAAGCAGCATCTACAAACCTAACAAACATTTCTTTGTCTTTTATGCCCATTAAAATAACTAACATTAGTTTGATTTTTGGCCTCTACTATTTCCTGCCATTTTGAAGAAAGCAGCAACGAACATGGTTAGACAAGTATCTCTGTGATAAGATGAAGCATCTTTTGGGAATATCCTCCCAGAAATAAACAGCAGGATCTTGTGCTATATAAGTCCCCAGCTTCCTGAGCAACTACCCTCACTGATGTCCATATAACTCTACAACGTGCACTTCCACCAGCAATAGATGAGCGTTCTTCCTTACCTCATCTCCTTACCAGCATGAAATGTCAATTGTTTTATTAATCTTGGTCATTTTAAATGGTATAATATGGAGTTGCAAATTGTTTTTGTTTTGCATTTCTCTGATGATTAAGGATGTTGAAGATTTCTTTAAGTGCTTCTGGGCTATTTGAGTTTTCTCTATTGAGAATTCTCTTTATAAATCTATATTCCATTTTTTAATTAGGTAATTTGTATTCTTGATGTCCTCTTTCTTTTTCAAATTATTTATATATTTTAGATAATAGCACTCTATTAGACATGTAGTAGAAAAAAATCTTTTTTCTAATCTGAAGCTTTATCTGAGCAATAGTGCATTTGTCATAAAGAAGCTTTCCAGTTTTATGAATTCCTATTTACTAATTTTTGTTCTGACTTCACATGCTATTGATTTTCTTTTCAGAAATTCTTTTCCTGTGCCAATGAGTTCAAAGTATTTTCCATTTTCTCTTCTATGAGGTTCAGTGTATCTGGCCTTATGTTGACATCATCAATCAATTTGGAAATAAAATGTTTATAGGGTGATAAGTATGGATTTTTTTTGGATTCTTCCACATATGGTCTTCCAGTTTGACCAAAACCATTTATTTAGGATGGCCTCCTTTTAGGAATGTGTATTTCTGGTTCCCAGAAGTGTATTAAATTATTTCTGTGTCTTTAATTCTATTTCATTTTCTTTGTTCGTTTTTAAATTTCCAGCATTTTCATTTTTTTATTTCTATTAATGAATTACTTTTATATTCTGACTGCAGTTTTCCTACCCTCCTCTTCTCTCAGTCCTTTTACTTCTTCTCTAGATCTGCTCTTCCTCCATTTCTCTTCAGAAAATGGTAAGTCTCTCATGCTTACTTCTTTCTCATGCTCCTAATTTTACTAGAAATGTTGAGATTCTCTCCATTTAAGTTTATGTTGGCAATGAGCTTGCTCTAAATTGCTTTATTACATTGAAATATTTCCCTATGCATATATAATCTCTCCAAGTCTTCCATGATGAAGTGGTGTTCTTCATCTAATAAGAAAATCATGTATTTTTGTCTTCCAGCCTTTATTTTAAGGTGGACTATACTTACTAATTTACACTTCCCAAACCACCACTGCATCTCTGGGTTGAAGCTTACTAGCTCATGGTGGATTGATTTATTCTTAGATTTTGTTTGCAAGTATTTTATTGAGAATTTCTGCATCTATGCTCATAAGATAATTTGTTGTGACTTCTCATATAGTTTAGATATCAGAATAACTGTTGCACCATAAAAATATCTGAAGAATGTTCTTTCTATTTATGTTTTGTGAAATAATTTGAGGAGTATTAGTGATAACTCTTTTTGAAGTTCTGGTAGAATTCTGCAATAAACAATCTGGCCTTATATTGCACTTTGGTACTAAGGTCCACCACGTCTGGACAGCTTTCTTGATTTCAACGCAAAATGGAGGACTCCCTTTTCTTAGTGGGGCTTTCTCTCTTCTCTCTCTATTCTATGGAGCACAACCCATATTCTACCTGAGGAATGTCATGGAATCCCTAGAGAAATTACAGGAACAACTTCCTACAATGTTTCTCTATTGAAATGAGATATTCTCAATACTTTAGGCCTCAGCCAATGACACCTCATCCCAAAAAGAACCCATTACTACTCCCCAAGGTTCATAAGTATAGCCCTGGCTCACACTGAGAAAAGTGTATGCAAACAAGCTAACCCTGAATAAAGAAGTATGCACAAACTGAAATCTCAGAGAGCTGTTTCATTGGAGATTCCCGCAGAAGGCCCTTTGCTCTCCAACTGTCCTGGCATTGACTTCCAGCCTGACCAGAATCCTAGAGACCCCATCCATTCTGAACTCTGCTTCATCTTTCCTGCCTGGTGTCTATGAAGGTACAGACAACCAAAGTAAAAACGTGGACCTCAGAACTCAGCTCTGCTCCATCCTCCCCTGCTTGGTGAGCAGCAGCATCTGGACTCCACCAGGGAAGAAGCTAAAAATGGAACCACAGCCCTGGGCTTGCTCTCTCTCTTCCTCTCTCTCTCTTTCATTTGCTTTTTTTCTTTCTTCCTTCTCTCCTCTATTTTCTTTCTTTCTTTCTTTCTTTCTTTCTTTCTTTCTTTCTTTCTTTCTTTCTGCTTCTGTCTCTTTTTCTCCCTCCTTTCTTTCCTTATTTATTTTGATTTGAGAATTTTAATTATTACTTTTATTTTACAAAGTGTTATAAGTATTTTAAAATGGGTTATATGACTCAATTTAACTTTGATATCTGTGAGATGTGTCAGGCACATTACTACCACCACCACCATCATTTTCTTTTTTTTTTTTTTACTCTGCTTTTAATTATTTCAATTTGATATTGTACAGGTTTTTAAATTATGCCCTTATGATTCCTTGTTGTACATATATATTATGTCCTCCTTTCATAACTAATTTTGTTAATTTGGATATTTTTATATTTTTTAATATTAATTTTGATTGAATTTTTGAATATAATTTTCTCAAAGAAACAAATTCTTGATTCATTGATATCATCATTATCATTCTTTTATTGATTTGAGCCATAAGTTTGGTAATTTCTGTATGTATATTCTTTTGTGGGGTGCTATTTCATTTTGTTGATGTTGTTCTGAAGATTTCAGGTGTGTTTTTAACTTATTCATGAGATGTCTCTAATTTTTTTATATAAGTACTTAGTGCTATAAACTTTCCTCTTACTACTGCATTTACTGTGTCCCATAAATTTGGGTATGCTGTGTTTTCATATTCATTCAACTCTAGAAAATCTTTAATTTCTTTTATTCTGTTTTGATCCACTTTAAAATCACTATAGAATTGTTTTATTTTCATGAGTTTTAATTTTTATTGTTCATATCCAGCTTTAATCTGTGGTGGTCTGCTAAGATTCAGGGAATGTCAATATGTTGTTCTTGAGTTTTATACATGAGTTACTTGAAGCATGTAACTTACCAGTCCACAAATGAACCTCCAGACAGAGCTATTAATTTAACAGGCGGGGAAGCCAAGGATAAGTAAGATTCTGCACAGAGCCTTACCAATTTAAGGCAAAAGTGCATTTCTTTGGATAATGCATGTTCCTTGACAGTTAAGGAAGGCATTCTTGTCAGAATAACCTAAGACAAGCTCAGTCTGGTTTATGCAACCAAAAAGAAGGAGATGTGGAGAGCTTTTGGGGTTGTTTGGCAGGAATCTGACATTGGCCAAGGACAAGGAAATGGACTGCAGGCAGGAATCTGACATTTGACTAGAACAAAAAGTAACTTCAGGTAGAAATCTAAATCCTAAGCTAGAACAAAGAAGTAATTATAGGCAGGATTCTAAATCTTAAACTAGAACAAATAAGTAGGCTTCGAGCATGAAAATGACTTTGGGCTAGGACAGGGAAGTAGGCTCGGATATTTTGGTCATTCTGATAAGCCCTTAGATATAGAGATCACAGGAGTGATTACATGACTCTGTTTATCATCCTGTTGTTCTTTGGCTATCTGGGTTTATTGCCTTGCTTGTTCTTTGACTACTTGCAACTATCTTATTGCTAGTTCCTTAATCTAGAACTGACTTTAATACTTGCATGTAATTTAAATGGTATAAAAGCAAAAAAGGAGAAGTAGAGATGGGATAGGAGATTAATGGTGGAGAAAGGATGGGAAAAGGGGATAACATCTGAACTGTAAATAAATAAAATATCAAATTAAAAAAAATTGTTGAATCCAGAATTTGAACCCTCTCTACATTCTCCAGAATTCCAGCATTCATGTTTATATTATGCTGTTATTTTTTACTGCTTTCTCCAAGTCATGGGATTTTGATTGTGAATTCTTTCAATATTTTTTAAGGTTTTTAGTCCCACATCTGTTTTATAAACTGAGGACCTAATTCCACTGATGTATGTCTTTCATGTATTGAAAATACATTCTTCATGATGTATTTTCCTTCATCTAGATTAACAAGCCACAATTTAAAAAGAAAATAATCTATGTCAGGCTTAGATATTATATTTTCATACATACAATGACACAAACGTTATTTAAGAAGGTATTAACATATGTAGTGCCTTGAATGGAAATGGCCTCTCCCTGTATTTTCTGCAGCATTTGAACCCAGTTGGTGGTGCTGTTTGGCTTATGGGATTTTCAGAAGTCAAATTTGCTGGATAAAGCAAATCACCTGTGCTGAGTTTTGAGAGTTTATATCATTGCTTCTCTTCCAGTTTGCTGTCTCCCTTGCAAATCCATAGTTGAAGAAGTAATCTCAGCTTTCTGCTCTGTTCACCTACTGCCAAATCTACTTCACCATTGGATAGTTTCTCTCTGAATACGTAAACTACAATAAATTCTTCTCTAAGTCAATTTTGGACATAGTGGTTTTGTCATAGAAATGAAGAGTAATAGAATGATAGTAAACTCTCCATTCTGTGTTGTTAATATGCTAATGTATTTAACAACCATGATACAACAATTAATGTAACCAAGCATTGTATTCTCCCTATAAAAGTAATTTGCTAATAATAATCAGCATAGGAAGTATTGGTAGATATGTTTCCATGTAGGTGAATTCACCCATTATGAATTAGAAATCTGACAGGAACTATGCAGTGCCAAATATCTCTCAATACCTATCAGGTAGAGACAAGATCTAAGAAGAGGAACATAGCTTCTGGAGTAAGGCCATCAATCCTCCACATTCTGCAAGTTATTGTTATCTGGAAATAAGTATTGTTTTTATTGACAAATGTCAAATTTAGTATTGTGTTTAAAATGTAAAAATTAATGAGGCTCTTTCTAAAACTAAATCTTAATAAATTCTGTGTATATTTGGTATTTAATTATCATTAAAGAGAAAAAACATCACAAATAAAACAGACTGTAGCAGGTTTAATCCTATTGTTGATATTAATATTCCTGTGAAGTGCCTCTATTAAAACCTGAGGAGTTTATATATTAAATGTTGAAATTAAATATTTTTGTTGTTTATTTTGTAGTGAACATTTAAAAATTCAATTTAACCAGAAATATTTATGTGATAATAAGTCAGGTTTAAACTCAGTAGGAAAACACATCCAAATCCCTGGCAACAAACAAACCAAATGAAAATATTAAAACTATATCAGAAGGAAGAGGAAAAGCCAGTTGCAATGTGAAAATATCCAGATATGCTAATTATGTCTTTCTAGGCTGTGCAGCCACCTAACGCATCCACAATTGGAAGTAACAAGATGAGTAGTACCAAATCAAATTGTGATTGACTTTCAACATAGGAGTCAAGCATTTTCTAATTTTCTCTGTAAATACAATTTGAACAACACAGCAGAGGTAACATAAATCCATTTCAATAGCATTGCTTCATGATGTACAATGCCATGTACTCTAATGAAGTTTCTGCAGTAACATAATTATGCCTTAAATTTGTCAGTTATTATGTATTTTCATACAAACTCATAATACATAGAACATAGCCTACATTAGGGGAATAGCTGTCCTCAGAGGATGATTTCTTAATCCTGCTTATTGTTATATTTTACTTTTTGTTTTTTATACACATTACGTATATTTATGTGCAGTCTTGACAAAAAAAGAAATGTTTAAAATGATTTGTAAAAAATTTTGGAGCATTCTTAGACATACACACACATGCACACACTCACACATACACACACACATATATATATATATATATGATATTAGATCAAGTTTAAGGCTAATTAATTACTTTCTTTTTATGACTACTATCTCAAACAAAGCTTTGTTAATTTAGGCATTCATACCTTAAGGAAGCTGATTACATAATTAGGTACTCATAAAGGTCTGAGAAGTAATTATGGTCTAAAGCCTATTTTTTTCAAAGAGCATCCCGGTTTCCACATAGTGACTGACTACTGTAATACAAAGCAAAAGGGGCTAATAAAATGTGAATATATATTTAACATGTCTTAAAGTGACCCTTGTGAGGATGGTTCAATAATTAGACTGTGAGACTGAGGGGAATGAATGGAGCATTAGTTCTTTTCTTATTGGGAGCAGGGAGGTCACTGATATTTTTAGCAACTCTTGTTAAAGCTTCATTATCAAATTGGTGTATAAGAACTTTAAAATTGCCATTAAATGATAATCTTATCTCTTGTGCTATATTTACTATGTAATACTTTAAGAATGAACAGTTTAATTAGACATATGTCTGTTATTTTGATGTCCAACTTAAAGTATTATATATGAACTAGGTAACAGAATGAGACACTTGCTTTGAAAATGTTTATTGAGAGTCATAGTATACCTGTGTACATTAAATTATGAACAATGTTGTTTACCTCATTAAATCTTAAATTTAAAATAATTATTTGCAGATGGAAACATTTGATGCTATTTTCTATGTGATTTTCCCACAAAGAGAGTCAGAGCAAAGATACATATGCAGGCTTAAGGACACTCAGTGACGGGCGGCTCTGTTAGGTCATTTTCTCAAATGATACTTTCTGTACTCACCTTGAAGTAACACTTGTCAGGGTTTTGTGTGATAAGGGATGAGGGTTCCTGGGAGCGGGGTGGGGGGGAGGAGATGGAGTAAGGGGATAACATCTGAAATGTAAATAAAATATCCAATAAAAATAAATAAATAAATAAAATTTATCAATTTTTTAAAAAAAGACTTTTTTTCAGGTGCTGTCTCTTATGCTTGTCATTGCCTTTCATTTAAGGATAATTTTGTATATCCCTACTTTGTTCATAAATGAAAATACAGAGATCAGAGCTCAGCTTGGAGGTCACTAAAAATAGTAGACTCTATCTTCTCTACTTTTGAAGTAGAATACATTCTGCTACATTTTCAAAACCATAATGTCTCATAATGTAAATTAAAAATAATTTTTTAAGATTTAAGAATCAATATCTGATCATTTATATAGGACTTAGCAACAGAATACTTCATAAACAATGGATTTATAAGACATTGGCAAATAGTATAACATTAAATTGGTGCAATCATTAGTCTAATCCTCACAGAAGAATTTTGTTTGCTTAAATACAGTGATCATAGAAGGGCATCTTCACTTTCTTTAATTGATATTTTCTTAGTATATGCTTCCCTTAAGGCTTATTTATTTTGGGAGTTAGTTCTGAAAGATTATTTGAAGGCAACAGGATTGGAGTTTACCTAATGTCATCTCATCTAAATGGAGTACAGGAGGCCAAAACTCTTCAAAACTTAAGTATATTTTTAATGCAAAAATTAATTGTATTCATAGGATAATATGAAATGTGTTAGTACATATATATATATATATATATATATATATATATATAATTCAACATTCAAATTGGAGCAAATGTGAATCTTTGTAAATATTTATCACATATTTGTAGTAGAAAAAGCTTTGATCTAGCTTTTTATAAAATAGAAATTACATTATCATTTTTTAACCTTTTGTAGAAAAAAAACTTACATTTTTTCCTTACAGTAAAACATTAGTATAAATATACTTGCACAATTTGTTAATATTTTCAATGGAAAAACAAACAATATGTGTCTCAAATCTTTTTCTCACATTTTTGAAAAAGCATCTCTATACTTTTGAAAGTAGGTCAAAGAGCTGCTCGAGGGGCCAAAGATGGATCTGTGGTTAAAGTGCTTGCTGTTTAATCATGGCTGGAGTTCAGATCTCAGGACACACTGAAAATGCACACCTCTGTAACTGCAACTACAATTGAATTCTTCCTATTGTTTTCTAGGGAAGAGTTCAGGGCTTGTGTTATTGCTAGGATTATAACTGAAGTAGTGATGTATAGAAAGATGTATCCTATTGACAATGGTGAGATTTTATTTATTCTCTTAGGGCAATGTACTGATCCTTGGTGAACTGGTACCAGTTTCTCAAATTTTCTCCAATATTGAAACACTGAACCATTCCACCCTTCATTCTCTCTGAAGGGAAGCTCCTCAGGAGGGAATGCAACTCAAAATGTCTCAAAATGGTCCCTGAAACTGATCAGATTCACTAGGCTCCTTTGCTACCAGAAAGCAATAAAAGCTGAGAGTCCTTCTCAGATGAAAGTAAGCTGAGCAGCAAAGAAGACTCTCAAAAGACTCAACCTCATACAAGCTGTCTGGAAGAAGTTTAGAGCAACTGAAGCACCAGGAAAGGACATTCTCCAGCCTGTTAAGCCATCTACAAGACTGTGCAGTTTCTCCAGGTTCCCAGCTTTTTGAACTGTCACCCATGCTGGGTGGACTTTGGTGATGCAACAGTCTTTGAGTCATCTCTGCTCCTGTAAGAAACCCCTCATCCATATTCCTATAAATAACCCCAATAAAACTTATTGGTTCAACAACTAGAACTTTGGTGGTATGTGCATTTTGGTCTGCTCTGGGTTCCATATCCAGAGAAGAAAAAGGTTTTGTCACACAACAGTACATTATAGGTTTCATAAAATTCTATTTATACTTTGTAATTAGAAAGCATATTGTGTGAAGATATTTTGAAGGGCACTTATATTTTGTTTTCTATAATTGGCCATGATAGGACAGTTTTCTAAAAAATAAATGTACTAGTCAGGACCAGCTGATCTATATTAAGATGATTTAGGAAACCCTGTGCTCTGCTGAAGGGAACTGAGATATGTATCAATTCATGCAAATTTCCCACTCGGGCAAGGGAGCACTCTGAAATCCTGGACCCAGTTTGGGTTGGGGAGGGCTTCCACTATCCAGAAACATCGATTTGCGTTCTTTCAGGTGACATCATAACCAGGTACGGAACCTTGAAGGCTGTGACTAGGGTCAACCCCCTGAGTTAGACATCATTTGTGAGGTTGCCTCCAATGTGTTTGCTGCTAGGTTTAGGCCTGGTGTCTTAATAGTGATTAACTAGGACGATTAATACTATTTCGAAATTCTGGGTAGCTGGTTACAGCGCCCTAGAAGGATACTTCTGAGGAAGTATTCTTAGAACTCCTCAGAGTTTCCCAGAGTGGACCCTGGTGAACAGCCAATATCTGACTATTCAATTGGTTTCTGATATTGACAGCTTAATTATCTCCATTCTTTGACTGACCCTGACGTGCAAAGTCAACTCTGTTGAGAAGAGCTCTTCTGAGCCTAATAGGTTTCCGACCTATAAGGTGTTAAAGAAGTGATTCTTTTACATCAAGGCGAACAAACCAAGAGTACCAACCCAGAGCCAGGCATATGGTTCTTGGAAATCAGAAAGGCCAGTACTGTCAAAGAGATAGAAAGAGCAATTCTCAAATTCATCTGGAATAAAAAAAAATATGCAGGATTCTGGGAAATCACCATCCTTGACCTCAAGGTGTACTATAAAGCAATAGTGATATAAACCACATGGTATTGATACAGAGACAGACAGGTCTATCAATGGAATAGAATTTAGAACACAGAAGTAAACCCATACACCTATGGACACTTGATCATTGACAAACAAAACCCATCTAGTAGAAAAAGACAGCATTTTGAATAAATGATGCTAGTTTAAGTGTTGGTCTGTATATAGGAGAATGCAAATTGATTCATATCTATCACCTTGCACAAAGCTCAAGTACAAGTGGATTGAGAACCTCCATGTAAAACCAGATACACTGAGTGTAATAGAAGAGAAAGTGAGAAAGAGCCTCGACACATCAGCACTTGGGAAAACTCCTGAACAGAACACCAATGACTCAGGCTCTAAGATAAACAATTGGTAAAAAGGACCTCATAAAATTGAAATGCTTCTATAAGGCAAAGGACACTGTCAAATAGGAAAAAAAGGCAACCTACAGAATGGGAAAATATCTTTGCCAACTCTACATCTGATAGAGGCTTAATATCCAAAATATACAAAGAACTCAAGAAGTTAGAATCCTGAGAACCAAATAACCCATAAAAATGGGGTACAGAGCTAAACGAAATTTACAGCAGAAAAATCTGGAATGGCCAAGAAGCACCTAAAGAAATGTTCAACATTCTTAGTCATCAGGGAAATGCAAATCAAAATGACCCTGAGATTCCACATCACACCAATCGGAATGGCTACGATAAAAAACTCAGGTTACAGCAGATGCTGGTGAGGATGTGGAGAAAGAGGAACACTCCTCCACTGCTGGTGGGATTGCAAACTGGGACAACTTCTCTGAAAACCATTCTGCCAGTTCTTCAGAAAATTGGAAATAATTCTACCTGATCTATACCCAGTAAGTATACTACTACTTGGCATGTACCCAAAAGAAGCCCCACCATACCACAAGGACACTTGCTCCACCATGCTCATAGTAGTCTTCTTAACAATCCAGATCCCTCATCCGAAGAATGGATACAGAGTGTGGGGCAATGGGCTGTGAGAAGCAGCTGGGTGCTTGGTCGAGCGTAAGCCTGGAACCCCAGAACCTTATCGGACATCAGGAGTTCAGCTCTGCTCCTGAAATCCTGGTTCTTTTTATTTAGCTTCAGCCCTCCACTAGCCCTCCCACAGAAAAGTCTATTGCCATCAGTCATGAGAAATAGTGCCTCAGGCTCTCCCACATGCAGATGAGATATCTCTGAGCTCTCAGACCAAGCCAATAGGCGTTATCTGCTTCCAGACCCTAACCCACCCTGAAACTGTATATAAGGGCTCTATTTAGGGGAAGTAAAGTGCTTGAGAATTATCCTGGTGTCTGAGAGTTTCTGTCACAAGAGCTGTAACACTTGGGGAGAGATCTGGTCTCCTGGAACTTGCCTGGGACACCTAGCTGCCTCCTTGTCAGCTAGCTGGCTTCTTATTGACCCAGCCCTGCCAGGCAGGCTCAGCACAGAGAGACAGGTGCAGAACCTTGGAGTGACCCAGCAGCGACAGCAGGGAGTTAGCAGAGGCAGCAGTGGGGCCAGGCAACCTTCCCTCCCTGCTCACTCTCTGTGCCTTTTGGCCTGGACCTCCAGCACCAGGCCGGCCAGAGACTGAAGAACAGTGAAGACACCCACCGAGACAGCAGCAGAGACAGTAGTGAACCCTTCCTGCTCCCACCCTGTCCCCAGCAGGGAGATCATCGTGGGATGCCCTCCAGAACAAGGGACTCACAACAGAGAATGTGGTTCATTTACCAAATAAATTGCTATTTGGGTATTAAAAACAAGGACATCATGAATTTTACAGGCAAATGGATGGATCTAGAAAATATCATCCTGAATGAGGTAATTCAGACCCAAAAGAACATGCATGCCATGAACTCACTGAAAAGTAGATATTAGCCAATATAGATAGATAGAAGATAGATAGATAGATAGATAGATAGATAGATAGATAGATAGTAACTAGGATAAAACCTGGAATCAGTCAGAAGCAGATAAAAACAGAACAAGCAGAAAGTCCCAAGTGTGGCAGTTTCAATCCCACTTAGAAAGGGGAAGGAATTAGTCACAGGAGGCAGAGCAGGAGGCAGAGGGAGGAAGAAATCCGAGTAATAGAGATGACAAGGAGAGAAAATGAGGAACAAGATCAGATATGAGGGGGAGGACAGGTGAGAATCCCAGAGAGCCAAGAGAATGAATGGAAAAAAGGAGCCTCAGAGAGTGGGAGGTGGGGTGACCCTCTAGAAAATACCAGAGAAACTCTCATTACTCATTGGGGGTGACCTTAGCCAAAGGGCCCAACGTTGGAAAGAGGGAGTTCAAAGAGTCTATCTCTAGTAGCCAGATAGGGCCTCAAATGGAGGGTTGGGATTACTAATCCACAGTCAAAATTTCTGACCCAGAACTGTTCCTGTCTAAAAGAACTTCAGGTCCAAAAATAGAGAAGAAACTGAAGAAAAGTTGGTTCAATGACCATCCCAACTTGGGATCCATCTCATGGGGGTTGGGAGGAACACCAAGGCCTGACACCATTACTGATGCTATGATGTGTTTACAGATGGGAGCCTGCCATGGCTGTCCACTGAGAGGCCTTACCAGCAGCTGACTGAGAAAAAGTGAATACTTATGCCCAGCCAACTTTTGGACTGCCGTCAGGAGCCACTATGGTTGAATTAGGGGAATGATTAAAGAAACTGAAATGGAGAGTGACCCCATAGGAAGACAAACATTCTCAACTAACCCAGACCCTAAGGATCTCTCAAAGACTGAACCATACACCAGGAGCATACATTGGCTGGTCCGAGGCCTGTTATACACATGTAGCAGAGATCTGCTTGGAGTGGCATCAGTGGGAGAAGATCCAGTTAATCTTCAATACACTTGAGGCCCCAGGGAAGGAATAGGCCTAATGGGGAGTCGGGGGGCGGGGGGAGCACCTTCTTGGAGGAAGAGGAATGTGATGAGAAACTGTAGGAGGGTAACCAAGGAGGGATCAACAACTGGAATATAAATTTTTTAAAAAAAAAATTCAAAAACCAAATGAATAAGAAAAAAAAAAAAAAGATCACAAAACAAATGAACAAAAAAAAAAATTTAAAAAACCAAAGGAAAAAAAGTAAGAAACACATACAGAAAGATTTTAAGAGCCAGAGGGAACCTATAACACCAAGGAAACCAAGGAAAGGAGGGTTTCTAGATACTACATAACTGACAGAGAATTTGACAGATACATGCATAGGGCATGCACTAGTCTAAGCCACACAACATCCATGAGCTGAGAGGGAAAAAGAAGTGATATGAACGCTTTCATTCACAATTCAGAAGAAGACTCCAATTGGTGATTGTTTGTAATATCATTTGTTCTAATATCAGAGCTTGGCTCTATTTGTTACAATTAAATCTTGTTGCTTGCAGTTACTTGCCTCTCCTTTTCTCTCTGCCTCTGCTAACTACTATGGTCTCAATTATAAGAGCTTATTTAATAGATTCCACAAAAATGTCATCTCATGTGGCCTACGTTTTACTGTGCTGGGCTTCTTTGACTTAACGAAACCCTGAAAGAATGTCTTTTAAACAAATAGTTAATTTCCTTTGAGAGTGGTATTGAATCAAATATATAAAATACGTTTATTTAAATAAATTATAAATATGAGCTCACAGCCATAAATTTCTGTGTAGAAGATATACAATATGAGAGAATACTGTGAAAATTATAATATGAATTAAATTTGCCTTATTTTAATCATTTTAACTTAAGCAGGATATTAACATATTGTATCTTAAAAGGGGGAATAAAGTATAACATTAAATAAGTTATATGTTGTTACATTCTACTTTATTTTTACAGTTTCCCAAAATACAATTTTCATACTCAAAAGAAATTAAAAATACAAACTCAAATAGATTCTATTAATATTTGATCACTTAAGAAGAATGGTGGACTAGAGAAAAATTTTTTCACAGTGCTTATTAACTTTAAGTTTTGATACTATAATGGTTAGTGTAGAATTCCTAAGAAAGAAAACTGATACAATTACATAAATCAGAATGAATAATTCTAGTATTTATGTTTAATCTGCAAGAAAAATAAAAATAGGTAAAAATTAGTTATAATTATATAGTTTAGCTTTCTATTCTTTGTGCACTCAGTTTTTCCATGGCCTTTAAGTTATTTATGGAAAAGTGTTTACTCTTTGTATAGGAGAAAAATTCTTAATAAAATGTGTAAAATTTAAATAAATAGTAGTAAATATGAAAATAAGGATGTTAAGTGAATACCACATTCTGAATTTCATATGCAACATATAACCTGTAATATGATGCAGCATTCTCAAAGAATATGTTTTTAGCTGAGGTTTCTGCAGATAAATTCCATACAAAAAAATAGAATCAAATAAAACTTCAACTGCTATTTATGATGTAAGAGTCACTAACATACTCAGGGACTGAGCAAAATACTTTTATTCACAGAACAGTTGCGATATCATCCTATGCTGGCTACTGGATCTATTTATAGAAAGGCCAAAATGTCACTAGTAAGTTTTTTTGAATACATATTCATCCTGCCAGATTGACCTAGAATATTATGGAAATTTTCTTGTCAAATTGCTTGAGAAATGTGAGTATACATGCATTTCATATGGAAATATAGTCTTAGAAGTCATCAGTAAAATTGGAGATTTTATTGGTGACAAAAACATTAGCCCATGAAATAAACCATCAGAACCATAACTAATACTTAACATTTCATGACTTCAAAGCTTCTTGTTTACCAGAATATTGTACGTTTTATAGTTTTCTTTTAAAAATGTTAGACAAGAGAATAATTAAAATGAGAAAAATTCAAATATTCATCCTAGACAATATTTCTAATTTAATTACCTGCTCTAAATTCATAGTGAAGTCAAAGTTGGGGATGAAAATCTCTCTGGCTCCAGGTTGGAGTTTTGAGCAGGGATTGAAAATGTCAAATTGCAAAATATCATATCTAGAGTTGTTGATATAATTTAGAATCAATTTCATAAAATATGTAAAAAAAGATAATATGTTCTTAAGAAATAGATGAAAACAACTCTCAAAATGGCTTAAATTTTAAGACCTATTAATAACTATAGTACAAATTACAGTTTTAGAAGCTCAAAGAATACACTTCTTTGTAAGTACTATATT
This sequence comes from Arvicanthis niloticus, assembly GCF_011762505.2. Lineage (NCBI taxonomy): Eukaryota > Metazoa > Chordata > Mammalia > Rodentia > Muridae > Arvicanthis > Arvicanthis niloticus. The sequence goes on from NC_047667.1 coordinate 32,969,075, forward strand.
AATAAGTTTTGATAAATAGAAAGAAAATAAAGACATCCTGTCTGAGGAGGAATCGTAACATCTCATGAGACATTTATACTATGGCAGTAATAATTATGTTGTACTTAAAGTTTATACTTAGATATGAATAAATATAATTATTTTTGATCCAGTCATAAATTTTTTATATATTATATTGTATATTTTCTTTATTTACATTTCAAATGTTATCCCTTTTCCTGGTTTCCCCCAAGGAAACCCCCTCTCCCGTTCCCCTCCCCTGCTTCTATGAGGGTGTTCCCCCACCCACCCACCCACTCTTGACTTTCCATCCTGGCATTTCCCTACACTGGGGCATCGAGCCTTCACAGGACCAAGGGCCTCTCCTCCCATTGATGCTGGAAAAGACCATCCTCTACTATGAATGCAGCTGAAACCATGGGTCCCTTCATGTGTACTCTTTGGTTGGTGGTTTAGTCCCTGGGAGCTCTGGGGCATCTAGTTGGTTTATATTGTTGTTCTTCCTATGGGGTTGCAAACCCTTCAGCTTTTTCCTGATATGGCTGTTTCCTGAGAGGATCTTCCAGAGCATGACAAATACAAAGGCAGATGCATTAGACTGATCAGGGGTTCCCAATGCAGGAGTTAATGATTTATTTTTATTTATGTATTTATTTATGAAAAGCACAGAGGAATAAATACTGTAGACTTCCTGGATGCTCAGATGTTGAGCTATAATATAAACTTGAGACTCAGGCTCCAGAATCATCTCTTTTTAATTATTTATTATTTTATTTTTAGTTGTATACATGTTTGTGCATGTGTTTGTGTGTGTGTGTGAGTGCATGCGTATGTATGTGTGGGTGTGGGTATGTCTGCCCAAGTTGTAGGTTCCTGTGATGGTTAGAAGAGGGCATCAGAAGAGGGCCTCAGATCCTCTAGAGCTGAGTTTTAAGGCAGTTGAGTTAGAAGATAAGGGTATTGAATGTTCACAACATATTTTTTAAAATTACAACATTGATTACAATTTGCTTCATTAGTAAAAAAAAAGCAGAAGACTTGTGAAAAAGACAAGAAAGATGAAAAATAGATGGCTTTTTATCTATTTTGTGCATTTAGTGTATTTGATTTTGACTATGAATGTAAAGGTTCTGTGAATTATTCTGTCTTATTGGCTCGAGTGTGGTGGTAAATAGTGATTGGAAGTGAACATAGGAAAAGCAAATATTAACAGATGGCCACCAGTAGGTATGGCCACAGCTATTATTTAGTGAGTGACATAACTGTTTGGTTCCTTACCTCAGCATAGTCATACTAGCAAAAAGATAAATAATATTGGGGACAATTTATACTTGAAATCAGAAAAGTTGTGTTGTTGGTTTTTTTGGCCTTGGGTTCCTTAGAGCATGGAATGATGATTAAACATTGTTACTGAAACCAGCTAAAGTGTTGAGTCCCTTCTTAATCCACTACTAACTTTTTGACAGAACCAGTCTTGTACTAGCTCAGAGCGTGCAGTTGCAATGGTTATGAGTTCATGACTCCAGTGACTGTGTCATGTATGAAACCTAGTATTATAGTGGCCTCATTGTTTCCTGGCTTGTACGTTATTTCTTCCACTTCTTCTGTAAAAGTCTCTGAGTTTAGAGGAGATAGTATATATGACTTTTTTAGGGCTGACTATTCAAACACCCCATTGCCTCAGCATTGTGAGTTTTCAAGCATCCGCCTCTTAATTTCTAAATACTGTAAAGGCCAGTTTCTCCATTTAAGGGCTGAGGTAGCATTTGTCTAAGGGTATAAGCACAGATGTTTAGAAGGTAGAATATGCCTTTCATCTCACTACTCAAGAGGCATATTTTACCATGGCTTTCCAAACACTAATTTTTAAAATTGCAAATTCTTTGCCTAAGAAAGCCCTAAATGGCCTTAAGTGGGCATCTTATATTGTTTATTGAAATTGGCATGCTATCAAATTTCCTTCTAAACATCTGTGCTTGTCCGTTTTAGTGAGCCTCAATGTGAGGTTTAGGTAGGTGACTAAGCAGCACCAGTCAAATCAGAGTCAAGTATGTCATTGTCTTTTCTGTCCTTCACGTTGATCTACAACTAGTCAGGGCCTTTTCAAATCTTTTCTTTGGTCTCCCAGAATTATTTTATTACATAGTTTATTTTTATTTTTGAAACCTCATGCATGACTTCTACATCTAAATTTCTTCCAACCCTCATCTTCCTTCCACCATCTCCAGTGTCCCTTTCTCAAATCATGAGCTTTTCTTTAATTATTATTGTTACATGTACACATAGACACATGCATTCCTAAACACATAAAAACATATATAAATACATAAATACACACATTTATTCACACAATTCTACTGGTCAATATAGTATTGGCTTTATGTATATGTATCTCAGGATAACTTCTTGGAATTGGATCATCATTACAAGAAGCCTTCCTTTGAAGAAACTCTTTCTTTATCAGTAGTCATTGACTATCTATAGATCTTTAGTAAGAGGCAGAAGCATGTGAAATTAGCCTGTTACTGCCTGTCAACTGATAATATTTTAATGGGGTCTTCCAGTAACAATATTTATGATGTTTCAAGGGTGCATTTTCCTTGTCCTGTCTAGGGTACACTACCAGTGGGTGTCATGGTCTTGTGACTGCCCCAAGTGTCCAAGATTTTCTCTGAACTGTAGTGTAGGGCTTATGTTGCAGATGCAATCAGTTGGGGTTAGACACTCTACTGTCTTTAACAGCTAGGGACTTCTGCATTTATATGTTTTTATAATTATTTAGGATACAGTTAGAAATCATATTGGTTTAGAAAATAGCAACAGTTGGTACTTTTTTGGGATTTGGGACATCTGTAGCCATTGGAACTCGATAAGGTTAAAGTATCAGGCATGAATTACCTCTTATTAGGAGAGCCTTCATTCCTATTTCACATCTCTTTGTTGCTCTATAGGTAAAAATATGACTATTGGGTCATTGTAGATAATTTGCTGTTCAGTCATTGTGATTCATAGACTTTACAGTTAGACAAAATATTGTGGTCCTGTATTGGCAGCTTGATTTTGCTGGTTTTGTTTTTGAGTGTAACTGCCCTGTCAGTTCTGGAACTCACTTTGTATACCAGGCTGTCCTCAAACTCACAGAAATGCACCTGTCTCTGCTTCTTGAGTCCTGGGATTAAAACTGTGAGCCTTCAAGTCTGACAGCTTGGATAGTGGCCCTGGATACTACAAAAGCCAGTCCTTGATGGAGAAACTTCCAGATTAGTTATAGCTTGATTTTTCCCCAAGTACTATATTTGAAGTACATAATGTCTTCAGCTGATTCTTCATGTTCTGGAATTAATCAAAAGTATTGTCAATAGCTTATTATCTTTTTCCAGAGATTGCTATATTTTCTAGATGAACATTCAACTTAGAGTTTACCTCTTGGAAAAACATTGAAGTTACTTTCACATTTTTCTCAGTACATTTTATTTATCGAAATGTATGTATTTTGCCCATAGACCTCCTTCTCTGTCACTGTCTCTCTGCTTTTCTGTCTTTTTCTCTCTTGTCTCTCTCTGTGTCTCTGTCTCTGTTTCTCTCTCTTCTTCACACAGGCATATACCCATATCCAGCTGTAGGAATGTATTAAATTGGTTTGTCTTTGAGTCTACCATTCTGTTTTCTGCTATTCATTACATTGCAATCTCTTGAGAGTCCCTTTGGACAAAAGCCAAGTTTATGATTTTGTTTATAAGCAGAGCATTAAATAATTTTTAAAATGAAATACTTTAAAAGAAATGAAGTCATTATCAACCTGCTGAATAAGGAAGCAATTCATATTATCTGAGACCACAAAGGTCTTTAGAAACAATGAATAACAAGCCTAATTGCCACTGAAGTCATTAGAAAACACATTAGTATGTTTACTTGGGCTTATTTAACAACAAAATACAATAACAGGGAGATTTATGTGTAATGAGAGATTCCCATTTATATATAATGTGCCTCTTGGTTCCAGATCCATTATGTCTCCTTTGTTCTTCAAATGTGAATCTCATGGTTTCTGTCTCTAAATTCTAACTTTTATACTTTGTGAGTTTCCTATTTCATTGTACCTTTGCTTAGAAAGGGCATAGAAAGAACAGTGTAGATTAATGTCAAATTTCAATTAGTGATTAAGTTGTTTCATAGACATGTTCCTGCTCTGAAGACCTGAGTTATAAATAACAAGAATGCTAGTGTTACCTAGTGTTTGTATCAACATAATTCATCAAATGTTTTTTAATCATTGGAATTATGCTAAATAGTTTATATGGACTAATTCAGTTAATCAATTTATGAAGAGTAGAAAGGTTGTGATTGTCATTTTTATTTTGCAATTGATCAAACATAAGCCAAAATCTTTAACTAATTTGTGAAGTTCATTTGATGACCATACTACATGTTTGAAACTCAAATATTGCTTTCTAACCTCATAATGGCATTCAAAGTAATTATGCTATCTCCTCAAGACATTTAATTCTCTTCATTGTTTCCTTTACCAGGAAATCTGTCTTGAATATTCATTTAGAAGACAGTTGGCTGAGGTACAATTTAATATATATTTGCATGTTTTTAGTCTTTATAGCATCGATTGACCTGTAAGTTGTTTGTTTATTAAGGGGAAATAATGCATCTCTCTTTCTTGACAATAAGACTAGGCTATATCACACTAAGCTCCTGATTATGCCAAATATTAGCCACTATTAGTTAACTAGCTCTATATCTTATATATTCAATATATCTGAACTCCCATTCCCTTTTGCCCAATTGCTCTTGTTGAACATAGTCTTCTAATAGGCATCTTGGTAGGCATCAGTTCAACCTGGCAAAGTTTGAACTAATTTCTATTATCCCAGTTTTTAACATTTTTTTATTTTTTAATTAAAATATAATTAAATCATTTTCCTTCCCTCTGAACCTCTTTCTATGTTACCCCAAGTTCCTTTCAAACCCATAAAGTTTTGTTCATTATTTATCATTGTGAAATATGTATGAATAAATATGTATTTACACTGTATCTATTTATGAACAAATATACAAACAGAACCTAATGAGTTCATTTAGTGTTTGTTGTATGAATGTGTTTTAAGTTTTAATCATTGGTATTAGATAAATAATTTAGGGGTTTATTTATCAAAAAGATTAATTCTTCCCCTTTATGCAGCTTTTAACCCTTTATCACTAGGGGTGAGGAGCCATAAAATTTCTCCCATCCATGTTGGCATGTCAGCTGGTATTCACATTGTTTGGATCTTATTTATCTAGCCATATTGTTGCTGTTCTATGGGTGTAAAAGTTCTACCATTTCTAAGAGACTTATTCATGCAGTAGACATTCTAATCTTCAGGTTCCTACCATATTTCTGACCATGCTTCTAAGATATTCCCTGTGTCTTGAGGGTAGGGCACCTAGTTGTATAAACAATGCATCAGTTGGATCTGTACAGCCCACAGAACTTGTTGTCTGTATTTTGACCAGTTACAGATTTTTGTAATGTTGTCCATCTGCTACCAAAAGAACAGTTTTTCACAAGGAGGAAGAATTTATACTATAATTATCATCTCCATTTTTTAATTGTTTTTAAACTCCCTATGTCTCATCTTAATCTAGGAATAATTTCTGACTCTCTTTTATGTTTTTTAGTATACTGCAGTAATGTCAACTGTTAATTTATATAAAGTCATCCTACCAAATATGTCATGGGTACTTCTGATAACAACATTTCCTGTTCTATTACCAAGGCTCGCACTGCCTATTGCTTGAGTTTCTCCAATAAAATACTAATATTTTTCTGCACTCAATTTCTATTCTGCAAATGAAACATAGAACTCTCATATTCCCAACAGTTCATTAAGCCTGAGGTATTCTATGGGTGAAATTGCAAACATTTAACATTGTTTAATACTTTTTTCAGTTTTTAATATCTATTTCTTCATTCTTTGTATTCATCTTTTATCACTCTATATCACACCTCAAGTAGGTGATGAAAAGCAGTTCCTGAGAGCCTATGGATTCCTGAAGGAAACTACTCCACATCTTAGCTATGCCATATGGCTAAGTACAAAATCCCCTTTGTCCCATGAACATGACAATGATGGGAGAAATGGCGTGATAATTATGCTAATTATATTCACTTAGTAATGTTAATTCTCTTATTAAGTAATAATGTAAAGTACATAATCAATATATTTCCTGTGTAAATATAAGCTTTGTCTATGTTCTAGAGCCCTGTTTTTAATTCTATAAATGTGTTTACATAGTATTCTACGATGAACTTTGATGTGTCCCAGTTTTAAACACATATATCATCACTTAATGAAATACATTGTAACTTAAATTAGGGTTTAGTAGAGACATTACTACTCCAGCAGAGATTTTGCTTAGTATCAAATAAAAAACTGGACACTTATTGGGAGAGTCTTAAAATCCCATGTAAATTACTCTATCAGTGATCACCTGATATAGTGGTTAACCACAGCTTATTTTATGTTTTTATGCCACCAGTCACTTAAGTTTTTTGATATTGGAGACTATGACTTTGTTTCATGTGCCAGTATTTCAAGCAAAGTTCACAGTAGAAAGAAATCAGTCTATCAATTGTCTACTCAAAATAATCTAAAATGGAGCTCAATTCAATGTAAGATACCATGACTATAAAAGTTAATTCCATATGAAATACTTTTTTGCTGACACAGATTTTTTATTCAGGCTCTAAGTATTTCAATAATTTTAATATTTTCTTGAGATCAAAAAAAATGTTCAACTGTATGTTGATAAGACCAAAAGCTGTGTTGAAATAATCTGCTTTGAATCACTGACATTTTTTTGAGAAATCATTAAAAGTCATAGTGTGTTGCACTGGGTAAGGTGGCGACTGATAGGAAGATAGTCAGATAGAAAGATTGATACAAATATATGTAGATAGATGGATAGATACATATATAAATGGATAGGTAGATGGATAGATAGATACATAGATACACAGATAGATGGATAGATACATAGATACATAGATACATAGACATATAGATATATAGATACATAGATATATAGATAGATACATAGATACATAGATAAATAGATAGATACAGAGATATATAGATACATAGATACATATACAGACAGGTAAGTAGATAGGTAAATAGGCATGTGAAACTATATAAGAAATTAACCATTAATGTGTGACAGTCTATTACATAAAAAATGTGTGGTACTGTGTGCAATGGTTTTTAAATTAAAAAAATTCATTGTCACAAAGAGATGTTTCTAATTTATTTGAATTATATTTGGCTCTGTGATCTCATTGTATTTTATAATAAAAAAGCAAAGTGTATTTTCAAGCAAAAATTTATTATTTGCTGAGTGTTAGGCCCATGATGTACATATAAAATTGATTTTGTGGATGAAAAGAGGTACATGTTTATATTTCAAGGTTAATGACTCCTTTCTCCTTCCATTCTTTTCTTTTTAAAGTAAAATCAATATTAGTCATTGTCAGTCAGCAATATCCTCAACTCTGACACATTTACTACCATTCTTTATACTTTCGTCTATAATTTTCCTAGATTTTTTCATTACTTCAAACATTGCATAACTCAATCAGCCACAAACACAATCACTGACCTACTAAATTCAGTACTAAGTATAATGTTAGAATTGTGAAAAGGATGACACAATCTGTACTTTTGTTATATATAAATGAAATGGCAAGATGAGTGTTAGATACATATTTAAATTATAGAGTATAATGGCAAACTGAATTTTAAAAAGGAAAATGAATGAAATTGTGAAATAGAATGGGCTATGGTAACTTTTAAGGTGAGAAAGCCTTTAGACTTTACATCTGAGTTAAGTATTTGTGCTCAAATCCTCATTTCATCTAGTGTCCTTCAGAACTTGGTACTGTGGGATATTCTTGTTTTCCCCAGCAAGCACCTTCTGATAATTGTATGATGACAAATAAAATGATGTATATTGTTTTTTAAAATCTCCTTATATAACAGATTGTATAAATTGTTCTTGACAATATTGTTTTTCATTGTTGAAATAGGGCACTCAATTAAGTATTTTAAATATTTTCTCTGCATTCATATTTGGAGTTTATTGAAATTATAGAATTGTATGCCCACATAACTCAAGAGCAATAAGAAGACACTTGATATTTTCAATTAAATCCTCCTTTATTTTTATAATGATATGATTTCAAATGCCAGTGGTAAACATGCATACCAGTAATATTTGGACAGAATTATTTAAAAGGCTACAGTCAAATTAAAACTATGACTTTTCAAGATGTACTCTTCTTGCATTGTCTGTTTAAATTCGATGGTTTGCATTCCTGAGTGTTCTGAATTGTGTGAATCAAGTCTGATTTATAACAACGGAATTAATTTAAATATAGAACATCTCTTGAACCCGTAAAGCATTTCATTAATGACTTCTAAATAACAGTTAGATTAACAGGCCAGAACTTAATTACTGTCTCCGTTTTAATCAGGCAAGCAATTCTAACACAAACTGACAAGGCATTTATTTAGGAAGCTACTTACTTTAAACAGTCACTGACAGTTTCAAAGATTTTCTTTTAAGCCTATGAAATGTGGGTTAGAGATGAAAAGAAAGCAACAGATCTGAATAATAACTTTAAATAACCTAGTTTCTGCTATTTACCAAATGATAAATCTCCATTATAATTTTAAGATGTTTCAGATAATGATAAAAATAGTTATGGCAGAGTCATTTTTCTGAAGGAAATTCTACCTGCTCATGGCTCCAAAGAAGTGAAACTTAATTCACAAGTTTACCAAGTCCTAGCTGGCAGTTCCTTTAACTTTCTTTATGTTGCTGCATGTAGTGGTGTGAATAAGAATGGGTCTCATAGGCTCATATATTTCAATGCTTACATTTACCTGAGAGTCACATTATTTGAGAAAGAGTAGGAGGTGAAATCTACTTGGGTTGTTGTAGCCTTGTTGGAGGAAGTATGTCACAGTACAAAGCCCATATAAAATCTTCTCTCTCTCTCTCTCTCTCTCTCTCTCTCTCTCTCTCTCTCTCTCTCTCTCTCTCTCTATCTTTCTGTCTCTGCTTGTGGATCAAGATGTAGCTGAAAAACCACTCTAGTAACCTGCCTGCATGCATGCTTGTCATACTGCCTGTCCCGACGAATGATAATGGATTAAACTTCAAAAAAAAAAAAAAAAAAAAAAAAAAAAAAAAAAAAAGTAAGCATGCCCCTAATTAAATGCTTTCCTTTATAAGAGTTGCCTTTACCATGTTGTCACTTCTGAAAAATAGAACAATGACTAAGACAGAGAAGTTGATATCAGCAGTGGAGTATTGCTGTGTCATGCCTGACCATGTTTGCAGGTATGTGGAAGTCTTTGAATCTTTGGACTTGAAAAGTAGTTGGATGATTTAAGTTGAGCTTAATGAGCCATACTAGTAGAGAACATGGAAGGCAGTGGGAAGTGTGAGTTGATCTGTAGCAGCCTAGTTCTTCAATGGGTGAAGAATATTAGTAAGTGGCCAGAGAACATTCTTGTGAGATTTTGTCAAAGAATGTGGCTATTTCTCTCCTTGTCCTAAAAATCTGCAGGAGGCTTAACTGAAAATCTTTGGATTAATGATATTGGTAGAGAAGATTTCAAGACAGCCCAAAATGGACTGTATCCTGTGTTTATTAGAGCTTAATCTTATGCAGATCTACAATGAAAAGAAGCAAGTGGGTCAAGGAGAAATAAAAACTGGACAGGGTTAAGAGGAAAGAAACACTAGAAAATATAATATTAGAGCCAAGTCCTGTGATGAAGGAGATAAAAGGTTGAAGAAAAGCCTGATGCTAAATGGAATAAACAGACTTGGGACCTCAGGGCAAGATCCCACACTGCTGAGTTTCCAACTTGTGAAAAGAAATTAAAGAAAAGCATAAGCAGTGAAGGAGACCATCAAACACAGAAAGGTGATGCAAATGTATTTGAAGGAAGGGGTTAAGTTTCAGCCCCAGTAAGCTCCAGAACTTGCTAGCTTAGGCCATGTCAGATGTCCCTGAATGGGAGCCCCAGAATGGCCATTTTGTGAGCTGTGAAGATGAAGCTAAACTGTGCCCCAAAATACTGAGAAGATTTCCAATATATCTGCCAACTAAAGATGAAGACCATGTTTGGAATAAGCCCAAGAGAGAAAAGTATGTTGTGGTCAGCAGCTGAAAGGAGTGAAACAGCTGTAGAACTCTGACATCAGACCTAGAGATGCAAAATTTGGAGTTTGTCCTGCTGGGCAATTGAGAAAATGCCCTGGGTTTCAGAAGAGACGTTGAACTTTGGACTTTCAGTGTTACAACTGTGAAAGTCTATGGGCACATTTGAAACTGTACTAGAGGCTCTTTACTCCATGACATGGCTGTGAGCCTACATGGTCAAGAAGGTAGAATACGGTAGGTTGAATAATATGACCATGTAGGCTTATGTATTTGGGTATTTGTTCACAAGAGAGTGGCATTATTTGGAAAGATTAAAAGGTATGGCCTTATTGGAGTAGGTACGGCTTGTTAGAGAAAATATGCCACTGGGTGTGGTCTTTGAGATTTCAAAAACCTGTTCCAGGCTCATTCTCTCTCTCTCTCTCTCATCTCTATCTCTATCTACATCTACATCTCTATATATCTATCTATATCATCTATATCTGTATATATATGTATATGTACATATATACATATCTATATATATGTATATGCATATATATAGATATATCCCTCTCTTTCTCTCCCTCTCTCCCTCTCTCTCCCTTTCTCCCCCTCCCCCTCTCCTTCTTTCTCCCTCTCCTTCTCTTTCCCTCTCTTCCTTCCTCCCTCTCTAAAGGCCTATGGTTCAGAATTTAGCTCTCAACTTCTTCTTTCTATGTTGATAATCGACTAAACCTTGGAAACTGTAAGCCTCATTTAAATGCTTTCTTTTATAAGAGTTTCTCTGGTCATGGTGTCTTTTCAGAAATATAGAGTGACCAAGAAACAAAGTGAGCTCAGTTTCTGAAGCAAGATCCACAGTAGCCAAGATTGAAGAAAGAAATGGTCGAAAAACTGAGTATCAATAACAGATGTGATTGTTATGAAGATGATATATCATACAATATTATTTTTCTTCTTATAAGTAAGTCTGATAGAATATCAAATTATAACTATCTGGATATTCCAGTTATATAATTTGAATTTCTGTAATAATTGTCTGGATATTTGTTACTTAGTTATAAACTAATAACAAAATTTGACTGTATCATATGATATATGCTTGACTCTTTCCACAAATAAGATGCTTTCACAGATTAATAACAGTTTCTGAATTTTTATGTAACATTTTTAAATCATGGTTTGGAATTTTCCAAATCCTATCTCTTGAAAGAAGATTAGAAAGTAAAGTAAATATTTGTAAAATGAATAGAATTGACAACTATACTGTGTGTTGCTATTTTCTCAAATAGTTATATGTTTTGAAGGAAGTCCAACATTAAGATTTGCCTTCCAAAGTGGGATGCAAAATTCATTAATACAACCTATTTAGTTAGCAGAAATGAGTTACATTTTATGCTTCTTCAAAGAGCTCCCAGGAGTGAAGATTTATTTACAGTGGGCTCTGTGAGGCAAACCATGAGAATGACCATTATCAAAGGAAGCATGCATTTTCTTGGACTTTAACTATAGTAGTGGGGCTCCTGCAATTGAGTTGCATATCTTATTAATTCCACTGATGATTCCCGTGCATTACAGCTCTCAGAGAGTAGTTGTAGACTGGTTACATAATTTCAACGTTACTTCTCTCATCCCCTTAAAGGTTTTGTGAGCTGCCTCCTATTTGATGTTATTTTATACTTCTAGTCTTCAGAATATATTTGATTATTTTCCATGAAAAATCCTGATTGAAATCTTCATAATAAATATTTTACAACTAATTAAAATGCATGTGGGGTAAGACATGAATGATAGTATTAAGTCAGATAACCTGTTACTTTACTGCATGCTTTTGTCTTGAATACTGTTCTGTGTGAACCAGATAAATAAAAAAAGAGGTGGGCATGATCCTGTGCATCTGGAAGACCAGATGCTAAGTTTGTTTTGATGATCATGCCCTGTCAAGCAGCAGAAATTCTCTTTCCTTTGTCATCCATCAATGCACCTGGAGTTGAACAAGTGTCCAGCTCAATTTTTAGATTCGTGCTAATAAATGATAAACTTAAATGAGGCAAAATGGAAAATCTCTTGCCATGACATGTCCCTCACTAACCTGGTTTTTGATAGCTCTGCAGATACTGCAGTAAACCCCCTTAAGCCCACGTTACACACATTGATATTGTCTCCAATATCAGTTATTTTTTCCAACGATTTTAGCATCATCATGATAACATTCCCAACTTTCTGAGCACACTAAGAGTAGAATGATGAGTGCACAGCACCAGGTAATAAGGAGGAAATTGTCAAGTAATTTTAAAACAATAAAAATACTGAGTGAACTTGTTCTACATATTATTATCACTATGTGATAGCATTTCCAAATATGGTTGGTGTGTAAAATATTTTAATAGATTATCCTCTAATTAGTTTAGTTGTCTCTATGTTTTTACTATAGTCTATATTTAGTTTAAGTTCAGCTCATGTTTATGAATTTTCTTAATAAACATTTTAATATTTATGGAGGTTCATCACTACTGCTAGTTATGAATACTTCACATTTAAACCTTTCTGTACCTATTCATTTTGAGAGAATGTTTATACATTTTTGTGTTGTTAGAAACTTTTTGTAATCTTCTTGCTACTGTACTCCACTAATAGGAAATAATGATTTTATGTAAAAAAGCAAATAAAATATTAAACAACTATGCATATGTGTATACTTGAAACTTATGTGCATTTTTATGATTAATCCTCAGAACAATTTCACTACATGTGTTAGTGTAATAAAGAAATGGCCTAAGTGTGCAATATTCTACCTGATTTGTTATTCTCATTCTTTTTTTTCAACTTCCTTCAAAATTGCCATTAAATTCATACCAACTTAAAACTCTCTGCAAAACAGATGCTGGGCATTTATATTTTCAGTAATTGTTTTTCTATATAATATTAATTTGAAGAAGTTACACTCCAATAGCATTGCTTAACTTTCAAGGCTGATGCTCTCGATACAATGCCTCTTGAGTTTCTGTTTGCATCAACATGAATAACCATTGAAAAGTTCCATGAATTTTATACATCTCTTAAACATTTATTTTTATTTAAATCGAATTTTGAATCAAATATATATGCTTTCAGTTAGTGCCTTGTATGCTTTGTCAAATGTATGTTTTTCCTCTAGCTTTTATCATTCTCCTGTTGAAAAGAGGTCCACTTCACATAAACTTTCTACCTACCTACCTTGTTCAAAAACCTTTGTGTAGTGCAGATGACTCTTTATAATGATGATCACCCTGTGCATAGTGATTTTTCATATCATTGAAATGTATAATACACACTGTTCCAAGACTTTAAGTTCTCCTTCAGCAGACATTCAAAATTCCCCTTTGAATCTTCTTCTGATCTGAAGATCTTCTTTAGTCCTTTGAGAAAATTGTAGCTACATTCCATGAATTCCATCCAATTTTCTTTTTACCTTTCTCCAACTGCTACTGTGTATTGGTCTCCATTTAGGTTGGTGGTTTTGCCTGTGTGCTAAATCATCACCGTGTCTGTGGTTAACCCAACACATTGTACTTCTCAGTTATGTATTATATTGGATCTTCTAGCTGAATCATGACAATCATACTGTTCTCTTTATAGAAAGGATGCATAAATGTATCAGTTTGCATGTGAGACTAAATTTGGTAGTGGCTGGTAAAGTCATTTATATAAAATGATGTGGTGTGGTTGTTTGAATTAAAATTTTCTCTCATATCTCATGTCTTTAAATACTTTGTCCACAACCGGTGGTACTATTTAGGGAAATTATGGAACATTTTTGTAGATACCGTCATGCTAAGAGGAAGTATGTCACTGGGGTCAGATTTTGACAGTTCATATCCCTGCCCCACCTCCTGCTCTTTTTCTTGGCTTCTTCTCTGGGATTTAAATGTCATCTCTAGAGTTCCTGATTTGGCCAAATGCTGCTGTGTTTCTCTCACTCCCTGTTATGGAGTTTCCATCTGAAGCCAGAAGACAAAACTCAACTACTTCTTCTATAAGTTGCTTTTAGCCATGATGTTTATAAAAGCAATGAAAAGTAACTGACACAGATGGTATTGTGTATAACCGATATGTACCCTTTTGTACAATTTTAATGAATGTATAGATTGATAATGTATAACACAATGTAAATGTTAGGCAAGTGGTTGTTAGAGTATGAGGATTCTAATTAATGACCTAGAAATGTCTCTGTTTAGTGTATACACAGTCTTTTTTGAAAGTATTTTAATTAAAGTTTGTTAAATCACAGATGAAGAATCTATGAAGGCAAAGAAATAATTATATAATCCTCAGCACCTGCAAGAAAATTTTAAAAAAAATAATTTTAACTCAACTAACTTATATTTTATCTATCTTTTAATTTTTTATGAGTTATTTTACATTTCTACATTTCAATGTTATCATACTTCCTGGACTCCTCTCTGCAAACCTCCTATCCCATTCCCTCCTCCCTCCTGTTTATATGAGGGAGCTCCCACACTCACCCACCCACTCGTGCCTCACTGCCCTAGCAGTCCCCTACATTGTGACATCAAGTCTTCTTAGGACTAAGGGACTCCCCTCCTATTTATTCAAGATAAGGCAATCCTCTGCTACCTATGCAGATAGAGCCATGTGTCACTCCATGTGTACTCTTTGGTTGGTGGTTTAATCCCTAGGAGCTCTGGGGGGAAGGGAGTCTCGATAGTATATACAATTGTTTTTCCTATGGGGTTGCAAATCCCTTCAGCTCCTTCAGTCATTCCTCTAACTCCTCCATTGGGGTCCCCTTGCTCTGTCTGATTGGTGGGTGTGAGCATCCATATCTGTATTGGTCAGGATCTGGCAAAGCCTCTCAGGAGACAGCCATACCAGAAGTACATCCTGGCATCATCAATAGCTTCTGGGTTTGTTGTCGGCAGATGGAATAGATTCCTAGGTAGGACAGTCTCTGTATGGCTTTTTCTGCAGTGCCTGCTCCACTGTTTGTCCTTGCATTTCCTTTGGACAGGAACAATTCTATGTTAATGTTTTTGAGATGGGTGGGTGGCCCCATTCCTCAACCAGGGGTCATGCCTAACCTCTGGATATGGTCTCTACAGATTCTCTTTCTCATTTCTCGAGTATTTAAGCTAATTTCATCCCTGTTGTGTCCTGAGAACCTTTTGCTTTCCTTGCATCTGGCACTTTTTAGTGGCTAACCCCAGCTCCCCACACCCCACTGTTAGATACCTCTGCTCAACTTCCTGACTCTCTGTACTTCTTCCTGTTTCCTTCCAGACCTTATCCTGTCCCCCTATTTACTTCCTCCTCTCACTTTCTCCTAGGTCCCTCTTTCCCTCTGCCTCCCATGATTATTTCATTCCCCCTTCTAAGGAGAACTGAAGCATCCATATTTTGGTTTTCCTTCTTTTTGACCTTCATATGGTCTGTGAGTTGTGTTGTGGATATTCCAAGCTCTTATCCTAATACTCACTTATCAATGAATGCATACAATGTGTCATGTGTGTTCTTTTGTAATTGGGTTACCTCACTCAGGATGATATTTTTTAGCTCCATCCATTTGGCTAAGAATTTCATGAATTCATTGTTTTTAATAGCTGAGTAGTAAGTCCATTGTGTAAATGTAGCACATTTTCTATATTCATTCCTCTATGGAAAGATGTCTTGGTTCTTTCCATCTTCTGGCTATTATAAATAAGGCTGCTATGAAAATAGTGAAGCATGTGTCCTTGTTATATGTTGGAGCATCTTTTGGGTATTTGCCCAGGAGTGGTATAGCTGAGTCTTCGGGAAATACTATGTCCAGTTTTCTAAGGAACCACCAGACTGATTTCCAGAGTGATTAACTCAGCTTGCAATCTTATTAGCAATGGGGGAGTTTTCTGCTTTCTCCACATCCTTGCCAGCATCTTCTGTCATCTGCGTTTTTGGTCTTAGCCATCCTGACTTGTGTTAGGTTCCATCTCAGGGTCATTATGAGTCTTTATCTAATCTTTTTGTATGTCATCACATTCTTCAACCCAACTAAGACCTTCATTTTTCATGCTTTTAACTCATTCAGTTAATATCCATACTTACTATTTATTAATCATACAACTATTGTAAACAGAGCCCAGTGAGTTTTGTGGTGAGTTACAGAGTAGTCAATTCCTAGTAATCATCCCCCTTGATCTTTCATAAGGAATTAGCATTTCATGTCTCAGAGAACTTCTTTACTTGGTACTAGAAAAATACTCCTTTTCATGCTCTAGGTTATTCTGAAAAATCATTTTGTGAATGTTGCTATTTTTATCAATATCAAAATTTTACACCCAATAGGGAATTTAGACCTATTTACCCTTCTTTTTTGCAATGTTATCACCAGTTCTCCCTATAACATCAGTCATTCTCACCATTGTGTATAAAGTCACTTTACTAAGAACTCAAAGATGTATATTTTCAGTTGGAAAATGTACTATCATTTCCAGACTCAGCAGGTAGTGAATATAATAGAAAGCAAATATATCCATAACTAAAATCTTGACATCTTATATTACAGTCTATTTTAACAATTCCAATTTCAATAAATTATAATCTTACACTGAAGAGCATTAAAGCTACAAATACTTCATGCATTTACATTTTTCAAAGTCCACACTTAAGTGGAAATTCCTATGAGTTATGCTTTTGAGTCACTACCATTTTTATTACTGTTGTTGTATATGTGTGTTTGTGTATTGTGTATACAAATAAGTGTGTAGATTCTCAACCACATCTGTACACATGTATGGAGTAGGGAAAGGTATTTCTCTATTGTTCTCTGCTTTATTGCCTTGAGGTAGATTTTTTTTTCTCTGAACTGGAAATTGACCATTCCCAGGAGACTGGTTACCTAGAAGTTCTGTAGGTCTGTCTGTCTGTCTCTGCATTCTTCCCCTAATGCTTGGGTTACAGATATGTACAATCAAGCACATTTCATAAATGGATTCTGTGAATGAGGTCTCAGATCCTTAGTGACTTTTCATTGCATTAATGGAAATACCAATGTGTTTTTCCTGAATAGTAATACTGTCACCAACTGAGTGTTACTGTACTTATTACTACCTATATCACTTATTCTTCTCTCAAAAGTACTTGTAAGACTCCAGAATGTCATTGTGTTTCAGTCATAGTAATGTGCCCTCTTCTTATTTGACACATCTCCCAGTCTTCCCAAGACAGTTGTTGCTTTGTTGTTGCTGTTATATATCTGTGTGGTATGCATATGCATATTCTTGTTTTTACCATATTTTCTCTAGAAAGAGCAGTAAGATTTTAGACAGGCTTTACTAGAAACAATTGTTATGTGTGAAAAGTCTATTATAAATACACACCAAAAAAACAGTACTGGAAGGTGTATCTGTGCATGTGAATAGGTTTTTAATACAAATTACTGTGGTGTAAAACATGACTTAAATTTTTTGAATGTTCAACTGACATATTTTTGCATAGATAATAATACTACCTGAAACTAAAGTCAAATCAAGCTTGAAATTTGATGAAATAATTGCTATATATGCTCAATTCACTATTTTTAGATAGTTTTTTCTGTACATTTGTGTTTTATTTTTGTTTGTTTGAGTTTTCATGTATCTACATATAACTGTTGTCTTTAGAGTGAGATGCCTAGCTTAATGACATCAGTACCCTTTGAGAATATGCTGTACATGCAAAGTCTATTTCCTTACCACAAGCCTACTTTAGAAATATAAGGAAAGAATAAGTAGTCTTTAACATACCTTCCTTGTAATTCCTAACCAGCTAAAATGAGGAACTCATCATTGCAGCAAAAGTATAAAGACATGACCTCTGCTAACCCCAGCTGTACTGATTTTCTTCTCTGCTAACTCTGGGAGTAAGATAGAGGAAGCGTTGTCTACAATCACATGATTAATAACTTCTGTTTTTTGAAGATTCTTTTGCACTACACTGACTATTCTGTAACAAATTGTTATGGTACATTGCTCCCTTGATATCACATTCAACAGCCTAGCATTCTAGCATTATAAGCGATCCTGGGATGCTAAAAAGCATTTTTCAGCCACTGAATTGTATGTCATATAACTTGTTTGCTTAATGAGAAACAGGTGGCTCATTTTCAATTGCTACCATTTATTCTTTTGACATAAACTTGTTTTCCTTACTTTTTCATGGCTCTTTAATTTTCTTATTATAATATTACTACATCTGAAGGTATAACTAGAACTTTCAAGAATGGTTTTACATTTTTGTACATCTGTAATGAAAGTATTTTAATGCCACAGAGATTTTCACAAGGAGAAACAGAAATGGGTAAAGATAGACAAGGAATATATGATGGGTACCAAGGTAACCTGGATCCAAAGAACTTTTTTTAAGATAATTATTTTAAACCAAAATGTAGAAAAAGAATATGACTTGCAACAAAATTGGGATTCTGTTTACAGCAAAATGGAGTGAAAATTCCTATGCTGAATATTTGTAAAAGTACACTAATAAAATAAATTAAAAGGCAATCCCTTTATAAAGACAAAGATTTTAAACAGCTACTTTAAAATGAATAGTCATTATCAAACTATAATTCATCTTACTAAATGTAATAAGTCTATTAAAAAGCCAATCATGAAATGTCCTTAAAATGATGAAAATAAAGCAAATTTTAGATTTTAGTTGTTTGGATGAACCTTGATAATATAATATGCAAATTAATATGAAGCAGAAATCATACCAATGTAATTGCTCAGGTTAAAACGACACTTATATTTTTCCTTAAATGTTTTATAGTTCTTAGGATAATGGCAATATTTTTCATAAGTTTTCAGGAAAAGTAGTATTCATTTATCAAGAAAAAGTCATTTAAGACTCTGTTTGATGACCTAAACAAAATTAATAATCATCATCCAATACCAACAGTTTATATAATAGATTCAGAATCATTTTAGATTATTTATTGTTAAGTTTGACTACTTAATTTCTAGAAAATTCTTCATGAAAACCAAAAGTTCTCATCACATTTTTCCTAAAGAAAAAAAAAGTTGTCTTTATTTTATATTTTCATTATAAAAGTATGAAAAACTCAAAATACCAAAGTATAAATATTCTCTTTTTTTTTATAAGTATTTTTAATGTCTTGGTGATGGTGGTGGTGGTGGTGGTGATGATGGTGTGTGTGTGTGTGTGTGTGTGTTGTGTATTTCATTCTAAATATTTTAATTTTGTATTTGTTGACATTGAATTTTGAATTTAGTTTTTTTGTTCTGGCAATGGCAACAATTACAAATATTTAAAGAATACAACAATGGTATAGACAAAATTATTAAGGAATTGAGTTTTACATTGCTATCAAATTGATCATCAGTATTTCAAAAAATTACTTATCAAATGTTACTCTTGATAAAAGATCATATTTTTTCTAGCCAAGAAATATTATATGGAATTGAATATATAGGATAATTGAACAGTTCTTCCTTATTATTCTCTTAAATGCTTCAGAATTCAGAATAACTTGCATTTGAACTTCAAATAGATGCATACATATCTTAATCCTTCAGGTTATCACTTATCACCTGACACTAATAATGAATGGGACACATGTCACTACATCAACATCTTGTGAGAAATCAAAATCTAATGAGGGAACTCGTCTTATACTTTCAGATACATGGAAGGTATAGTAAGGCATGCACAACTCAAAAGGGTGAATAGAAAATACCTTAAGCAGGAAGGTCAGTTAGAATTGCAAATATTAATTGAAGGAAACACAAATTTAATAAGAATTCAGTATTTAGTTTATTAGTGTAAATATTTGTTTTAAGTAATTGAATTCTTAAGTCTGCTAAATAAAGAACTATTCATTTTTAAGTAACTTTTATTAACCTAATTCTTTTATTCTTCTCTAATATATCACATCCTGACTGCAGTTTCCCTTCTCTATTGCCTCTCAGTCAGTCCCTCTTCTCCGCCTTCTCTCTGATCCTCCATCCACTTTGCCACTATTTCTATCCCAGGTTTCTCGACTGTCTAGCCTCTGGCACCTAGCCCTCCAGGCAGTGTCAGGGGTGGGCTCCCTCTCAGGGTATCAAGCTGGACTAGTCATTGGTAGGCCATTCCCACAATTTCTGTGTCACATTTAGCAGAACAAATTTTGTAGTCAGGACAAATTTTAGGTCAAAGTTTTGTGGCTAGGAAATCTTTCCTGGTTACAGAAGAAGGCTGTTTCAGGCTCCAAGTTTCCTATTATCAGGACGCTTATCTAGGGCCACTCTCAAAGATTCTTGAGAGTTTACACTGCAAAATGTTTCTAGCCCATCCTAGAGATTTCCCTCAACTTTAGCTGTCTCTCCCAGTAATCTCTTCCTCTATGCACTCCCACCTGTTCCCTTCTGTTTCTGTCCCCACAAGGCCCCAGTGTACCTGTGATCTCTATTCTATTTTCTCATTCCAGAGAGATTGCTGCATTATGTCCTTGTGCCCTGCTTGTTACTTAGCCTTTCTAGGTCTATGGATTATAGAATGGTTATCCATTACTTTGCAGCTAATATCCACTTATCAATGAGTACATACCTTGCTTGTCCTTCTGGGTTTGGGTTACCTTACTCAGTAGGAATTTTTCAAGTTCCATACATTTGCCTGCAAATTTTATTTTATTTCCCTTGGGTGTATGCTCTGGAGGGGTATAACTGGGTCGTAAGTTAGATTTATTCCTAAATTTCTGAGACACTGACATTTTTATTTCTGAAGTGACTGTACAGTTTTGCATTCCCATCTGCAATGGAAGAATGTTTACTTTGTCCTATATTCTTCGCAGCATGAGCTGTCACTTGTGTTTTGATTTTAGCCATTCTGACAGGTATAACATGAAGAGTGGTTTTGGTTTGTATTTTCCTGATACTTAAGGATGGTGAACATTTTTGAGAAGTGTTTTGGGCCACTAGAGATAACCCTATTGAGAATTTTCTGTTTATATCTGTATCTCATTTTTTAATTGAATTATTTGGTTTGTTGATGTCTAATTTTTTGAGATCTTTATATCTTTCGGATATTAGTCCTCTGTCATATGTAAAGTTGGCAAAAATATTTTCCCATTCTTTAGTCTTCCAGTTGTCCTATTGATGATATTCTTTGCCTTACAGAAGCTTTTTAGTTTTATGAGGTCCCATTTATTAATTGCTGGTCTTAGAACTTTTAATATAGGTGTTCTGTTTAGAAAATTGTCTCCTGTGCCAATTCATTTGAGGCTATTTTCCTTTTTCTTGTATTTCAGGTTCATTGTATCTGGTTTTATGTTGAAGTCTTTGGTCCACTTGACCTTGAGTTTTGTCCACGGTGAATAGATATGGATCTATTTTCAGTCTTCTACCTGCAGACATCCAGTTAGACTAGCACCATTTTTTGAAGAAGCCTTCTTTTTTTTCCCATTGTATAATTTTGGCTTCTTTGTCAAATATTAAGTGTCCATGGATGTATGAATTTGCATCTGTGTCTTCAATTTGAGTCTCTTACCATGCTGTCTATTTTTATCCCAATACCATGTGGTTTTTATTACTAAAGTTTTGTAGTAGATTTTGAAATGAGGGATTGTGACACCTATAGTAGTTCTTTTATTGTACAGAACAGTTTTACCTACCCAGGTTTTTGGTTTTCCATATGAATTTGAGTACTGTTATTTCAAGGTCAATAAAAAATTATGTTGGACTTTTGATAAGGATTAGTACATAATAATTATGATTTAATATGAAAGCCATGATCAGATATTCACCAACGAATTTATGAAACTATTAGTAAGACATTTCTGAAGATAGACATCAGTAAATAAATAAAACAGAAGCAAAAGTGGTGATTTAGTACATTGAAGTTGATTCTCCATTTATTGAAATTATAGTTAGATATCAGGGATGAAATTTGCCTGCCAGGAAATGACAGTTAATATTCAGATGAGCCAATTTGGTTGAAAAGTAAGAGTATTGTATTTTACCAATATAAATATTTCTGCTTTGTAATTTACCCAACTTTTAGTGGGGTTATTCACTTTTTAAATATCTGTTCTTTTAGATTTTTATATATCTTAGATATTAGCCTTATGTGAGATGTTTAGTTGATACATATCTTTTTCTATTCTCTAGCCTGCTTCATTACCCAAAATGCTGATGTTCTTTGTCTCACAGAAGCTTTTTAGGTTCACAAAGTCCGATGAATTAATTGATGATCTTAGTATTTGTGCTATCAATTTTCTATTTCAGAAAGTTTTTTCCTGTTCTAGTATTTCAAGGTTGCTCCCTACCTTTTGTTTTATCATATTCAAAGTATGATGTCGTATTTTGTGGTTCCTGATCCATTTGGAGTTGAATTTTTAACTATATCACTCTTTGGAATGTATACAAGTTCTAAAGAAATATATATTCCTATATGGTCATCACTGATGTTTTATTCAAAATAGCCAGAAATTTTGAACAACCTAGATGTCCATAAATTTATGAATATATAATGAAGATGTGATACACAATGTTACACAAAGGTCTACTTGATTAGCTGTTAAAAGAAACAAAATATGAAAATTGCAGATAAATTGATGGGTATCAAAAAATCAGGGTCTATAAAGATAGCTTAGTTAGTAAACTGTTTGCTAAAGCATTGACCACACTAGTATGATGATCTGTGAATACCCAATAGCCACATAAAGACAGAACACACCTTTAATACCAGCATCCAGGAGACAGAGATAAGTGAATCTCTGAGTTTGAGATCAGCCTCATCTACAGTTATTTACAGGATATTCGGGGCTTTACACAAAGAAATTCTGTTTTGAAGCCAAAACCAAAAGCAAACACAAATAAACATTAAAAAAAATAATCCCCTACATGATGATGAGGTAGCAGCTGCAAGGGATAGGAAAAGGGTAGATTTTTAGAGCTTATTTGTTGACTAGCCTTATTTGGATGTATAAGCTGCAGGGTCTCAAAAAGTAAAGTGAGGAGCAACTGTGGAGGACATTGATGTTGGACTCTAGTCTCCACACTCATGAACATATACATAAATTCCTATATGGGTCTACATGAATGCATTTGCACCTCTCCCCCTCCCACACACAAGTAAGGAAATTGTCTTCTGTCATCTATTTTATTTAAGTGAGTGTTGTAGTTGCAAAATAATGTTCAATTTGAATTAATAATAATATTTTGTTTTACTCTGTTCACTTTTTATTTGTGTTTTACTTTTTACTTGTGTGTGTGTGTGTGCGCACGTGTGCGTGCACACATGCGTGCACACACACACAGACATGTAGTTTACATATAACAGTATATACGTGGAGGTTAGAATTTTGGGGAGTTAATTCTCTCTAGTTGAGGGTTTTAGGTATTGAATTCAGGTTGTCAAGCTTGGGTTCCAAACCCTTTACTTGATGATGTTATTATAGATATCATGTCTTAGTTGAGATCACAAATATTTTCTATTTTTCATCTTGATCTCTTTTACAGATCTCCCATGATGTAATTTTCTGCTTTAGATGTAGCAATTAGAATTAAGCTATATATTTAAGTCAAGAAAATATTTTTTTTTCTTTTATTAATAAAAATGTTAAAGTGGCATCCAAAATCAGCTCAAATATATTTGGTTGTTTTAACCCAGAGTAATAGCAGCCACAATTTTATTCTGTGACTGTTATTGGCAGCTACATTTATAGTATCTTTTACTGCATATAAGTTGTCTTTTTAATGGTATTGCAAAATTTCCTAACTTTCTAATTAGAATTTTGGTTAGAATGCTTTGAAGCCATATGCCAGTGGACATGAGGATCAAACTCTGTTATTTAATGGCTAATGTCTGTGTTTTGAACTGCTCAAATAAAAATGGTTAGCTTAAAACATCAGAAATTGAGTAAAACTTACTGAATCCTTTTGGTACTTTTGATGCTCCCTCAAGAGTCAAGACCAATGCTTTAAAGGGAAAGATTGATATACTAGGGGTGTCAAGAAAGAAGAAGAAATGAGGTGGTTAGCATCTCCGTGGCTGGCTTAGTTTCTTTTCTGTTTGCCATGACAAAATACCTGGACAGAAGCAACTGAGGAGAAATAGCATTTGTTCTAACTCACAGTTCAAGATTTTCAGCTGGGCCTTTTGGCTGGGGCAGACACCTAGCTGGTTTGCTCCCATGAAGACACCATATCCTGAGCCATTCTAGAGGAGCCACTCCACTCAGAGAAGCAGGATTTCAGGATCCCAGAGGAAGACTGAGACCCAGAATTTCTTCCACCCAGGAGCTCAGGATCACAGGATCACAGAGACATCTGGACTCTGAGGAGTTCTGAAACAAGCAGGATAACTGGAAAGACAGGATCCAGTCAGAGACAGTGAGTGCAGGTAACACTAGAGTTAACCAGATAGTGAAAGGCAATCACAAGAAAATAAGCAACAGAAACCAAAGTTACTTGGCATCATCAGAACGCAGTTATCCCACCATAATAAGCCCTGGACACCATATCAAACTGGGGAAAAAAGGATTCAGAATTAAAATCACTTCTCATGATGATGATAGAGGACATTAAAAATGACATAAATTACTCCCTTAAAGAAGTACAGTAGAACACAGGTAAACAGATAAAAGCCCTTAAAGAGAAAACACAAAAATCTCTTAAAGAATTGTAAAAAAAAAAAAAAAAAAAAAAAAAAAAAACCAACAACAACAACAAAAAAAAAAACACAACCAAAGAGGTGAAGGAATTAACAAAACCATCCAGGATCTAAAAATGGAAGTAGAAACAATAAAGAAATCTCAAAGAGGGAGTACCCTGGAGATAGAAAACCTAGGAAAGAGATCAAGAGTCATAGACCCAAGCATCATCAACAGAATACAAGAGATAGAAGAGAGAATCTCATGTGCAGAAGATACCAGGGAAAACATTGTCACAAGTGTCAATGAAAATGCAAAATACAAAAAGCTCCTAACCCAAAACATACAGGAAATCCAGGATACAATGAGAAGACTAAACCTAAGGATAATAGGTATAGATGAGAGTGAAGATTGCCAACTTAAAGGGCCAAGAAATATCTTCAACAAAATTATGGAGGAAAACTTCCCTAACCTAAAGAAAGAGATGTCCATGAACATATAAGAAGCCTACAGAACTCCAAATAGACTAGACCAGAAAAGAAATCCCTCCTATCCCATAATAATCAAAACATCAAATGCACAAAACAAAGAAAAAATACTAAAAGCAGTAAGAGAAAAAGGTAAAGCAACATATAAAGGCAGACCTATAAGAATTACACCAGACTTCTTACCAGAGACTATAAAAGCCAGAGGATCCTGGACTGATATCATACAGACCCTAAGAGAACACAAATGCCAGCACAGTCTACTATAACCAGCAAAAGTCTCAATTACTATAGATGGAGAAACCAAGATATTCCATGACAAAACCAAATTTACATAATATCTTCCCACAAATTCAGCACTTTAAAGGAAAATTGACAGAAAACTCCAACTCATGGAGGAAAACTACAACCTAGAAAAAGCAAGAAAGTAATCTTCCAACAACCCTAAAAGAAGAGAGCTATACAAACATAATTCAACCTCTAATATCAAAAACAACAGGAAGCAACAATCATTTTTCTTTAATATCTCTTAACATCAATGGACTCAATTCCCCACTAAAATGACATAGAGTATCAGACTGGATACATAAACAGGACCTAGAATTTTGCTGCATACAGGAAACATACTCAGTGACAAAGACAGACACTATCTCAGAGTAAAAGGAGAGAAAACAATTTTCCAGGAAAATGGTCCCAAGAAACAAGCTGGAGTAGCAATTCTAATATCATATAAAATCGACTTTCAACCAAAAGTAATCAAGAAAGATAAGGAAGGACACTTCATACTTATCAAAGGAAAAATCTACCAAGATAAATTCTCAATTCTGAACATCTATGCTCCAAATGCAAGGACACCCAATACATAAGAGAAACTTTACTAAAGCTCAATGCACACATTGCACTTCACACAATGATAGTGGGGAGATTTCAATAACCCACTCTCAGCAATGGACAGATCATGGAAACAGAAACTAAACAGAAACACAATGAAATTAACAGAAGTTATGAACCAAACAAATTTAACAGATACCTATAGAACATTTCATCCTAAAACAAAAGAATATACCTTTTTCTCAGCACCTCATAGTACCTTCTCCAAAATAGACCATATAATTCATCACAAAATAGGCCTCAATAGATACAAAAAGATTGAAATAATCCCTTGCATCCTCTCAGATCACCATGAACAAAAGCTGGTCTTCAGTAATGACAAAAACAATGGCAAGCCCACACACATGTGGAAACTAAACAACACTCTACTCAATGATGACTTGGACAAGAAAGAAATAAAGAAAGACACTAAAGGCTTTTGAGAATTTAATGAAAAAGAGGACACATCATACCAAAACTTGTGGGACTCCATTGAAGCAGTGCTAAGAGAAAAACTCATATCTCTAAGTGCCTACAAAAAGAAACTAGAGAGAGCATACACTAACAACTTGACAGCATACCCGAAAGCTCTAGAACAAAAGGAAGCAAATACACCCAAGAGGAGTAGGTGGCAGAGAAAAATCAAACTCAGGGCTAAAAGCAACCAAGTAGAAACAACAACAACAACAAAAATGTTATACAAAATAGCAATAAAACCAGGAGCTGGTTTTTGAGAAAATCAACAAGATAGATAAACCCGTAGCCAGACTAACCAGAGGGCACAGTGACAGTATCCAAATTAATAATATCAGAACTGAAAAGGATGACATAACAACAAAAACTGAGGAAATTCAAAAAAATCATAAGATCCTACTACAAAAGCCTATACTCAACAAAACTGAAAAATCTGGAAAAATAGACGATTTTCTAGACAGATACTATGTACCAAAGTTAAATCAGAAGCAGATAGATCATCTAAATAGTCCCATAACCCCTAAAAAAAAAATAGTAGCAATCATTAATAGTCTCTCCACAAAAAAAAAAAAGCCCAGGACCAGATGGTTTTAATGCAGAATTCTATCAGACCTTCCAAGAAGACCTAATACCAATTCTCTTCAAACTATTCCACAGAATAGAAACAGAAGGAACACTACCCAACTGTTCTATGAAGCCACAAATAAACTCATACCTAAACCACACAAAGACAAAAGAAAAAAAAAAGAGAACTTCAGATCAATCTCCCTTATGAATGCAAAAGTACTCAATAAAATTCTTGCAAACTGAATCCAAAAACACATCAAAACAATCATCCATCTTGATAAGGTAGGCTTTATCTCAGGAATGCAGGGATGTTTCAATATTTGGAAAGCCACTATATAAACAAATATATATTACTATATATATTTGTTTATATAGTAATCCACTATATAAACAAACTAAAAAAAAAAAGCACATGATCATTTCACTAGATGCTGAGAAAGCATTTGACAAAATTCAACATCCCTTCATGGTGAAAGTCTTAGAAAGACCAGCAATTCAAGGCCTGCGGGGCTGTGGCCATGGGTCCTGTTGGGCTAAGTTGTGGATACAGGGTGTCTGCAGCCCCAGATGGCTGGAACTGCAACACAGGGAGCAGAAGAGCAGGAATTTGACTGAGTTCACTCCATGGCACCAGGAGGATGCTGGCCTATGAGAAGCTGTGGGGCTCTGCCCAGGCGTGGAGAGTTATCAGCCTGAAGTCCCACTTGGACAGAGCTGGGTTGGGGGTCTCCAGGCTGAAGCAGCTGACTCGGAGACTGGTGGTCTTGCTCCTTAGGCTCCCAGATGATACTGGGAGCTAGTAAAGAACTAAGAAGTAGAGGCATAAGGGCTGGACTGGCCAGCAGCTGAGAGGGTCAAGGGAGAGAAACTCTGGCAGTGCCCCGAGTGGTAGAAACTCTTGGTCATAGCAACTCCTTTGGCTGGATCAAGGCTGGCTCAGCTAGCTTGGTTGAGTTGGCAGGCCTCCATGGCAGGAATGTGGAGAAGTCCTCCAGGAAGAAGATTAGGTGGCTGCTAGATAGTTGAAGAGCTTCTCTAGGGTTCTTCACAGCAGGGCCCCAATGAGAAGAGGAAGTCCATGGTTTTTAAAGGTTTATTATCATGGCAGAAGGTGGATGTAGCTGTACCCCATACCATGATGGTGGGCCAGAGGTTAAATACCTTTTGTAAGAAGGAGGGTCTAGGAAGGAATGCTTAATTGGCTATACCTCCAGCCTTTAAGTACCTCATTAATAAAGAGATCTCTTGAGGCTTTGTGGCCTGTGGTCACACCCTCTAGCTGTGGAGGGGCTGGTAGAGGCAGTGCCCTACATGAAAGGCACTGATCAATGGAAAAACATCCACCAGAGAACTCCTAAACATGGTAAACAACTTCAGCAAAGTGGCTGGATAGAAAACCAACTCAAACAAATCAGTGGCCTTCTTCTACTCGAAGGATAAGCAGGCTGAGAAAGAAAACATGGAAAGATCTCCCATGCTCGAAAATTGGCATGATTAATATAGTAAAAATGGCTATTTTGCCAAAATGAATCTACAGATGCAATGCAATCCCCATCAAAATTTCAAATCAATTCTTCATAAAGATAGAAAGAGCAATTTGCAAATTCATTTGGAATAACAAAAAAACCAAGATAGTGAGAACCATAATCAACAATAAAAGAAATTCTTCTGGAATGGGAATCACCATCTAAGTCCTCAAGCTTTACTACAGAGCAATAGTGATAAAAAACTGCATGGTATTGGTAGGCAGGAAGATCAATGGAATAAAATTGAAGACTAGAAAATGAACCCACACACATATGGCCACTTGATCTTTAACAAGGGACCTAAAACAATCCAGTGGACAAAAGACAGCATTTTCAACAAATGGTGCTGGTTCAACTGGAGGTCAGCATGTAGAAGAATGCAAATCAATCCATTCTTATCTCCTTGTACAAAGCTCAAGTCCAAGTGGATAAAGGACATTCACACAAAACCAGATATACTGAAACTAATAGAAAAGAAGTTGGGGAAGACCCTTGAATACCTAGGCACAGGGGAAAAGTTCCTGAACAAAACACCAATGGCTTATGCTCTAAGATCAAGAATTGACAAATGGGACCTCATAAAATTGCAAAGCTTCTGTAAGGAAAAGGACACTTAACAGTGGACAAAAGGGACATCCAACAGATTGGGAAAATATCTTTACCAATCCTACATCCAATAGAGGGCTAATATCCAATATATACAAAGAACTCTAGAAATTAGCCTCCAGACAACCAAATAACCCTATTAAAATGGGGTACAGAGCTAAACAAAGAATTCTCAACTGAGGAAACTCAAAAGGCCAAGACACACCTAAAGAAATGTTCAATATCCTTAGTCATCCGGGAAATGCAAATCAAAACAACCCTGAGATACCACCTCACACCAGTCAGAATGGCTAAGATCAAATATTCAAGTGATAGTAGATGCTGGCAAGGATGTGGAGAAAGAGGAACACTCCTCCATTGTTGGTGGGATTGCAAGCTGGTACAAGCACTCTGGA
Source organism: Arvicanthis niloticus (assembly GCF_011762505.2). NCBI lineage: Eukaryota > Metazoa > Chordata > Mammalia > Rodentia > Muridae > Arvicanthis > Arvicanthis niloticus. The sequence goes on from NC_047667.1 coordinate 32,998,816, forward strand.
AATCAGTCGGGCAGTTCCTCAGAATATTGGGCATAACATTACCTGAAGACCCAGCTATACCACTCCTAGGCATATACCCAGAAGATGCTCCAACAAGTAACAAGGTCATGTGTTCTACTATGTTCCTAGCAGCCTTATTTATAACATTCAGAAACTGGAAAGAACCGAGATGTCCTTCAACAGAGGAATGGATACAAAAAATGTGGGACATTTACACAATGGAATATTACTCAGCTATTAAAAACAATGAATTTGAGAAATTCTTAGGCAAATTGATGAAGCTAGAAAATATCATCCTGAGTGAGGTAACCCAATCACAAAAGAACACATGGTATACCCTTACTTTTAATTGGATATTAGTCCCAAAGCTCGAAATATCCAAGATACAATTCACAGATTATTTGAAGCTCATGAACAAGGAAAACCAAAGTGTGGGTTCTTTGGTCCTTCTTAGAAGGAGTAACAAAATACTCATGGGAGCAAATATGGAGACAAAGTATGGGACAGAAACTGAAGGAGGGGCCATCCAGAGACTGCTCAACTGCTCCATCAGGGTATCCATCCCTTGTGTAGTCACCAAAGAAAGGCACTGACATGGATGCCAGGAAGTGCATGCTGACAAGAGCCTGATATAGCTGTCTCCTTATAAATCTGCCAGAGCCTGAAATATACAGAGGTGGATGCTCACAGCTAACCATTGAACTGATCATGGGGTTCCCAATGGAGGAGTGAGAGAGAAGACTGAAGGAGCTGAAAGGGTTTGTGACTCCATGGGGAGAGCAACAATACCAACCAACCAGAGCTCCCAGGGTCTAAACCACCAGCCTGGGAGCTCATAGGGAGGGACACATGACTCCAGCTGTATATGCAGAGAAGATGGCATTGTTAGACATAGGTGGAGAGAAGCCAAAGCCATTTGGCCATCTCAACATATGTAGAACAGGCATTTCACAAGAATCTATTTTCATGATTAAAAAATTCATGATATATATATATATATATATATATATATATATATATATATATAAAGAATATACCTCAAAATCTTAAAGGCTGTGTCCAGAAAACCTTTAGCCAATGCCCTGACCATGAGTAGCTGAAACATTTTTAAGAAAAGCCAACAGTTTGCCATTCATAATGAGGCAAAAAAAGAAAGAAGATTGAGGAGCTGAGGGATAGGAAAGCCTTCATCCATACATCTAGTTGGTCTGTCTTTCCTTCTGGCAGAGTCAGGAAACTCCACATACTGCTGATAATGCCAGAATTTCTGGTGTTTTCCTTAAGACAAGGAATGGGAATTAAAGATAATAAGTAAACCTAATAAATCATACCTACTGGAGTCTCAAGCTTTGAACCTGACTTTTGACACTTCTTGTTCCTGACAACACCCCTCATAAATCCACTTTACGGCTTTTTCTGGAAAAGGAAACTCTTTAACCTTTCAACTTGCCATTCTCTGAGCGATAGGAATAGAAAGCCTCAGGATTATATGTCCAGCCATTACCGAGAAAACCTGTGCCTTGACTGGCCCTTAAGAAGTTCACACCTATACTTGGGTATGTATCACTGATCCTTGAGCACCTCTCTGTGCTTAAAATCTATGTCTAAAATGCCTTTTAATGAACTCCAACTCAGTATTAAAAAGAATCTGAAATTCTTTTTCATTGTGTGTCCTGGATATGGTTTTACTTGAGTGGAAGTCACTGTGGAGAGGGGGGTGGGGAGATAGGAATGCCCCAGGCTGGAGGTGGCCACTTGGAACCATTTGTTATGGTAATGTATGTGTTAGTGTGACAGAAGATTTCTGGCTAAACTAGGATGCTGTTCCCAGAACATAAACAATAGAGATAAGTAGTAATAGTGCAAGAGAGAGAGAGAGAGAGAGAGAGAGAGAGAGAGAGAGAGAGAGAGGAGGGAGAGAGGGAGAGAGGGAGAGAGGCAGAGAGGGAGAGAGGGAGAGAGAGGGAGAGAGAAAACATTAAAATATTAAGGATTCACCTTCAAAGCATGGCCCCGGTAATTTCCCTTTTGTCCACTAATTTTTTTTCTTCTTAGTTTTATTGAATTAGTTTATTTTCTATGACCTCAGATACTTCTAATCCAGTTAAGTTATATTGATCATGAGAGTGAAGACCTCCAAACTTGGGAGACCCTTATTCAAGTCTCGGGAAGTCTCGACCACCCACAAACTCCAAGACACCATACCTGGATGCAATCAGCAGAGGTTTATTAGGGAAGAAAGCTGGCAGCCAGTGGTCAAACTGTACACTGTTTGACAAAGCCAGTCAGTCTCAGGAGGGTTTTTAAAGGGAAAAACCACAAATTAGGGGAGTGGGAAGGGGGGTGAGGGGTTGTCAAGGATACATAACATAAAAATAGTGGAACATTTCAGAGGAGCCCACCCTAAATGATTTAGAGTCATATGAAAATCACTCTGTACACTCATTCTTCTCAAGAATGTAGTTTTACCATGTCACTGTGCCCTACCCTATAATTTACCAACTATTTCAGATTAACTATTTTTTTTTCTCTGAGGCTTTAGTAATGTTAATCCAACAAGTGTCCTCTGATTCAGGGATAATGTCCTCCACCCGGAATGTTTCCAGGGGCAGTGAAGGCCTGAAATCTTACATCTAGTTCTGCTTTCTGGAACTTGCATTCTTTTGCTCAGGTCTAGCGTAAAGAAAAAGCCTGTATATATTTCATAAAATGGTCTTTATAATTTTTCACTCTACAAGAGTAGCTGTTGAGCTTAGTTTAGTGAGGAGGACTGAGCTCAGGCTCTTGACCATGCTGGACCACCTTCCCTCTGAGCTTCAGTCACTTAACTGTTCCTTTCTGTGTACAGCTGAAAATAAGCTTTCTTTTTCTTTCTTTTTGTATTCTTCTCGTTATATTGTAACCTGACTGCAGTTTCCCCTCCTTCCATTCTTCCCAGTTCCTCCCACTCTCCCATATCTCCTCCCCATCTCCCTTCCCCACAAAAGAGAGAGAGAGAGAGAGAGAGAGAGAGAGAGAGAGAGAGAGAGAGCCTCCTAACGGAATCCACTTAACATGGTCTAACAAGATGCAATAAGACTGGACACAAACCCTCATATCAAGGCTGGATGAAGCTACCCAGGAGGAGAAAAGGGGCTGCAAAGGCAGGCAAAAGAGTCAAAGGCATGCCCCCACCCCACTGTTAGGAATCCCACAAGGAAACTAAGTTGTTCAAGCATAGGGTATATGTAGAAGACCTAGCTTAAACTTATACAGGGTCCATCATTGTCACTAGTTTTTGTGAGCTTCTATGAGCCTTGCTTAGTTCATTCCATGGACCATGTTCTTGTGCTATGCGTGATCTCCCTCTGGCTCTTACAATCCTTCATGCCCTTCTTCTGGTTCCCCTGGCTCTGCCTAGTGTTTAGCTGTATCCACTGCCTTCTTAAGCTTCTATCTCTTCTCAATAAGACACAGGTTGGGGACCAGGCCTTTATCATTATGGCTTGGGACAGTTACAATTCAAAACCATTATGCCAGCTAACTAGCCTAGTCTACTGTCAATAGAATTTTCTAGAATGCTTGGCCTTTTCAAGAGTGTTAAGAACTTTTACATTGTCAGAGTCTCACAACTTAATATACTGTGTCCCTGACAGTTTTGGGTCTCTGTTGCTTGAAGTTCTGGCTTTTGTTTTCTATTTCGGTGATGACTGCCTCTGGAATTTGATGGAGATTGCACTGAGAGCTCTTGTCATGCTAAGCCTGGAGTTTCTTTGGTTGTTTTCTTTCTCCTGAATGATCTGTGCATTGATGAAAGCAGGGTATTAACACCCCTACTACTATTGTATCTGGATTCATTATATATGCTAGCATAACACAGTTTGGTATGTATATATTACATAGTTTGTTTCTCTGTTGCTGGGATAAAACACTGACCAAAGTCAACTTGAGGAGGAAAGGGTTTATTTGACTTACAAGTTTCGATCCTTTATTGAGGGAAGCCCAAGCTAGGGGCAGAAATCTAGAGACAGAAACTGCAGTAGAGACCATGCAAGAATGCTACTAACTTCTTTGCTCACCATGGTTTGCTCAGCCTGTCTCTTTATACAAGTCAGGACCACTTTCTCAGGGATGACACCAGCCACAGTGGGCTATGGGGCCTCCCACATCAAGCATTCCTCATGAAAATGCTCCCACAGTCTGTCTCACAGGCCAGTCTGATGGAGGCAATTCGTCATCTGAGCTCCCCTCTTCCCAGTTAAGTCATGGATCAGAGCAAGTCTTTGCTATTTCCCTATGAGCTTCACTTCCTAGGGCAGTGGAGGCTTTGCAGGTTTTCTCATGGGTCTGAGGACTTTATTCATTAAGGCCTTCCCCCACTCTTTACAGAGCTTGCAGTCAAACCACGGATTGCCTGAGTTCAATAGCTAGGATGGTGAAAGGAGACAATAGACTCTAGGTTGTTCTCTGATCTTCACACATGTGCCATGGTACCCAACATACACATACATACACACACACACACACACACACACACACACACACACACACACCAAATAAATAAATAAATAAATAAATTTAAAAGTCAAAAGAGAATTATCTAAGGGTGGAGATGACTTCTTAGGCTGATGTCCCTATGCCTAAAAAGGGAAAAGAAGAAAACCTGCTGAGTCAGCGACATGCTTTTTTGTCTGACTCTTGATCTTCTGAGGTTTGAGTAGGCAGCATCAGATCTTCATGGCACAGAGCTGCCTCCCCACTTTCCTTGCCGTAATGGACAATATGCTCTCATGCCAGGAACCAAAATAAAGCCTCACCTCCTTATGTTGCTTTCCTTGGTATTTGGTCACAGCACTGAGAACTTTAATGGCTACAGTTACCACCACTGGGAGTATAATAACTTTGGATGGAGCACTGGTTAGTTCATGTCACTTTGACACAAACTAGATTCACCTGCTAAGAGAGAATGTCAACCATAGTAGTTGCCTTTCTCCGATTGGCCCTGAGCATATCTGTGAAATATTTTCTTGATTAATTATTGATATGGGATGCTAGAATATGGGAGATTGATGATGATGCTCTGGACAGGTGAGCTCGGGTAGTAGAAGAAAGTGAGCTGACCGAGTCATGAGAATAAGTCAGTCTGCTGCATTCCTACATGGCCTCTGCTTCAGTTCCTGCCTCTGGGTTCCTGCCTTGAGTTCCTGCCTTCATTTCCCTACATAACAGACTATAAACTGTGAGATAAAATGAACCCTTTCCTCCCCGATGCTTTTTTGGTCATGGTGTTTATATCAGTGACAGAAACCAGTCAGGTCCCCTGAGAGAAACATCAGAAGGATGTTATTGTTTGACTCTGAACCATTTCCCACAGGCTCATGTGTTTGAATGCTTGGTCTCTAGATAGTGGCACTGTTAGGCAGGGTATGTGAAATCTTTAGGTAGGATTTAGCAGCCTAGTTAAAAGTAGTTAAAAGTGGCCTTGAAAATTCTGCAAATTTCTGGTTCTTGTCTGAGCTTTATGCTTCCTGATTCATGGAGACCTGGGAAGTTGCTGAGAAGCATTCTGGCCACCAAGAAGCAACTCCACCATGCCTCTCTCTTCATGATGGGTGAAACTTCCTCCCTTAAGTTGGTTCTATCAGATACTTTATTACAGTGTTAAGAACTAGCCAGGTTGATAACACATTTCCCTGACCTTGGCCTATGTGATAGTCTTACTAAAAATAGGTTAATGTCATTCCTGTGAGGAAACAAACAATTCCACATTGATGGGTTTCTGATGGACAAATGTGCTGGCTTCAAACATCAGTATCCTGTACAGAACCAAGGAGGAGCTCCAGGCTAGTGCGGAGAGGGTAACAAGTCACACCAACTGAATGTATGCTCCATGTGTGGATTCTCTGGGGGAAAAGCAAAGATAAAATGATATTAAGGGGATTACTTCTTTTACAACAGGAAGCTTTTGATTGTTAGACAGTTAATGGACAGCAGACAACAATACCATGTTAGTGTTAAATTTGTCTTTATAAAAAGCTTTGTATTGATTCTTTGTGGATTTCACATCATGCACCCCAATCCCACTCATCTCCCTGTCCCTTTGTGTCTACCCTTCATCCTTGCAATCTTCCCTCCAAAAGAAAATAAAAATATTAATAAATAAAAACAAAGGAAAAATAAATAACAACAAAAAAACATTAAAAAAAAAGAAATTAGCAGGTTGCAAATGACACATGCCTATGATCATTGTAGACTTAAGGAACTGAAACCATTCTGGGCTATAGTGAATTCAAACCCAAACTAGTCTAAACAAAAAGACTCTGACAAAAGTTTTAAAGAGGAGTTAGTGAAAGGAAGAAAAGAAGGAAGGAAGGAAGGAAGGAAGGAAGGAAGGAAGGAAGGAAGGAAGGAAGAAAGGAAGGAAGGAAGGAAATGTGGTAGGAATGAAAGGAGGAAGGGAGGGAGAGATGGAAAGAAGGAAGGTGGTGGGGTAGAGAAAGAGAAGACAGGCAGACAGGCAGACAGGCAGACAGGCAGAGACAGGCAAATATCCTCAAATAAACTTCCATCTTTTTCTCTCTATACTTCAACTTGAAACACTTCACCATGAGTGAACACTTTTATATTACTAAGAGTTATAAAATATTACTTTCCCATCTTTATACCAAATAGATTCTGCACTGATTCTGTCTGCTGTGTAGGATACTCTATAGGATTTGAGTTCTTGAGGAACCTATATTATTGTGTCTGTGTGTTTGTAGTTATGGCTGGAGTTATATACAGTCAGTCACCTCTAGTTATGCACTCGTTAGAATTCTGTGGCTGTGTGGGTGAATATACTTGGCTTATCATTCCCCTTTTGTTTGGTATTTAAGACAATACATCTGATTCACATCTTAGTGTACACTGCCCTTTTAGACAGCAGAGTGTAATACTAATTTCTCATAAACCATAAGCATTTTCTTTTGCTCTGATAATTCTATCTGTCTAATATCTTATAACACTAATACTTGAAATACTTGAGTAGGAGCCATTAAACATATATATATATATATATATATATATATATATATATATTAATCATGTTCAGCATAATGTCATTAAACAGTTTCCTCAATAGACACTTTATTAATGAATCATTGAACGATATAAAATATGGCATTGACTGAGCTAGGTAATTGTTCTATTTCATTATATCACTCAACACAAGAACATGCAGAGTTGATAAATATAAAACTGTGGGGGGAAAAAAAAACTCGAAAGGGAAGTCTGGCGGCAGGGTCCCAAGGTGGTCTGGCAGCGGGTCCCAGGCAGGCTTCTCACACAGCCAGCGGAGGGTCCCACATTCGCACAGCCACCACCGGGCGGCGGGCCAGCGGCTGCCTCAAGAATGTTTAGGCCCAGGAGACACTTGCAGTCCAGTTTTCCAAAGCTTTTATTGTTCATGGCCTAGTGAATGGGTGTAGATGGTTCCTGCTCCTCTCAAAAGCCAGGCTCCCCTGTCTTTTATAGGGAGGAGGAAAAGGGGAGGGAATAACTTAATTAGGTATGCCCCCAGCCTTTAGATAACTCATTAATATTTAAATCTCTGGAGGTGGAGACCTGTTAATCACACCCTCTACTTGACTGAAGAAGGGTGCAGGTTAAATGGAGTTACCTCATCCAAGGCCCAACATAAAACTAATAATTAGTGCCACTATTCAGAAACTCTACCATATTACATGCTTATAGATAAATACCAATATGAAGAAACTGGTGATAACACTTATTTAACCTTATTATTTCTGTTTCACAAATTTGTTTATGTTTGGATCTGTAATTCTCTAACATAAGGCTTCCTTTATGTCACTGGATGTGCATAGCTTGAATGGGAAAAGGCACACTTATGCTAGATATTATTCTATTTAAAAAATACAAATTCGAATTAGAACCCAACCATAGAGGAAAAGATGTGTGTATCCACATTTAGATCTAATGTTTTTAATATGTAGGATCACAGATTCAAATAATTTTATAAATCCTGGAAAGCTTGTTAAAATATTTTTAAGTAAATCATTCATCATTTATTCTTCATTGCAGTTATGGCATCTGCTACTGAAAGAAATTAAAATCTTTTTAGCTATATTCCTAATAAAAATTAACAACTTACTTTCTCTGTAGTAGCATTGTACTCTTTTTCTGTCTATCTATATATGTCATGGAGACACTTAAAACATGTCTTAGCAGTTCTAATGTTGCTTACCCCTGATTCCCTATAATCGAAGCTGTTTAGACTTCACAAGGAAGTGAATCAGTATTTAGGATGTTTCTATATCATGACAGTAAGATTAGTTCAAAAATGAAAAATTCAGACAATCAACCAGCTGTTTCATATACAAAATGCCAAACAGCTGGTTCTTCTGACTTGTTTTTCTCACTAACTTGATTGAAACAGCAGGGTTGATTGTGTTGTGCAAATATAGCCTCCGAGCAGGAAAATTAGGGAGTAAAAAATCTTGACTTTATTGTTGACTTTTAAAACCCCACATTCAGAGTTTCTAAAGCTATAGAGTCAGCTACTTGAACAGACTGCTTTCTACTGTGTTCACAGTTGACTCAGAAAGATGTTTACAAAAGAACTCTGGAACTGCGAGATGATTTTAATCACCATTGTTATTACCATTTTTGTTCCTTGGTGACCTTCAAAGCATGCTTTTTTTCAGGTCTGGACAAATGTACTAAGGATTGCTTAGACCTTTATTAAAATACCTTTCCACATGCTCACCGTTGCTATGTCCCAAGGGACAGCCTTTTACTAGATAAATATTTGCACAGTGAAGTAGATGGGGTAATACAGGCTATTTCATTCTCTGAGAGGAATGAGAAATATAATCTGAGGCCATGGAGGCATTGAGTTTGTTACTGGCATCTTTGATAACATGCTTGTGGCAGTTGCTGCTATGGGTTACTTACATTTCTTACAGGCAACTCTTGAGAGATATTGAAGGTATTAAAATGATAATTGGTATATTCATAACAAAAGTCAACAGGCTGTCAGCTATCAACAGGAAGGCTCTAATGGGATAATGGGATAAGCAAACAACATACAGATGGGGAAGAAATAAAAATACGAAGAAAATGAGACCTATTAAGTGAAAGGTCTCTAACGAAAACCCTTTACCAAGAATACCAGTGAAGACTCTAGGCAGAGGTACTCCTTTTACAAATATTGGGTTTGTGTGTGTTGTGTGTATATTACTCTATTGAATTTTCACTACAAGAACAATGTTGACATCATATACCAATTAAATGTGTGACCTTCAGCAAGGAGAGGCTTAATTACCAAGATTTATAATCATCTTTTTCTAATCAAGATGTATCTAAAAATAAACTCTCTACACATACAAGTAGGAAGAGGTGAAAGATGGAAGACAAGGAAAAAGAAAAGGAAAAAAAAGAAATGTGATAGAAAGAGAGAGAGAGAGAGAGAGAGAGAGAGAGAGAGAGAGAGAAATTAATTACAGGTACCTTTTTCTGTGCTTTCCATACTTTAAATTTCTCCAAGCTTTCCTGCTGTGAAGGCAGCCATTGTTCTCCGGGGAGCTAATTATACTAAGAAGCTTGCCTTCCTGGTGGGCTCTAATAAGCACAGTTCATCCCAGAACTTTACCAGTGTGTGTCAAAGACCCACAACTGTGTGGGACTGATGCTAGGGGCAAACAGTAGAAAGCTCTGTAATGGAGCTGCAGTAAACACACACTCCATTACCGGGACACTAGTGAAACAGTACAGAGACCTCGGGAACAGGAAGTATGGTTTCATTAATGCTGAACCATAGGGGTCAAAGAACTAATGAAAGGGCTAAGGGGATAATGATCCTACCTATGATAAACACTGTTTACCATGTAGTCCTGGGCACACTTCTGTGTTAGGAGGAGTCACATAGAGGGGACTGCATTAGCCATCTGCTCACTGCACTACTAGACATTTTTTTTCCTGCTTTCTTTGTTAGAAAAAAACCAGTGACCTAAAACACAAGAAAAGGCAAAGAGTGCTATACTGGAAGAAATTAATAAGAAAGAAAAAAAAAGGATTAAAATAGCAGCAGTATATAAACATATACTGTTTGCATTAATAATTGTTTGCAATAATAGCCTTCTCCTTTCATTTCTTAAGTGTTCATCTGAGTCAGTTTCTCAAACATGTGATCCATGAATGTGGATTAGGTTCTCATTGTATCTAATACATATCTAATATAACAAATAATGTCATTTAAATGAATATTATTGTTAAAGACTGTGAAGTCTATGGATGAAACAAAATGGATAACCCAGACAACACTTATTCAGTAGCCTGACGTTTTCTTGTAGATTCTTAAGTTCTTGGCTTATATTATTAACTTATGTTGTTTAGACTTTTGAACAAAACAGTATCAGTATCTTTATTGTGTTGGTAAATACAGAAAACGTCCAAATGATTTTAAAGAACCAACCACTTTTTAATAGAAATTCAAAACGCAAAACTTCTCTCCTTAACCAAATTCTATGACTACAGGTTTTTGTTTGTTCGTTTGTTTTTTTAATGAAATCTGGCTGATTTTAACTGACAAATATGTATTCTAATAAAACAACAAACAAAACACACTTTTCAGTCTTTTAGCGGAAGACAGTAGAGAAGACTCTGCCAAACTTTATAACTAGCACACAAAGGCCAGAGATTCCACAGCACCCTTTCTATAACAGTCTTGCTATGCTTAGCTGTGAACCACACAGAAGATTGCTACCTTGCCTACACAGACACATCCGTGCTCCGTGGGAAGATTCTTTGAAATTTTCCACTGGTGATTCCAAGAGCAGGCTTCATAATGACCTTATGGAAACAGCCCGGTTTTCAACACATCCCTGTTGCTTCAATTGAACAAAGTTGGCCAGCTGTAACAAATAGCACAGCAGTCTTGCTTTTCTGGTGTCCAATTCAAATCCATTCATCCCACTTGGGAGAAAAACTGTGATTTCGTCTCAGGATTTATAGCATGAAAGCAGATGTACTGCTCAAAGTCCATGGAACTGACAACAAAAATATCCCCACAATGTTTAGAGACTAAAGCTAACTCTGTAAAATGAAATCAATTCTACATAGACTGTCAAAAAACATCAAAAAAAAAAAAAAACAAAACAAAACAAAAAGGAAACAACCTGTTACAAGAGCAAAAGCAACAACACAAACATATGTAAAGAAAAGTAAAACTACAAAGAAATATGGTAAAATAAGCACACATATAAAAATCAGCTACCTAATATACATTTTTGTCTTCTGCTAGGATTCTCATTTAAATTATAATACATGACTCATGTAAACTATAGAAACCTTGTATGTGTTTACACAGGTGACATAATAAATACCTGCCTTTGAGGTTGCAGACAGACCTGAGGTTGCAGGTTTCCAATTCTCAATAATTTCATTTAAACATTATTTTTTAACATAACGATAGCATACAAGCCTATGTGAATTATTAGAAATTCTACTTTGAGTTTCTTTCTTTTCCTTTTTCTTTTCTTTCTTTTCTCTTCTTTTTTTCTCAGCGTAAGGAAACATAGTTCAACAGTCTGATGCATATCTGCAGCCAGTCATGAGGGTAAACATTCAACATTGCCATGTAAAATATTGCAAAGTAGTTTTTAGCTCCAAGTGTTTTAGCCCGAATAGATTATATAACACTGAGAGTACTTAACCAAAAATAAACTCAAATTACTAGTTAAGGGCACTGGACACTATTTCAGAGAACCAAGCTTTGGTTTTCAGCACCACCTATGGCAGCTGATAACCATGTTCTGTTCAGTTCATTACTTAAGTTCTGTCTCCTGATGTGGTGCACAGATATGCATGCAAGAAAAAAAAAAAAAAAAACAAAAAAACAAAAACAAAAAAAACAAAACCACATACATTTGCTTTCTTAAGCAATTTTTTAGTGACTGATTCTATCAAACATTTATGTAATCTAAGTATTTTGAAAAAAAGAAAATAAGGCAAGCTACACTACAATATTTGTGCACTTACTACAGTGGGATGCATGCAGTAGGCATGACAATGACATTGACAGAAGTAATCACTTGTAAGAAGCATTTTGACAAATGTTTTCAGTTTTATATAGGTTTTGAAGAGTATCAGTAATTTCCATTTACTAGTATACATATTAAAGATATGCAAGTTTTGTTATATTTGAATATTCATCCTGCAAGAAACTTACTAAATGGTACAAATTGTGCAAAAGGTCTCAGCCCCAGAGACCTTGTAGTCAGTGACCTTCGTTCTTCTGGCAGGATTGCCCTCACTGCGAAAGCATTTTTGTTGCTATTGTTTTGTGTTCACAAATTATCTTTGAATATAGAGATTGTGTGAAGTCTAACACAATTCACATTGTGTTTTAATATATGATGCGTATTATATAGTATAACTATATAAAAGAAAAATAAAGAAAAGAATCCACGATCAAAATGTCAGCTATGAGAAAAAAAAAAAATCAAAGATTCTCTTGTTCTTATAAGATTTTCAAACACCTCATTCATTGCCTGTGCTGGAAAACTTCATGGAAACTCAAATATCATTCTGTGTCACTCAGAAATCACTTCTGTAATATTTTCCTAAGATATCATTGCAGATTCTTTGTTTTGCTCCTGACAATTAGTTGTTGTTTGCAGAGTTATGTGCCACACAGCTGAATGTTGATGGGATTTTTTTTTTTTTCCCAGGGCGGGGAAATTCACTCTGACTCCTCACAATAGCTTTGTGCCTTCAAATCCTAGGGAAAAGCTCTTCACCTGCTTAATAGCTTTGCTGAATGTCACAATGGACAGTCTGTCTTCTAATCTGATTTAGTTTCACAGGTGAAAGCAAAGGGAGATGCTGCTGAGGGGCAGGAAAGAAAAGGAAAGAATGAATCTGGAACAGAATAATTATTGTTCACACCCTTATTCCTTGCCTTTGGGGGTTCAAGAAGACAGCCTGGGATAGACAGTAAGATAACCTGCCTCAGAAATAAAATTAAAAAAAAACAAACAAACAAGAAAGCAGGTAAACAAAAAATTAACATCTTATGACCTTTAATCATGATATTAGAAAAAAAAATGTTGAGGAACTAAATGAAAATTGCATTTAAACAAACAAACAAACAAATTTTGGCCTCGATTTAGGGTTTTATATGCCCATTGTTAATCCTTGCCTACGGAGTAGCTAATGCTGCCAATGCATGCTTCTAAACTGTGTTTCCTTACAACCAAAAGATATTAAGAACAAATTCTAGGTGACAAGAACCATCCTAAGTGTACCTGTTCAACAGATGAATGGGAACACGTGCTTATTTGTACAGATCTCCCTTATTACAGTATTTGATAATGTAAATAATGGCTTATAGGGAATTAATTGATTCCATTATATTATTCTTGTGTTTCTTTATTTATTTGTCTCATGTGTATGCATGAATGGGAGTATGACTGTCATTAAACACGTGTGGATGTCACAGGAAAACTTTTAAGAGTCGGTTTTCTCTTTCCACCTTGTAGTTCCTGTAAATTAAACAAACTCAGCATTCCTGCCTGTCAGTTGGAGTGTTTATCTAGTGAGTCACCTTTCTCGGTTTTGGTGTGATATTTTTAGTAAGCTAAAAATGGTTATTCGTATTGGTGTCCTTAGCATATATTGAGAAAGTTAAAGTGTACAGAAATTAAATAAAAGAAATACAACAGATATTCTCAAATGATTTCTATCTATACCCAGACTCTTTTCTAAGACGACAACTTCAAAGAAGATCTCTTAGTTTATAACTCTATATTCATCATTCTTGGCTTTCAATTTTTCTGTAAGGAGAATTTAAAATCTAGCAAAACTCAAAACAAGCCTTACTCCCTCCAGGAATTATTGAGCTGCAAGTGAGCTGGTCCTCCAACACCATTCTCCTTTGGTATCTGGCAGGCAGAATACAACTATGTTTCTTCCTTAGGTACCATCACAGAAGTCATTCTAACTCTATACATTAAAACTATGTATAGACTGCAACTGATAGTCACTTTGTAAGGACTGAGTCTATATAGAAAAATGTACTCACCCCTAAATACTACAAATTAACAAAAGGGGAGAAGATCTTTCTGTACCACCACATTAATAAAACTAGAGTGGGCCCTTAAACTATGAATTCACTGAATTCATACTATGAATTTTGTTCTGTTCTATTCTGTTCTGTTTGTTCTGTTCTGTCTCTTCTGTTCTGTTCTCTTCACTTCTCTTTTTTCTCTTCTCTTCTCTTTCTTTTTCCCTTCCATCCCCTCCCCTCCCCTCCTCTCCTCTCTTCTCTCCTCTTTCATCCTCTCTCCTCTCCTCTCCTCCCCTCTCCTCTCCTCACCTCCCCTCTCCTCTTCTCTTTTCTTCTCTCTTTTCCTGTCCTTCCCTTTCCTGTTCTCCTCTCCCACATCTTCCCTTTCCCTGTTTCCCCTCCCTGCCTCTACATAGTATTTTTCTCTAAAGTATTTAATATTAAATTCTTAAAGGAGATTGTTTCTTTTTAAGTTGTTCCACTCTTCTCTTTAAACTTAATACTTACGTAAATCTCTGTGAGTATTATTAGCTATCTGGCAGAGAAGACAGATTGGATTTTTTTTTCTTTTTTCTTTTTGGATTGGTTCAGTATGATATTGAAGTTTATTCACACACTCTTCTATTGTTGAGACATACGGAAGCTAAGGCAGGGCACTTGTCGTTGCTCGCAACAGTAAAAACAGAAGTGATAATAATTATTATGAAGCCCTTTTTATAAAGGTGGAGGGGATCAAAATTGTTAGGTGGCCAACCAGTATTCTGTCAGTATTTTGTCAGAAGTATTCATTTGTAGTAAAGTTTAAGCTAGACTTGGGGTGGGGGTAGGGGGGCGGTGTTAGCATCTGTCTGTGACTGCGTGTACTTTGTGAGCATTCAAAGGACAGAGTAGGGTGTTGGGTATCTCCTCCTTTCTCCATCTTGTTCCTTTGTATAAGTTCTCTAATTGTACCTCAAGTTTGCAAAATTTTGAAGAAGCTTGTAGCAAACAATAGCAGAGCATTCATCCCTCTGCAGTCCTCACAGTGCTGGGGTTAAAGGTGTGGCTGCTTTCAGATGGGTGCTGAGACCTGAGCTCTTGTTTCTGTGCTAGCTTAGAAAGTGCTATTAAAAGCTTGGTGGTCCCTATACTCTGATGCTGAACCATCAGTTAGTCGATTAATAGAGAATCAAAGTTTTAAGAATAGTGTATTATTTATGGAGTAAAGTACTTGCTCTCCTTTCATGTCTATATTGGCCTTCATTGTAAGCAAAAGATAGAGAGCATCTTTTCATATATCTGAAGATGATCAATCTGCATGTTAAACTGCAACAGGTGCTTCATGAAGCATATCTGACCCTCTGCAGTTTTTGATCTATAGATGACAGATAGATATAGATTGGCTTTTGGTCTTGATTTTTATCTCCAACAACTATACTTAGGAAAAATGCAATGTTGAAAAGAATAAAAAGTTAGTAATCAAGCAGATTATTTTACATCTTTCTCCATGTGATATGTGGCATCTCATTTTGCAATGGAATACAATTTAAATTATAAAGTTATATTTTTTTCTCAATACTTAGTAGCAAAAGTTATCTATGCTTTAGTTTCTACTTTACTAATAATATTTCCAGGAAAATGTAATGACAAAGATCAAGGAATCTGTGGTCATTCCCAAAGGTTTCCAAAGGAATAACTCAAAACATTACCATTCAATAAGAAACTGAACAACAAGAGATTACTTTGACAAAAATTGGATAAATAAAATAGTACCTATTTTAGACCATAAATATACACAGTTTATTTGCAAATTAAGCTTCAATAAAACTGGTGATAAATATATCTTGGATTGTCAGAATATGCTCTACCATGAATCTTTAGAGAATGAAGAGGAGTTGATAATGTACTGAGAAAACAAATGCTAGAATCTTTTACTCTGATTTTCCATAACAATGAGAAAACAATTTTCCTCTTGTAACTAGGTTGATGGAGACTCAGATAGAAGTGATACTACCATAGAAAATGAATGAAGCAAGAATAGAAGAACTAAACCCTAAGTGCAAGAGTGTAACTTTGAGACTCTAGTCTGAGGAATAAAATATGACTCTTTGCTATATTGGTTAATAATACATGTTTTCTAGAATGGGAATCTGAGAGAGATAGCAGTATGCATTATTTTTGTCTATATGATGAATCAGAGGTGGAATTTCATTTGAGAATGAAGGAAAAGTACAAAGCAGAGTCATTAGAATCAATAATGGCACTCATGAAGATAAGTATCTGGACCTCTCAGAAACTGTATATGCCAAAAGAGATGCAAATAAATATTAGACTTAGGGCTAGTATTCACTGTTATCTATCTTTCTTAGATTTTACAAAGCAGAAACAGTGCACCAAAAAAAGGTAAGCCTTAAGCACTAGTATCTATGTGCTTTTTATATAATTTATATTGCCAATATATTTTGAGATGTTATATGTATAATACAGCATAATTTAAAAAATTCTGCATCGCTTATAATACTTTTAGTTATGTTAATCACATTTTCTTATCATTTCAACAAAACTGCTTGTATATACTATAAAATCAGAATAGTATTTTTAAGTAGAATATGCTATTACGGTGAATAGTCTCCTGGGATTTGCTATGTACTGCCTTTTGCTTTCCAACTCAAAGACCTAGATTTTTCAACTTTGCTAAAAGGGGAGACTAAAAGATCTTTCACAATGTTCAACAATCTGTCTCATGATAAACTGGTAGGACATATTGTCAAAATTTATTCTATTTCAAGTAAGACAAAATATTTTGTTGCAAAATGAAATAAATGACACTCCAGAATGGAGTTTTGTGGATTATACTGCAATATATCACTATTCAAGAGACACCATTAATCTGCTTTTGATGATTTTCTGAATCCATAAAAGGTGGTAATAAACCTGATTTTCTTTGTGTGATTGTTTCAATAAATACTGATAAATTATTATTTACTTTAAAAATTATTTTGACTCAATGTTTTTTCGAGGCTAAATAACTAAAATCTTCAACAATCCATACCACCAATATTTGAATTTAAGACAAAAACTTTAATGAATATCTTTTGTCATTCAATGTATTTCTAAAATCATAAATGTATTGATCTGTTTGGAATAACAGAATATAAAGACAATTATTGTGTTGATTGTTTAGTATTTGAAATAGAGAAGTAATTATCTAAGATGCCTGCTGAAAAATCATTTTAGTTTAGTCACACAGATTGAAAATGTCAATACTTGTGTTTTAAATGGTGTAAATTAAACTAAAATTACATGATACAAATGCTAATTATCAAAATAGACACAACAAGCATCATAACTTCACAAATATAAAGGGAATTTCTATTTATTTATTTAATGTATATGAGTACACTGTCACTCTCTTTAGACACACCAGAAGAGGGCATCAGATTCTATTATAGATGGTTGTGAGCCACCATTTGGTTGCTGGGAGTTGAACTCAGGACCTCTGGAGGAGGGGTTAGTGCTCTTTGTCTCTGAGCCATCACTCCAGCCTATAAAGGAAATGTTTACAATTATTTCCAAACATTTGAAAGTTGGATTGAAGCACATATTTTTCAAATAAATATAAAAGTTGTTTAAAATCTATCAGATTTTTAGTTGTTAACATATCATGTACCCTTTATTTATTTTATCATATGGTTTCATAGTGATTAAGATAAAAAGCACAAATATTACATTCCTCAGATTTATATTACTAAATACACACCTGTTTACTAAGACACAAAAATTTCAAAAGGTCATTACTTTCACTTTAAGGAACAGGAGATTCTGTCTGTCTGTATCTCAGTCTTAGTCTCTCTGTTTCTTTGTGTTTGTGTGAATGTATGGTGTATATATGTGTGTCATGTATGCATGTGTGTGTGTGTGTGTGTGTGTGCATGTGTGCATATTTGTACAGACATGTGCCACACCACAATTCTGGAGGTCAGATAAATTTTGGATTCAGTTCTTTCCCTCTCTTGCGAACCTAGGTATCAAATTTAGATGGAAAGCCCTGTTTGCCAGGACCAGTGCCAAGTATTGTTACTCTACAAGCAATGTCGCTGGCACAAATATGCCTCCTTTCATGAATCAATATTATTATATTAATCTCTGCCAACTATAAACAAACTGTTGTGTTTTTATGTGACCTACAGGTTAAGAAATAACTTTAAATTATCACATGCTTAATTAAATTAAATTCAACTAAAATTTAAAATGGTTGTTCTATTTTACAATAATGTATAATTCAAATTTCAAATGAGGATATATATATATTATATATTATATATATTATAAACAGTATTATAACATTATTATTATATTATAATAATATAATATAAACAGTATTATAACATTATATTATAATATATATTATAGTATTATAACATTATATTATATTATAATATAAACAGTATTATAACATTATTATAATATAGTATTATATATTATTATTATTATAACATATTATATATATATTATAAAGAGTAAAGTCAGTCATTTTCACATTAAGTATGTGTATTTTACTCTCACAACTATATATATATATATATATATACATATATATATATATAATATTAAAAAGATTAAATGGCCTGTAAAATGTAAAGAAAAAACTATTTAGTCCTTTATAAAAAATGTTTTGCAGACACTGGTCTGTACTTCATTTGCAGACTTATACTATTCAGACTTTCAATGGGACTTTGACAAGGACATCAGACAGCTAGAGATTGACATCACTAATGTGAAGAAATCCCTTGTTTCGCTGTCTAAAGTGATCTCCAAAAGTTGCAAAGCACATTATTGGACTTGATTTTCTCTTTTACAATAGAAAAGACTGTGTACAGCTCTAGACTGTGTACAGCCCTTAAAGAAGAATGTTGCTTCTACACAGACAAAACAGCAATAATTAAAGAGAGCATGAAAAAGGCCAGAGAAGGTCTTGAGAAAAGACAGAGAGAGAAAGAAAAAGATGAAAGCTGGTACAAGAATTGGTTTTCAACCTCTCTCTGATTGTCAGCCCTACTTCCTTCCATCTTGGGACTGATAATTGGGTTATTTTTGCTCATGTATTTTGGTCCCTGGGCCTTAAATAGGCTAACTAACTTTGTGAAATAACAGATAATCTGATAGCAAAATCTATTCAGATACAGTGTCATAAGTTAATTATGGAGGACCACGAGACTCAAGACAAGGTTGTTACTCTATCCAAGGTGTTCCCAAATCCCATCTCCACCCAACCTAAAAGAAGGGACTTCCGCCCCTAGAACAAGCAGAGAGGGGCCACCCGGAATCCACTCTGACTGGCAATCTGAATTCTTGCTTAGGCTGCGAGGCTAAGCACTGCAAGGGAATATAAATAAAAGTTAAAAATGTGTTGCTGGGTTCCCTAAGGGACAAGCCTGACTGCATAGGGGTCGATGTCAAAAGTATCCCCTCTCCAGGAAAAAGACAACGGGATGGGTATGGCCCTCATGCCTCACTGGACATTGACAGGAGGACCAGAGCCATTACAAGGTCCCCATTAATTACTGGAGGTCAGGCCTCAATCCCCACCTTGTCAAGATTAGAATCACCACAGCCCCTTTTATCCTTGAAGAAGGGAGGAGATGTCAGGTGCAGCCTTGCTCATACACTAAAATCAGCCATAAGCCTAAAATCAGCAATAGGCCTGACATACATGCCTGCTAACACAAAGTCTTCGGTCTCTGTGAAAATACACTGAAACTGATGGCTATAAGCTATTGTAAACAGACAGCTTTTGTGGAAATTTACCAGCCTCAGTAGTCATAGACCTTGTAAACAGGGAGCCTTGGTGGATAGTACCAACTTAGTTAAGGACAAGTAAATCATAGGCAGAGTCATAGTGACTTGTCCCCTGAACCTTTACCCAGCCAATACTCTGTTCTTGAAGATATCTGTACTCCCCCCGAACACCTATGCTCCTCTGTCCCTTCCCCACATCCTGCATTTTCTGTTTATAACCCCTGTGTTAAAAAGTAAAAAGTATGATTTAATAATAATAATGGTTAAAAAAAAAAAAGATGAGTAACAATGAACAAATGGTACACCTGCAGACCAGAAAACAATTTCAAAATTTTAGATGCTGCCCTCTCCCAGATCTGAGGCCTGGAGCAGACCCCTGCCTGGTCTGCTCTTGTGAGGACACCGGATTCTGCCTGAGACATCCTGGAGGCTCCACTGAAGCCAGAGCCAAAGGTAGGAAGACCCACACACTACCCTATGCCCATAGCTGGGTGCTGAGAGCACTCAGATTCCAGCAGATACCCGCCCATGCAGGATAGCACTCCCCTTCTGCCCCTCTCCCAGATCTGAGGCCTGGAGAAGACCCCTGCCTGGTCTGCTATTGTGTGGACACCAGATTCCATCCAAGACATTCTGGAAGGTCCACTCAACCCAGAGTGGCAAAGGTACCACTGAACCCAGAGCAGCAGAGAAACAACTGAACTCGGAACAACAGACAACATATCCTGAGATATCCTAGGGGAGCCACTGCACTCAGAACAGTGGGCACTTTATCCTGAGACATTCTAGAGGAGACACTGCACCTAGAACAGTGGACACCTAGCTGGTCTGCTACCTTGGAGACACCTTATCCTGTGTCATCCTAGAGGTACCACTGTACTCAGAGCGGCTGGAAAAGACCACAGAGACATCTGGACCCCAAGGAGATCAGACACAAGCAAGAAAACTGGAAAGGCAAGCTTCAGTCAGAGACAGCGAGTACAGGTAGCACTAGAGTTAACCAGATGGTGAAAGACAAGCACAAGAATGTAAGCAACAGAATCCAAAGTTACATGGTATCATCAGTACCCAGATCCCCCATCATAGCAAGCCCTGAACACCCCATCACACCAGGAAAAGCAGGATTCAGAATTAAAATCACTTCTCATGATGATAATAGAGGACTTTAAGAAGAACATAAATAACACTCTAAAAGAATTTAAGGAGAACACAGGTAGACAGATAGAAGCCCTTAAAGAGGAAACACAAAAATCCTTTAATGAATTGCAAGAAATCACAACCAAACAGGTGAAGGAATTAAACAAAACCATCTAAGATCTAAAAATGGAAGTAGAAACAATAAAGAAATCAAAAAGAGAGACTACCCTGGAGATAGAAAACCTAGGAAAAAGATCGGGAGTCATAGATACAAGTATCATCAACAGAATACAAGAGATATAAGAGAGAATCTCATGTGCAGAAGAAACCATGGAAAACATTGACACAACTGTCAAAGAAAATGCAAAATACAAAAAGCTACTAACTCAAAACATACAGGAAATCCAAAACACAATGAGAAGGCCAAACCTAAGGATAATAGGTATAGATGAGGGTGAAGACTCCCAACTTCAAGGACCAGTAAATATCTTCAACAAAATTATAGAGGAAAACTTTCCTAACCTAAAGAAAGAGATGTCCATAAATATACAAGAAGCCTACAGAACTCCAAATAGTTTAGACCAGAAAAGAAATACCTCCCGCCACATAATAATCAAAACATCAAATGTACAAAACATACACAAAAAAATTACTAAACACAGTAAAGGAAAAAGGTAAAGTAACATATAAAGGCAGACCTATAAGAATTACACCAGACTTCTCACCAGAGATTATGAAAGCCAGAAGATCCTGGACTGATATCATACAGACTCTAAGAGATCACAAATGCCAGCCCAGACTACTATACCCAGCAAAACTATCAATCAATATTGATGGAGAAACCAAAATATTCCATGACAAAACCAAATTTACACAATATCTTACCAGAAATCCAGAACTTCAAAGAATAATCAGTGGAAAACTCCAACATAAGGAGGGAAACAACAACTTAGAAAAAGCAAGAAAGTAATCTTCCAACAACCCTAATAGAAGATAGCTACACAAACATAACTTCCACTGCCAATAACAAAAACAACAGGAAACAACATTCATTTTTCCTTAATATCTCTTAACATCCATGGACTCAATTCTCCAATAAAAAGATATAGACTATTAGACTGGATACATAAACAGGACCCAGTATTTTGCTGCATACAGGAAATGCACCTCTGTGAAAAAGACAGACATTACCTCAGAGTAAAAGGTTGGAAAACAATCTTCCATGAAAATGGTCCCAAGAAACAAGCTGGAGTAGCAATTCTAATATCAAATAAAACCGATTTTCAACCAAAAGTAATCAAAAAAGATAAGGAAAAACACTTCATATTCATCAAAGGAAAAATGTATCAAGAGGAACTCTCAATTCTGAAAATCTATGTCTCAAATGCAACGGCAGCAACATACAGAAAAGAAACTTTACTGAAGCTTAAAGCATAGATTTAATAGTAATCTCACACAATAATAGTGGGAGATTTCAACACCCTACTCTCAGCAATGGACAGATCATGGAAACAAAACACTAAACCAAAACACAATGAAACTAACAGAAGTTATGAACCAATTGTACTTAACTGACATCTATAGAACATTTCATCCTAAAGCAAAAGAATATACCTTTTTCTCAGCACCTCATGGTACCTTATCCAAAATAGACTATATAATTGGTCACAAAAGAGGCCCTCAACAGATACAGAAAGATGGAAATAATTCCTTGTACCCTATCAGATCATCATGGACTAAGACTTGTCTTTAATATAGACAAAAACAACAGAAAGCCCACATACACATGAAACTGAACAATGCTCTACTCAATGATGACTTGGTCAAGAAAGAAATAAAGAAAGAAATTAAAGACTTTTTAGAATTTAATGAAAATGAGGATACATCATACCAAAACAAGTGGGACTCCATGAAAACAGTACTAAGAGGAAAACTCATAGCTCTAAGTGCCCACAGAAAGAAACTGGAAAGAACATACACTAATAACTTGACAGAACACCTGAAAGATCTAGAAGAAAAAGAAGCTAGTACACCCAAGAGGAGTAGACAGCAGGAAATAATCAAACTCAGGGCAGAAATCAACCAAGTAGAAACAGAAAGTACTATACAAAATATCAACAAAACCAGGAGCTGGTTCTTTGAGAAAATCAACAAGATAGATAAACACTTGGGCAGACTAAACAAAGGGCACAGAGAGAGTATCCAATTAAGAAAATCAGAACTGAAAAGGGAGACATAACAACAGAAACTGAGGAAATTAAAAAAAAAAAAAATCATCAGATCCTACTACAAAGGCCTATACTCAACAAAATTGGAAAAACTGGATGAAATGGACAATTTTCTAGACAGGAACCAGACACTAAAATTAAATCAGGAACAGATAAACCATCTAAACAGTCCTATAAACCCTAAAGAAATAGAAGACATCATTAAAAGACTCCCCACCAAAAAAATTCTGGGGACAGATGGTTTTAGTGCAAAATTCTATCAGAAGTTCAAGGAAGACCTAATACCAATTCTTTTCAAGCTATTCCATCAAATAGAAACAGAAGGAACACTGCCCAATTTGTTCTATGAAGCTGCCATTGCGCTCATACCTAAACCACAGAAAGACCCAACAAAGAAAGAGAACTACAGACCAATCTCCATTATGAATATTGTTGCAAAAATACTCAATAAAATTCTCGCAAACCGAATCCAACAACAAATCAAAACAATTATCCATCATGATCAAGTAGGCTTTATCCCAGGAATGCAGGGATGGTTCAATATTCGGAAATCCATCAGTGTAATCCACTAAGTAAATAAACTCAAGGAAAAAAAAAACCACATGATCATCTCACTAGATGCTGAGAAAGCATTTGACAAAATTCAACTTCCCTTCATATTAAAAGTCTTGGAAAGATCAGGAATTCAAGGCCCATACCTACACATAGTAAAAGCAATACACAGCAAGCCAGTAGCCAACATCAAACTAAATTGAGAGAAACTTGAAGCAATCCCACTAAGATCAGGGACTAGACAAGGCTGCCCATTCTCACCTTACCTATTTAATATAGTACTGGAAGTCCTACTTAGAGCAATTAGACAACAAAACAAAGTCAAAGGGATACAAATAAGAAAGTAAGGAGTCAAAATTTCACTATTTGCAGATGATATAATGTTGGGCCTAACAGGAGGTCTAATCTCCATTCCACCTTCACCCTTCAGTCCGGAGGGAGTGAACAGGCCCTAGAGTGATTTACATACTAATGATATACCTGAAGGCAGAGGTGGAACCAATTAAACATTCCTCCGTAGCCCCTCCCCCTCATCCCCTCCCTATTCAACTCAGGTCCACCCTGGGTTTTAGGGGGTATGCATCCAGATAGATCCACCATCCACTGTGTGAATAAACTGGTTTTGGAAACCCAAGGACTTCCTCCTGTATTGGGGCCTCACCACCAGGAGGAACCTTGAGGAGCTAGGGAGAGGCTTTTAGTTAATGAGTAACTGGGCCCAACTTCCAGCTGGAGGAACCCAGAGCATTCCCAGCCGACTACCCACAGCATGAAGGGAGGAACCCTGGGATCCCCAGCCTTATTTTTTCCCTACAATATAATAGTATACTTAAGATACCCTAAAATTTCCACCAGAGAATGCCTAACCTGATAAACAACTTTAGCAAAGTGGCTGAATATAAAATCAACTCAAACAAATCAGTAGCCTTCCTCTACTCAAAGGATAAACAGGCTTAGAAAGAAATTAGGGAACTGATACCCTTCACAATAGCCACAAATAAAATAAAATATCTTGGATTGAATCTAACCAAGCAAGTAAAAGATCTGTATGACAAGAACTTCAAGTCTCTGAAGAAAGCAATCGAAGAAGATCTCAGAAGATGGAAAGATCTCCCATGCTTCTGGATTGGCAGAATTAACTTAGTAAAAATGGCCATCTTGCCAAAAGCAATCTACAGATTCAATGCAATCCCCATCAAAATTCCAAATCAATTCTTCACAGAGTTAGAAAGAGCAATTTGCAAATTCATTTGGAATAACAAAAAACTCAGTATAGCTAGAATTATTCTCAACAATAAATGAACTTCTGGGGAAATCAACATCCCTGATCTCAAACTGTACTACAGAGCAGTAGTGAAAAAAAAAAAAAAAAAAAAAAAACCAAAAAAAAAAAAAAAAAACCTGCATAGTATTGGTACAGAGACAGGCAGGAAGATCAATGGAATAGAATTGAAGACCCAGAAATGAACCCGCACACCTATGGTCACTTGATCTTTGACAAGGGTGCTAAAACCATCCAGTGGAAAAAGGACAGCATTTTCAACAAATGGTGTTGGATCAACTGGAGGTCAGCATGTAGAAGAATGCAAATTAATCCATTCTTATCCCTTTGTACAAAGCTCAAGTTCAAGTAAATAAAGGACCTCCACATAAAACCAGATACACTTAAACTAATAGAAGAGAGAAAGTGGGGAGGACCCTTGAATACCTAGGCACAGGGGAAAAGTTCCTGAACAGAACACCAATGGCTTATGCTCTAAGATCAAGAATTGACAAATGGGACCTCATCAAATTGCAAAGCTTCTGTAAGGCAAAGGACACTGTCAATAAGACAAAATGGCAACCAACAGATTGGGAAATGATCATTACCAATCCTAGATCCGATAGAGGGCTAATATTGAACATATACAAAGAACTCAAGAAATTAGATGCCAGAAAAAAAATAACACTATTAAAAAATGGGGTACAGAGCTAAACAAAGAATTCTCAACTGAGGAAACACGGATGGCAGAGAAGCATCTTAAGAAATGCTCAACATCATTAGTCATCAGGAAAATGCAAGTCAAAACAACCCTGAGATACCACCTGACACCATTCAGAATGGCTAAGATAAAAAATTCAGGTGATAGTAGATGCTGGCAAGGATGTGGAGAAAGAGGAACACTACTCCATTGTTGGTGGGGTTGCAAGCTAGTACAATCACTCTGGAAATCAGTCTGGCGCTTTCTCAGAAAATTGGACATAGCACTACCTGAGGACCCAGCTATACCACTCCTGGGCATATACCCAGAAAATGCTCCAACATATAACAAAGACATATGATCAACTATGTTCATAGCAGCCTTATTTATAATAGCCAGAAGCTGGAAAGAACCCAGATGCCCTTCAACAGATGAATGGATACAAAAAATGTGGTACATTTACACAATGGAATATTGTTCCGAGCCCCTCCGTGTCCCCTTCGCCCGCGAAAAAGGACACGTGAGGCGGTGTTCGGGTGGTTACTACAACGAGGCTTTACGTCTTGTATATGTAGAAGCGGAAAGACAGAAAGACCGGAAAAGGCACTGCTTATATACACCCTAGAGTGACGTGTCCACTTCTGATTGGCTGTTCACTCATTACCCATAATACACCACGGGTTGGGCAGTGACTTTGGCGCGCTTTTTGCCTTTTGCACCTGCGCAGTCAGTTGTTTACTCGTGGAAGGACAGGATGCCCGTGCCATCTTGGAATGGCGAATGTATCACCGCTCACTGCGGCTTCCTACAGACTATTACTCAGCTATTAATAATAATGAATTCGAGAAATTCTTAAGTAAATGGATGGAACTAGAAAATATCATCCTGAGTGAGGTAACCCAGTCACAAAAGAACACACATGGTATTTACTCACTAATAAACGGATATTAGCCCAAAAGTTTGAAACAACAAAGATTCAACTAACAGACCACATAAAGCTCATGAAGAAGGAAGAACAAGTGTGGATGCTTAGGTCTTACTTAGAAGGAGTAACAAAATACCCAAGGGAGCAAATATGGAGACAAAGTGTGGGTCAGAAACTGAAGGAGAGGTTGTATGGAGACCATTTCACCTGGGTATTCATCCCATGTGCAGTCACCAAAAATAGAGGCTGATAAGGATGACAGGAAGTGCATGCTAACAGCAGCCTGATAAGGCTGTCTCCTTAGAGGTCCCCCAGAGTCTGACATACCCAGAGGCAGATTCTCACAGCTAGCCATTAATCTGATTAAGGGTTCCCAGTGGAGAAGTTAGAGAGAAGATTGAAGGAGCCGAAAGGGTTGGTGGCCCCATGAAAAGAGCAAGAATACCAACCAGACAGAGCTCCCCAGTGTCTAAACCACCAGCCTAGGAGCACATAGGGAGGGACAAATGACTCCAGCTGTATATGTAGGGGAAGATGGCCTTGTTGGGCATAGGTGGGAGAGGAGATCTTTGGTCCCATCTAGGCAGGACACTGAGTGGGGGGGAGGGAGGGGAATCTGAGAGTGGTGAGGTGGGACTGGTGGGTAGGTGGGTGCTCACCCTCATAGAAGCAGGAGGAGGGGGGATGGGATAAGGGGTTCCTGGGTGGTGGGGCGAATGGTGTAAGGTGATAAAATTCGAAATGTAAATATTATATCCAATAAAAGAGGGGGAAAAATGAAAAGCCGTTAGAACCAACATCTTTAATAAAAAGTCAGCCTTCTAAAAAAATTATCTTGATACTAAAATTTGTTTTGAGAATTGTATATTGCAGAATACACAGCCTTGGTGTATCTACTCATCAAGCAAGCTGAGCAGACCTGCTCAAACCTCTGAGGTCCTGGAATTCCATTTGGATGCAGTGAAGCCACAGCATCAGAGGCTTCACTCTCCCCACCCCTCTTCTAAAATCTCAATGCCCATAATCAACTTGAAGAAGTTGATGAAGAGTGAGTGTCCCTATTCCCTGGGCTTGGGGGCTAAGGTGGTAAATATTGGGCTGTCTTTCTAGGGAAAAGTAGTGATTTTGTGGGATTAGCTAGGATTTATTGCATATCCATAACCTATTGGTAGAAATCTGTACAATTATTATCCAGATGAAGTTATAATTTCTTAAATGGCACAAATTTACTTTGATTACAAATTTAAGGTTTTCATTGGTACAAGCTTCTTATTGACATAAAAGTGAGATGAATATTGATACTCTCATAGGCATTGTATCAGTATAACACATTTAGGAATACAAGGCTTAGACCCAGTCCTTCTTTAACATTTTTAACAGATTTGAGATGGTTAGCCTGTGAGTTAAGGGACTATAGCAAATTCATGGCTTGAAGTTTATTGTTAGAGTGTTTTCTATGTTTTATTTAGAAATAGCTGAGTGGAGTTAACAGACAACAGTCCAGAATACCTTACATGGATAGTGGGTTTTCAAAACATCAGAAGTCCACAGAATTGACTTTACAAACATTTCTGTATTAATGTTCATTTTGATTAGAGACCTGTCTGCTCCTGACAGCTTCCTGTATTGGATTCTAAGAAGAAATTGAGCATCTTTGGAGTTACTCCAGTTGTGGTGAGACAGCCACTGGGCAAGAATTGCCTCTTTCCATCTACAGACAAATTACTGTCCAGAAAAGGGCACACTTGCAGAATAGTTGACTGATTATATCTGCCTAGACAGAGTAATCAGCCCTTAATAATTCTGCAGCACTAAGTTCTGTCAGATCATCCTGTGCGAGAAGGCTGAAGATAAGATGCTCCAACATTTTGTAGTAGAAGGAGTGTCCAGGTGTTCAGCAGTCTCTATAAATTGGCAATGCTTTAGAAGCTACGCTTTGTGCTTCCCATAATTTTAGTTAACTCAGCCATTCTGGATTTCTGATGGGGTTGAAGACCTATAGTCTCATAGCCAATCCTGGGTATGTACTTTGAGAGAAAAGATTTGAGTGGATGGTTTTCAGCTGACATTCATTCTAAAGCCAAGGAAAAAGTCAGGTTCAGAACTAAGTGTTTTAGTTAGGAGAGATGACAGAGGTTCTAGTTAGTCAACAAAATGATGGACTGGGTATTAGGACTATCTTGTACCTCACTGGTACAAATTGACATAATTATGCTCTAATTGTATTTAGAGAGAAATGTTTTATTTTAACAGGAAGGGTGATATGTAGGAGGAGCTAAGGTGGGAGGACTACCGAGAGGAAGAAAAGGATTAAGGAGAGGAGGAGAAGAAGGAGAGGAGAAGCTAGGTGATGAGAGAGAGAAAGAGAGAGAAAGGGGGGGCTATTGAGGCAGATGTTCATGTGTCTCCACCAGTCAAAGATAGTTGATATATCTAGGTTGGGTATTGGGTTACAATTCTGATTGAGCATTACCAAACTTATAAAGCCTTTGAATAACATTTTTAAAAAGTGTATAAAAGCAAAAAGGAAAAGGAGGCATGGGATAGGGGTTTTCAAGGGGGGGGGATGGGGAAAGGGGCTGGCATCTGAAAAGTAAATAAAATATCCAATAAAAAAATTTTAGATGCCATTTTTTCCTGGACAGTTTCTTAGAAATAATTCTCACTTAATTGAAAAGATTTGTTGAAACAATGAATCACATGATTTGTTTCAATGGCTGATATATATAAAAGTGAGTAGAAGGGTTGGCTCAGTTAGTAGACTGCTTGCTGTATAAGGCATGAGATCCCAAATTTGGACCTACCACTCCTATGTTTTTAATAGCTGGGTGTCATGGCACATGTCTGTAATCTGAGTACAAGGGCAGTACAAAGATCCTTGAGGATCCAGTGAGTCCAGTAGAATCAGTGAGCTCCAGGTTTCGTGAGAGACCATGCCTTTTAAAAGTAAACCGGAGAATGACTGAGAAAGACCTTGGCTGTCATCTCTGCTCTCCACACACAGGGGTTCACATATAAGTGTATATGCATGTGGACACACAGACACAATAAAGTACAAAAAAAAAGAAGAAAGATAGTACCAGTCTGGAGACCATTCCACCTGCGTAACCATCTGAAGTGCAGTCACCAAAGGTAGATGCTGATGTAAATGTCAGGAAGTGCATGCTGACAAGAGCCTGATATAGCTGAAGGAGCCAAAGGGTTTGTGGCCCCATGAGGAGAGCAACAATACCAACCAGCCTAGGAACACATATGGAGGGACACATGACTCCGGCTGTATATGTAGGAGAGGATGGCCTTGTAGGGCATAGGTAGAAGAGGAGATCCTTGGTCCCATGAAGGCTGAACATCGAGTGGGTGGGGGGGAATTCGATGGTGGGAGTTTTGGGGTTGGATGGGGGCACATCCTCATAGAAGCAGGAGGAGGGGGGATGGGATGGGGGTTTCTGGGTGGTGAGGGGAATGGCGTAAGGGGATAAAATCTGAAATATAAATCTAATATCCAATAAAAAAAGAAGGTAAAAGTAAAATATGTATATCAGAATGAAGAGACCTGTAGATAGCGGCAGAAGAGTCTAACATGAAAAAATAAATTTGCTCAAAGGTCAACAAAATACATAAATTGGCCACAAATATGAAAATTGATAGAAATTGACTGCTAGGCTTGGTGACAAGTACCTTTACTCTGAAAGTGATCTCACTGTCATTGTCCTCTGTGGAACAAGATAAACTGGCCTGAATTACATGCATTTTGACATCCATGGTGAGGAATTTGAGTGTGGCAGAAAACAGCTAAAATTTTTACAAAACTAATCGAAACAGTCCCTTACCCAAAAAGATTAGTAAACTTAATGTAGGAAAAGGACAAAGAAAAATATACCAGATATGTGATGATTAACATGCCAAGAATACACTCCAAGTGAAAATACTAAAAATATCTAGAGAAAATGAACATATCACATTCTATAAGGGGGGGGGGAAAGGGAGTGAGGTTAAAAAAAAAAGTGTTTCTTCACAGAAATAATGGAGACCACAAAGAGACAGATAGACAGACAGATAGATCGATGATAGATAGTTAGTAAAGATCATAATTTTGAAAATTCTTAATAAGGAGAGGAAAGTATCTGCCATCTGAAAATCATACTTAGTTAAACAAGTATTCAGCAGTAGTAACAATAGCCCCACATCCCTTCTCCTCTCTGTAGCAGACTACCTACCTCCCAAACACACAGCAACCATGAGGTGCCATGGAGGCATCAGAAATGCAGAATAGGAATACTAGCATTTCTGTAGTAAAGTGAATCACAGAAGAATAGAGGTAATTCCTGACACTAAGCAAATGGCTTGGCAGGCTGACTGAGGACTATCCCCTTTACTTCTACCTGATTAGAATTTTGTCACGGGTTACAACAACATGACAATGAGTTTTGCTGATTATTCATTTTGGCTGCTTTCTCTGGAAAAAAAAATCATCTTTGGAGGAGATATCCTGTTCTAGTGTTTAGACATATGTGACTATTTGTTTCATGTGTCTTAATAAACTTAGGTTCAAAGACCTAGATTTATAGTAATTTGGAAAGGTTATAGACAACAAAATTCACTTACAATTTTGTGTTTCCTGGATGAGCTCTGTCATTAAGGAAAATCTCATTATTAGTTTCAGTGAGATGGCTCAGTGTGTCTTAGACCAAGCCTTACAATCTGAATTTCCTCCTCCTGCCACCCCTCCACATGCATGCATGCATGCATACATACATACATACATACACTACATACATACAAAAATGTAGTGAAAATGTAAATGTCATTAATAAAGCAATGCTTATTTTGGTTGATAATATAGTAGAAGAAAATGTACTTGTAAAGATAAATTAGCAGAGTCTCATAATACAATATCAGGGCAAGATTTTGGAGAACAGTGTCATAACTACTTTACTTTGAAAATGAATCAACCTGAGCATAATGATCCTAACTGAGTTTCGAGAAGATCTAAGTGTACTTTGTTATCTTATTTTT
The DNA here is from genome assembly GCF_011762505.2 of Arvicanthis niloticus. NCBI lineage: Eukaryota > Metazoa > Chordata > Mammalia > Rodentia > Muridae > Arvicanthis > Arvicanthis niloticus. Next base: position 33,030,457 of record NC_047667.1, read on the forward strand.
CTAATTAAAATGTATTTCATTTTCTATTTCCAATGTTGATTTCACAGACTGAAAAGTAGAAAGTATTGAGCTTTGTTACTAGTAGGAAGGACAGAAGAATACAAGTCAGAGTCTGCAAGTGAAAGGAAGCCAGAGTGGCCTGAGCTACCCCTGTTCATTTGCAGGCCCAGCACAGTCAATGAGTCTATGTTTTCTGTAGAAATATGGCCATCAGGCATTAGGTTTTAGAGGCCAAAAAATGACTTAGAAATTTCAAACCTTGAATTTAAGTAATGTCTATGTAATAGAAATTTGAGCCAATAATATAACCGACACAGGATATCAGAGCATGTCTCATATCAAATGGTTTTAATCCTGTGTTTAGCTGAATTTTCCTACTATACACTTGTATGTCTCAAAAATTATTTTTAAAATAACTGCTTTCTGCAATTACAAATATATCACATATCATATTTTAGCTGTTTTTATAGGTTTATTATGCCAAACTATATAGTAATATTGTGAGGTAGCATTAATAAAATGTATAAATCAATACAGTGTTATAGAAAGTATTATGACATTTCTTTAATGAAAGAATCTGAATTCAATAGTTAATTGTGTAATATGCCAGGAAATCTTAGACTGACCAAGTCCACGCAATCAGTCAACAGGGTCTCTGGGGGAGGTGGGGAGTAAGGATTAAAGACAAAAGAGACAATAAGACAACACTGTTAACATGACTCCAGCAAGTAATGAAGCTGGTTTAACTTTTTTCCAGTCTGCTTTTATACCATTCTAGGTTCATGCAAATAATATGGCCAGTTTTAAGGCATGAACAAATTTTTCAAGAGACAAACAAGGCATAATCAAAGGTCCCATGGTATTCAGGAACTTTCTAAAATGATCAAGATCTTGAGCCCACTGCCTTGTTCTAGCCAAATGTCAACTTCTTGCCAATATCTTTGAAGCAGTACCTAGAGATCTCCACATTAAACTTGTACACTAAAATGTGTTTTCATTGAAGATTTCCGACAATTTCTATTTTATTATTTGGCTTAGGTATATCTTAAAGGAAAGGTGGTAAATTTAGGAAGTATAGAGTCAGATAAAATGTTTTATCTAAGAATTAATGTATTAGAGTTTTTATCTGTAAACTAGTGAAAATAAATATATCCTGCATATCTCCAGAGGCTGTTTTAAAGATCAAATTATTTTCAAATGTGAAAATACAAACAAACATATAATCATTCAAAAATATACAGTGCTGAAGAAGTCTGATGGCAGTTAAGAGCTTTTGTAACTCTCCTAGAGGATTAGAGTTGAGTTTCCAGCAACTATTTAGTGGCTTTTACTTGTTACTTGAGGTATTCTCCTCAAGTAACAACTTGTTACCTGTTACTTGAGGTATTCTCTCTCTCTGATGGGAAGAATAGGAACAAGCAGTCATGGGTTTTAAAAGTATTATTGTGTCATTGATAATACCTAGAAGATAAATCAGTTCCAATTGATGTTACTATTATTTGTTTATTTTATGACATGGAAATATGTTCAGTGGGAACAGGCCACTGGAGGTTCAGTTGTAGGAAGCTAATCCATGGCTAGAAGCATTAATTGGGAACTCCAGTTCACTCTACAAACTCACTAAGCTGTTTTTTCTTCTGTTATAAGCCCCAGATTTGGTTTCTCAGTTAGGCTACTCCGGCTGTCTCAGTGAATGATATGTGTGTCATATATGATGGTGTTTGTGATCTATCTGCTGCATCTACCTGTCGGATACTTTCTCTTCAAGATTTTGTTTTGCCTTGCTACATATGTAATAAACTCATTTGTATGGAATCAAAGATTTGGCAATTATTGTAGACTGCACAGAAGAGATTGGTCTTCTGGGTACTATACAAGTGATTAGTATTTAGACATAAGAGAACAAGAAGATATTGATGATATTCTCTTTGTTTTGAAAAATAGAAAATCTGACATTGCCACATAAACTTAATACCCTTTAAAAAAAACAAGCAAAGAAAATAATTAAGCAAAAAAAAAAAAGGAAAGAAAGAAAATGCAAAATATCATAGGACTGATGTGCTTTCTTCTTTGGTAATAAAAAATAATTGGATAAAATACTGAAAACAATAAATTTTTATGAGAAGTATACTTGTTCAGCTAGGAATTCAATAAAAGTATTGCATTTTATATTTAATTTTGCAGGAAATCTGAAAACTGGGAAGATGTGAGTTGTGATACAGTTGATGAGCTTCAGTGCTTCATATCTGTAGTGTACAATACAAAATCATAGTATTTTCATGATGGATTTATTAACTTCTGTGGCCCCATAAGGGAGATCTGATCAGTCAGATAACCTTAAGAACCCTGAAGCCCTAATAGTCATGAGAAGGTGCCCAACTATATTCTTCAGAGGAACACACACACACACACACACACACACACACACACACCACATGTATATCACATACATATATACATATGCATGTGTGTATATACATATGCACCTATCTGTGTGTTTCTGTTTGCATGGATGTGTGTTTGTGACTATCTTTTGAGGGTCTGAGGGCATCTTGAGGGAGTTGTTTCTCTTTTTGCTGTGTAGATCCTGGAGATTGAACTTGGTAATTAAGCATGGTGGCACTTGATATTCCTACTACACAATCTCATTGGCTCTGAGAAAAACTTATAAGATTATTTTCTAAAAGGATTAGCAACTTCTTATCCTCCTTATCCTCACTGTGGCCTAAAACAACTGTAAATAAATAATAAAACTGAAGTTAATAAAGGAGGTAAAAGCTTACATATTTTTAGTTTTTAATTTTTTTGTAGAGAATAGTATACATGAGTACTGAATCTATATCTTTTGTACCCATCCATCTTCAAACTCTTACTTGCTTCCTTCCTCCCAAATAATTTTCCTTTTACACACACACACACACACACACACACACACACACACACACTCAAGCACGCACTCATGCACACATGTATGCACGCACGAGTGCACAAGTACTTGGGACTGTATAACATTTTAAGGTGCCATACACTTGTGATAACTGATTCATCATCTCTTTGCAGCCATTAAATAAGTGTAGCTCTTCAGCTAGGTCATGTCCTTGTAAGATTTTGCCTATATTCTTCAGCATGACAATCACTTGTCATTGTGAAGGTCTTATTTAGGCAATCACACTGTCATGTAAAGAAGACAATATCTCACAGCATAAGTTGCATCTCTGGTTCTTACATTATTTTTATAAATTTTTTTCTGCATTGATTTTTGCATATTATTTGTAGGACTTGTGATATAGATGCAACAATTGTGGCTGGATAATTATGATCTGTGGTTCACTTTAGGTAGTTGAGTACTTAAGTAATGTTCTTCATCTGTTATAAAAAGAAGTTATTTTGTTGAGGGGCAAGAGCTACTATTATCTGGGGGCTTCAGTATCTAGAATGCAATTTTGAGTTGTATTGATTTAGCAAAGTAAAAGTTGTTTTTGTTTTTCGGGGTTCATGACATCATTATCAACAGGTAGTTGGTTATCTTTACAGTAACAGATATGAATTTCTTCCTTTTGAGCTATCCATAAATCCAATTAGATGGCTCCTGGTTAACTCCAAATATAAGTGCCACTATTGTACTCTTTGGGGATATCTTGCTGTGCTGTTCATGACGGAGGTTCACAGTTTCTGCAGCTCGAAGCACTATTGATTGCTTTTCTCCCTTGACATGTAGTATAACATCTTCAGATACTATGAGAGCTAATCCTTAGGGAGTAGGCTTCTAGGTGGTCAATTCCAGCTTTGTGCCTCCAAGTCCTCAATCAAAGTATATTATTGTGCCTTTTGCAGTAATGTCTTACCTTCCAGCCTGATAAACCAGTAAGGACACTTAAATATTCTTAGTAACATTTTTCTAGTTTCTGGCACTTGTAGCTACCTCTATTGACAAAACACACTTCATTCCATTTTAGTACATAAATCCTCATATTTTCTTAAAATATGTTGGTGGTTAATATTTTTTGTTCATATATATTATGTAACAAAATCTACTTTTAATTAAATATTAAAATCCCCAAACCTTAAAATTGTGGAAATTTAAACAAATTATTGCAGACTAGAGAAATATTTTATTCACATTACACAATGTAATGCTCCCATACACAAGATGCTATAACAATTATAATAAAGGGCTGAGAGGGTGGCTGAGCATATGAAATTTTCTTTTTACAATGTCTGATGGCCTGATTTTGATTCATTTTGATAAGACAAAAATGACTCCCACAATTGTCTTATGACTTCCACCTATGTGCCATGGCATAGGTGTGCATTTGTACAATATGATATATATGTTTCCTAATTAAATAATTAAAGTACTTTTTAATTATAAAACAAGAACACTGATACAAAATTTTAACAGTACTTATTAAATTATGCCTGATTAATGGGAATATGTCCAATTTTACTATTAATTAAAGTGATTTTAATGAATCTAATATACTTTCTACTAGAAAATTGACAAGTAGAGGTAACTGAGAATTTGAAGAAACCATTTTTGAAAATAAAAGTGAGAAATATTCTATTCTCTTGATGGTAATACAAACTAATCCAAACATGCTACTATGCATTTTAAGAAAATTTGAAGCAAAACAAATAGCTAATTTTGATGAATATAAATAATTACCCGAGACATAGCACATGCATTGTAAGTATAATATGATATATGTAGGGAAAAAATAAGGCTGGGGATCCCAGGGTTCCTCCCTCCATCCTGTGGGTAGTTGGCTGGGAACGCTCTGAGTTCCTCCAGCTGGAAGTTGAGCCCAGCTGCTCATTAACTAAAAGCCTCTCCCCGGCTCCTCACGGCCCCAACACAGGAGGAGGTCCTTAGGTTTCCAAAACCGGTTTATTCACATGGCTGGACAGTGGATGGATCTGGATGCATACCCCCTAAAACCCAGGGTGGACCTGAGTTTAATAGGGAGGGGAGAAGGGGGGAGGGGCTGGGGAGGAATGTTTAATCAGCTCCTCTGGCCTTCAGGTACCTCATTAGTATGTAAATCTCTCTAGGGCCTGTTCCCGACTGAAGGGTGAAGGTGAAATGGAGATTAGACCTTGTGTTAGGCCCGACAGATATATACATGTGTTCTTTCCATGATGATTACATTTATAATCACATTGTTAAACTGATAAAATCTCTTTACATATAGTTTGTAGATTAAATGACTACTTGTAAATATTTATGGAGGACTATTAAAAGTCACATACTTTTGAAGACTATTATGAAGCTTTATATTTACTAAATTAGAAAGTAACAATAAAAATTTTCATATTGATATACTGAACAGATTAGTGACTATATAAACACAAACACAGTACTGGAGAGCTGTTTTACTGTATTACATATTCATTGATAATGACTGCATTTTTATACTTTTAGGTGTTTCTAGAATTTCATTGTAGATCATAATTCTTTCTTGTACACTCTTTAAAAGATACTTCTTTCAATTATAGATCTATTGAAAGACTAAATCCTTGAATTTTCACAGCAGGTGTTTTGATTGTTTCTTTCATGTTTCATGTACTCCTTCCAAATCAAATGTCGTGGAACAAAATAAATCATATGGTATTTCTCAGAAAAAGAAATAAAAAAGACAAAAGCTTGTTTCAATGGTTCAGTATTTGAAATAATAGAACTCAGAAGAACCAAGTTAATACTGAATCTAAAGAAAATAGAGAAAATCTTGTCAGTATCTGGGTCACAGCTGGTTTTCACAGAAGAATGATAATCACACAGAACTTGAAAAACAGGTAAAGAACTTTCTTGATCTGTTAAAGCAACAGGAAAAAGCAGTTGATGTGCTTTTGGTTGGTTTTCACCTAGAAGCTATTACATAATAAAAATAATTTGAGTTGAAAAGTATAATTTGACTAAAAACAGAGTCACATATTTTAATTTCTGGTATCTTAAGAAAATCTGTTTGATGACTCTCTGGTGACTAATAACAATTCACTCTCCCCTTTCACCTTGCTGTGATTGATACCCAGCTCCCTCCTGTTACATGAGCATCCACAGCACATTATTCCCCTTGCCTGTATTCAGTTATTCCTTCCAATTATCCAGAGTACTGCACACTGCCATCAAAATGCACTCCAGTTCGATTATCTGTGGGATTCTAATCTAGTCCATGAAGATTCTCTTGACTCTTTTCTGTACAGTTCTCAACAATTTTCTCATTTGTATCATCTTGATATTTTTATACTGTTTCTTGCCGCCTTTAGTTGCCTTAATATATATTTATAACTTAATATATTTTTTATGACTTATATTCTCCTTATAACAGTAGTTTAAATTTAGAAAACAGGTGGTGGGTTTCTTGTTTTATGTTAATTCACCCTCATTTGAAGTACAAAATCTATTGTACACATTTCTTATCTATTTCTACACCTGGTAAGATAATGCATGGACAATTAATTGCAAAAGAAATAATATATGATTTTTTTTAGACACCAACTTCATGAATTTTAGTTTGGATATTATGTACTTATTTAATTTATAGGTAAATCTTGTGACATTTTTAATATAATATATATTATATATCATATGTAGTATAACAGTATGTGCATTTTTAGGGTGTTAGTCATTTGTGAGAATGAAATATGCAGAAATTTCCAGTGCATCACAGGATAAATGGTAGATAATGAACCAGTGCTTAAAGTTTTAATCTCTCCATTTACATTTTCATAAATAATATATCTTAAAAAAAGAAACAATGCCTTTTCCAGCTATATTTTACTTGAGAAAAGAAAACATCAGAGAATCCTGAGTGTTACAAGTTATTGTAATATCCCTTACAAATAACATGTGTGTGTGAAAAAAATGCCAGTAACTATTATCCAAGTTTCAAGTTCGAAGATAACTGACACAATAAAGATATTTATATTTATAAAATGATTTAAAAATATATTTTGTATCCTATAACAATGGTATCAATAATTTGTTTAGTCAAATATTCTGGAAACTTCTTATTTACTTATTTATTTATTTATTTATTTTAAATTCCAGATTTTATTTCCCTAACAGTTTACCCTCCAACTTGTCAATGTTCCATACTTACTTCCTGTCTCCTATCTCCACAAAGAAGTCCCCAATCGCCACCCTCACCCCACTAGATCTTTAAATTCCCTGGGGCCACCAGTCTGTTGAAGGTTTGGTACATCTTCTCTGACTAAACTCAGATTCGGCAGTCCTCTGCTGTATATGTGTTGAGGACCTCATATCAGCTGGTGTTTGCTGCCTGGTTGGTAGTCCAGTGTTTGAGAGATCTTGGGAGTCCAGATTAATTGAGACTGCTGGTCCTCCTACAGGGTCACTTTGCTCCCCAACTTCTTCCAGCTTTTCCCTAATTCAACCACAGGGGTCAGCAGCTTCTGTCCATTGTTTGAGTGCAGATGTCTGCATCTGACTCTTTCATCTTAGTTTTAGTGTTACATTTCAGTGACTTAATATATCTGAGTAGATACCACCAAAGAACCCAATTTATTTGTCTTTAGAGGATGATATGAATATTTGAATTTTAACAACTGGGTGAGGATATTTATTGAGAATTATAGAAACATATTAGATGCATTTTTTAGAGCCTACTCATCATCAAGTGGGAGTCTATTTAAGCAATATTCCAGTCTAGTCAATTGGCCTGCTCCCAAATGCCCACAGGGAATAATTTACTTCTGGTATTATGTGAATATCACTATAATTTCTAGGATGAAAGTAATTACAGAAGGATGAATTTTTAATATTGAAGATCAAATAAAAGAAGCATATTTTACCTATAACATTAGACAGCACACACATGAAACTTCCTTTATAGAAAACTATTACTATATAAGATTTCAGATGTTTTTCTCAAAGTTTGCCCGTTGACCGGAAGTTCAACTTAGATGCAAGTTATTACAAATCAGATCGAGTTCAAAGAAACATATTTCATTTACAAATATGATATATTAATTAATTGATCCCTGTTTATCTAGAAATGTGTCTTTTTTCAAAGTGAATAAAGGGATAGTTCATACTAAAATTTCACTAAAGAATATAGAAAAAATTATTAATTTTTTAGTCTTATCCTGGATAACAAAACTATATTATAAAATTTCAAAATACAATAATATTATTTAAGAATTATTTTAAAATGGTCAGCAGTGAATTTCTAAATTTTAATAATTTAAACTGATTAAGCTCTATAATAATATTCTTAGTTCTAAAATGGAAATTGAAATGAATACTTACAAACCTATGAGAAAAATGTCAACATATACTAATTACATGATTTTGAGCATACCACCATACATTATTAAGTTAACTTAAAAGTCTACCTGATTACAGCCAACTTTAACTAGATGATACATTTTATTCTGTAAAGATGTTAGTTTAACTGACACTAAATTATAGCAGTATAATATTTTTAATTAAAGTTAACCAATTAGAATTAAATAGGTTCACCATACCAAAACATAAAAGTATTATTGCTATGATACTTTAAAACTTTTCTCATTGTATGTGCTCAATAAATATTTCATTTATTAGTAATAACCATAAAGTTGTATACATGGAAATATACTTATATTACAGAGTTGTAATAAAATACCAAATATGCAAACAATTTAAAATATCTTGGTGTAACTCTGAGCAAGCAAGAGAACAAAGTTGAATAAAGATGACTGCAAAAACAATGCCTAATTTCTTTAGCAGAAAGAATTTCAAGGCAAGATCATTATTCAGGCTGTATGCATATCTGAAGTCTTGGAGAGCAACAAGTGGAGAAAAAAAGCAAACAAAAACCATAATGACTGAAGAAAAATAGTGTGTCAACAAGCTAACCATGGCAACAAAATGACTATACATGCTAAGAAACTGCAACTGTTAAAGAGAAACTTCATTTCCTAAAGACAGTAGGAAAGGTGGCCTGAAGACAGGACCTCACCTGTGAAAGGTACTAACTTGTGAAAAATAAAACAATTTTTGGTGGGTTGGGATGGAGGATGGATTGTCATAGAAGCCTTCTATGTCCTTCTTCTTCAGCTGTGAGTCTGCAGTCAATGATACAACTGCAAAACTACCATCCTTCCCCTTTAAAGTCAATGAAAATATGGAACATGGACTTCCACATGGTTTGTGGGCACAGCACAGACCACAGCTGTCCACAAGATCCCTGGCATGAGAAAAAAAGTGACAGCCTAGATAACAAGTCATGGAGAGAACATTTAAACATTGTGATAATGATGCTGAAATGTAGCTCTTTACAATTGATGGTTTTGACTTGCATGCAGGTAGAAAAGGACTCTGTTTTCTTTAAGGGGCTGGCCACCAGGAGTTAGACTATGCTCTAGTGAGTATGGGAAACAAAAATTAGACTTTTTTCTTCTTCATTTTTTGAAGGAATCTACGGAGGTCAAATGTGTAGAAAAGCAGACCTGGAGTCTGGGTACATGATGTAAAATTTCCAAATAATTAATAAATTTGTTATGTTCAAAATTCAAATTTATTTCAAAGGAAGAAGCCTAAACGTTTGCTTGAAAGCATGTCACATTGAATAGGTTTATTGAGGTCACTTTTCAACATTTGCTCAATTCTTATAATTTAAATCTTGCTGGTGTATCTACTGTTGTAATCTTTGATATTGCCACTTTAAAAGTTTTTAGGCTTCCCAAAATATACCTTTTTGATAATGATGTTTAATGAATGGATAAATGTTTTGATATCTAATTGCTTGTCTCCAGATTTCAATATTTTTTATAATGCACATATCATGTTATAGGAATTAATTGACTTAAGGAAATACAATGCTCAAGTGAAAGGAAAACAATATAATGTTATAAATCATATAAATGTTATGATCCAAATCACTGAACCTTAGATGGTCCTCAACATTTAATTAGAACATAGACAGTTTGAAATTGCTGTGTAATCATCTCTTCTAAATTGAAACATTTCTTCTAGAGATAAAAAGGAGAGTTTAGAAAACATAGAAAGTAAAAGAAACTTATGAGACCTAGAAGTGGAAAATAAGCCATAAGGATCAGGAAACTTCTGAAACTTACAAGATTCAACTGGCTCTTCTTCTTAAGGTTATATAAGTAGCAACAGTTGTGGTTTGACTTAAGTGCAAACTTTAGCTGTGATGCTTTCATGAGTTATCACTCATGCAATAGTGTGTGTGTATGTGTATGATATTGTTGCTTTCATTCAAGCGTGTCTCTATAAATACTGTTTTACCAGTACTCTATAAATAATGTCCCTAAATATATTAATTCACTAATATAGAGTTGGGTAGAATATTTTATTTGATTTGTTTTTGGTGTTCTATTTGATGTGAATATAAATCTTTCATGTATCTCCAGAAAAAGCCATACAACATAGACTGAGATAGATACATTATTACACACTTAATGGACAAAATATTTTATGAATAAAACTCTTATATGTATTAGAAACATATAATTCATTTTATTTTAATGTTTGACATTTTGTGGTTTCTGGAAGCAGACACATAAGAGCACTATTGTTAATAACTGTGGTTGAAAGACTAAAAAGTATAAGAACATTTAGTACAGGTGCTTTATGACTTTAATTCTACCCTCTGATCAAAACTAGGTAAATGATCTATAAATTTATAAAGAGCTTTTAATTCCATAATAACTAGACAACTTAAATAGAAATGTTTATAGCTGTGCTCTCATTCAAAGCTACACCTTACTACATAAACCAAACTGAAATGAGTTATCCTCTGCCTTAGTGTCTCAAATGTTCATGATAAGGACCATCAAGCTCAGCAAACTGTTGATAATTGTTCAAATTTTTAGTATTATTTCAAGGAAAATATTTTGGAATTTTCTTAGTTCAAGAAAAAAATGTTAATGTCAATTTTAGATAGAATTATTAATACTTTAATATATGACTTTATACATATGTTTAAAAATACTTCATAGATTTTATGCATATATACATATATACATGCACATACATTTTAACTTGTCAACAATTAATTTTTCTATGTATAGGGTGTAGAAGAAAGAGATGCAGAAGGGAAAGAGATTGAAAAATAGAGGACAAAGAATGGGGACATTAAAATCTGTGAAACTCGCTTGTGGATTGGGTTTAACTTATTTATTCATAGTTACTTATTCTTCCTTAAGTTTTACTCATGTGCTTAATCTCATCATCTTTTGTGTCTCTACAGTTTCAGCCTGTTGTGAAGTATAACATTGCAAACTACCTGTGTGTCACACTTCCTTAGGAAACATTAATGATTCTATAAAAATTATATTTAATAATTTTCTTAAGAAAATAATTTGAAAGGGTCTGTTTTGATGTGACAAATTATATATATAAATATAAATTCTTTTTGTCAAAGATGAAAATATCATTTCTTGTATAAGGTCAGAAAAAGTGAAAAATGATTAAGAAACCTTGATCAAGTAGTTTAAATGGATTCCATTTGATAGGACACCAAATAATTTATAGTAATAGTTTAGTAATAAAAGTATTGGAGAGAAATAAGAAAAGCATACTATTACACTAAAACTATCACTATAAATCTTTTTGTCCTTAGCAACAATGTTTGAAAGTAGAGCTTACTTTGGAAACATCAAATTAACTGTATATATATATTACCGAAAGAAACACATAGGAAGAAGGGCAGTTCTGTTTTTTCTTGCATCTTTCTGTCAGATTTTCTTTAAATAATAGTTTCTTGATAAATTTCAGAAATATTATCATTAAATAATATTTGCTATTGTGTGAATGTGGTTGATTCCATCCTGTAAGAATTTCTCAGATATTTATTCTTTACAGAAAGATCTTAAAGCACTATTTTATAGAGCAAGAAACATGGGCAACATTTTAATCAAACAACAGAGAAATAATTCTATCATCTAAGTTATTCATTGATGAATTCTAAAGATCAAAATTAAAGGTTTTTGGAAGTCAGGTACATATTTGTGTGAATTCTTTAGTGTTGTTGTTATATTTAGCTTTATTATGCTATAAATATCATAGTTCACAAACAGACAGAGGAGGGGATTCTCCTGCAATAAAGGGAAGAATAAAGTACTTCTTTCATTCTGTGAAATTTTATAATAGAAATATTAGATCTAATATATTATAATTTAGTAAGTGTAATTGATCTGGATTTCTGTTACTTTGTTGACAATGCTTCCTGATTTAGTTACCAGTGTTTTAAGCCAAAGGCTCTGCCTGAATCCATGGATCCCCACAGACTAACTTGTTCATTTTTCACAATACATCTAAGAGGGGAAAAGTGATGAAAGACCTCAACAAATACAACCTAAGGAGATGAAAGATTAATTTGGCTTATTAATGGTTAAAGCTTGAAGCTCCTTTTCATATCACATCTCTAGTGAATAATGAATATATGACTTCTTGTTATTGATTATCTCACTGGCTCCCTATACTTATTCAGTCCCAAATTTCTTGTCTATGAAATGGTGCTTTTTAGAGTAGATTAGGTACTCTAAGATCAGTTAACATAGCCAAGACAGTTTCCTCACAGATATGACCACAAGACAACTTTATCCAGGCAATTTCTCATTGAGATTTTCCAAGTGATTTTAAGTTATATCAAGTTTTGACAATTAAACTAAACAATACAAGGGGCATTAACCATAGAAAAGAGATTTAGTTAAGTGGTTATATAGCAAAGATGAGATGAAGGATGCCAAATGTATCTTCAAATAGCCCATGACTTTGAAATTTATAGAAAATATGCAGAAAGATGTGGTTCATATAGACATAGCTGACATAAAATGTAGTTTTGTCATACTACTGCATGATTGTTCAATCATTTTCTCCCTTTTGATTCTACATGAGAGCTCCAGAAAATTTATAATTGTTGCAATCAGAGAGGAATGAGAGTACTCTCATATGATAACTATTCTTTCTGTTCTTGATTGCAGCCTCATCCTGAAGGATCACTGAATTCACTGAGGTATGACCAATGTGTAGCATCAAGTCTTATAAAATTTTTGTTGTTGCCTGTGTATAATATTGATGTTTTGTCATAAAGACATTGGTGGATCAGCCCTTTTATTTTCAGAATAAAAAGTAAATACAGGGGAGAGTGACTCAGGAAAAAAAAAGCATTAACTGGCAATATTATATACAGAGTCTCAATTTCCCTTTCAATCTTTCTAGAACAAGATTAGGGTGCTAATAACGTGAGTATTTTTGTAACGAAGTTGCTATTCCCAACATGCCATGTAGTATGTGCATGCAATTCTAGAAGGATATTTTTACATTGAGGGTGTTGAATTTATTTAGTTATTGTTTATGTATATAAGTAGTATATATGTTTATGCACGATATATATGCATGTGTGTATGTATATATAAATATATGCATAATCTATGTGTATGTATGGATATGTGTTAGTGTGTAGCAAGAGAGTGGAGATAAGAGACAATAGAAGGCCAATAACTTCAGGTGGCTATCTTTACTATCTACCATGTTTGAGGCAGGATCTCTCTATTGCACAGCATATTTAGGGTAACTGTTCTACAAACTTCTAGAGAAGCTGTTGCACTTGCTTCTCTAATCTCATCATAGCATCACTGGGATTGCAGATGTATGCTACCACATTTGCCTTACATGGGTTCTGAGCATTTGAATTCAGGTCTTCATATTTGTACAGGAAGGACTTTATTAACTAACCATTTTCTATACTAAAAATATACACTTTTAAAACTATACTTTGAGTGGGAAAGAAAATTAAATATAAATTAAATTATTTGATGAGATAACACAAATTTCAGAATTCAGAGTTTCTTCCTGAGAGTATCCCAATGTCTGGAAAATATGACCATGCTTAATCCTATTTAAACAAAAAAATTAAGTCACAAAACACTAATTCCTGAAAAGCTAATTTATGGAAACATAGCATTAAATGTAAAAGAAAAAATAAGTATACTAATCAAGAAACAAAATCCCAAGACAAGGAATTGAGAATGTTGAAGATTAGATGAAATATTTTTTTAGAGTATGAGTAGTCTCTTTGAACCTGGAAAATGACCTCATATAAAAGCAACTTTTGTTCACCAGATGTAATTGCTGTCTTAGAGGCTTACTAATGAATAAGTTCAACTTTTTAGTTCTTTCTGAATTCTAGCTGGGTGGCTTAACTCAGCTATTCTGGCTCATATTCCTTACCAACCTGACTGATTCAAATTAGCTTCTCTCAACTTCTTATATAATTGCTCTGCTTAGAATCAAACTAAACCATTCAATTTTAATCTCTTGACTCCTTCTTATTCTCTGCTCTCAACTGCCCCTACTGACCTGCACTTCATGAACTGTACAAACTGAACAAAACTCATTAACAAACTCACCTGCTTTCAACTGAACTTCACTGAACTGAACTGACTCAACTCTACTGCATTCCACACAACTGGTTCAATTTCCTCTCTACCCCTCACTGTTAGAAAGTAGCCTCTTTCTTTTGTCCTCTTGAAAGTTAGGCATATTCTAGCTCTGACTTATTCAGTCAAATTTCTCTCTGATTCATTAATTTTCCTGCCCTTCAATTGTTTGGGATCATGTACTAAGGGTGTGTCTGTATTCCAACCAGGTGGATTAAAGGTGTGTGTGATCCCTTCCCAGTGGAGCCATGCTTTAGGATAAGGTTCCTTTGCAACCTGGTGTTGATGAAGGACACATTGGTTTGTGTACACATGTATAAATTTGAGCACCCTTTTTTGTGAGATTCTCCTTTGGGATGCGTGAAGATAGACCTCTTATAATTTTTTTCTAGCCAATCTTATTTAATGTTTTATAGTTTAATCTATCATGATCTTTGTGATAATTTTCTATGGCTAAAATTGTGTGAGTGAAGATTGTTCTAATTGTTATACCACATATATATGTATATATATAATATATACATATATATACACACACATAAATATGTATATATGTATATATGGTTGATCGTTTACTTATTTTTTCACATTTTAGCTTTTGATTTTAAGTGAAATGTATCATATAGTAAAAATAAATTTAAGAAATATATAGCAGATTTAAAACTGACAATTATAAGAAAGCTCTACATCAAAAACTGTCTGGATAACTTATTTTTTATGACTAAATATCTAATGAGCCTTCACTTAGTCTTAATGTTAAAAAAATCTTTTATTAACAATTTTCTCATTTTCAGCTCATTCATCCCATAAAATTATGTAGTTTCTGCTGTATTTTATGTACTAAACAAAGAGAAAATATTACTGCATGCTAAAAGAATTCAACTTGAGAAGTGCATTGCTAAGAATCACAATTACATAGAGTATGATCTTTTAGATGGCTAGAGGTTCAGTACAATTTACTGGTGATATGATGGGTCTGTTGAAATGTCTAACACAATTCTTATTCATACAATAAAAGCATAATCAGCATAGAGAATGATAAAATATGTTCACATATGTGCTGGCTAGAAATGATAGAGACTTTGGCTTTGACATTAAAATTTATATTTGAAATGAGTGTTAATTAATATTCATCCTATTTTGATAGATATATTGAAGTTATAATTTTGTTTTATTGCTCACATCTAGCAATTTCTATCTGAATTCTATACTGATGCATGAAGAAAGAAGTTAAGATATGTAGAAATTCATATTTGACTCAATACAAGACAAAAAACAAAACAAAAACCACTGATAAGCTATTTCTACACCTCTGAAATGATCCAGTTCAAGCCAGACTAAATTTTATTAAATGCAAGTTTATTGGGAAGCTACTCTTGGGCAAGTTCACTGGTCCCAAGGAACTGAGGCCAGGAAATTCACCATGAAGAGAGAGTGGCCAGGAAAAAGGAGAGAAACATAAAAAGGGCAGGCACAGAAGGGGAGAAGAAGAAGGACAAAGAGCAGAGGAAGGAGAAGGAAGAAAAAGACGGAGAAAGACAAAGACAGGGAAATAGAGATACAGAGGAAGAAGTAGGGAGAGACAGAGAGAAAGAGAGAGAGAAAGAGAGATGAGAGGCAGAGAGGCAGAGAGGCAGAGGAGAGGCAGAGAGGCAGAGAGGCAGAGAGGCAGAGAGGCAGAGAGGCAGAGAGGCAGAGAGGCAGAGAGGCAGAGAGGCAGAGAGGCAGAGAGGCAGAGAGGCAGAGAGGCAGAGAGGCAGAGAGGCAGAGAGGCAGAGAGGCAGAGAGGCAGAGAGGCAGAGAGGCAGAGAGGCAGAGAGGCAGAGAGGCAGAGAGGCAGAGAGGCAGAGAGGCAGAGAGGCAGAGAGGCAGAGAGGCAGAGAGGCAGAGAGGCAGAGAGGCAGAGAGGCAGAGAGGCAGAGAGGCAGAGAGGCAGAGAGGCAGAGAGGCAGAGAAAGAGAGAGACAGGGAGAGACAGAGACAAAGGGAGGCAGAGCGCAAATGACTAAATTATATAGGGAACAGCTTCTTTAGGAAGGGTGGTCCAGAACAGGAGCTGGAAATTCAGGCTTGAGGAAAGGGTATACCAGGTAGGAACTGAGGGATGCTAGGATAACCTGGAGGCCAGGTTTCTGTCTTTGTTTAGTTTGCATAAAGCTTAGTCTATCCCGTTGACTTTCTCACAGAAACAGCTCTTAGTTTCATTGATTCTTTGTATTGTTTTTTTTTGTTTGTTTTTAATTGATTTCTCCCCCGATTTTGATTATTTTCTGCCTTCTAATTTTCTTTTACGTGTTTGCTTCTTTTTATTTTGTTTCTCTTTAGAGGTTTCAGGTATAATTTTAAATTGCTAATATGAAATTTTTCTATTTTTTTTTATGGAGGCACTTAATGCTATGAACTTTCCTCTTAGTACTGCTTTTATTGTGTCCCATAAATTTGAGTATTTGGTGCTTTCATTTTCACTGAATTCTAGAAAGTCTTTAATTTATTTCTTTATTCCTTTTCTGACCCCAAGAGATCATTGAGTAGAGAGTTCTTTGGTTTCCATGAGTGTATAGCATTTCTGTTGTTGCTGAAGTCAAGCTTTAATCCGTGGTTTTCTGATAAGATACAATGTTCTTGTATTTATCGAGGCTTGCTTTGTGACTGACTATATAAATAAGTATATATGACATGCCTGGTATGTACTCACTTATAAGTGGATATTAATCATAAAAATGCAGGTAACATGCTACACACCACAGACCCGAAGAAGCTAAACAAGAAGGAAGGCACAAGAGAGGATGCGTGAATCTCACATAGAAGTGGGAATAAAATAGTTATAAGAGACAGATGGAACAAGGAAATTGGGAGGGAGATGGGGATGTGGAGAGGAATGGGGAAGGTTCAGGAACAGGTATGGAGAGGAACAGGAGAGATGGCTAGATAGCCATAAGAATGAATGGAAATCTTCAACTGACAGAGGTGAGGAGCTGGGGGGGGGGGGATCTCTAGGACTAGATAGAGTCCTGGGGTAAGGGAGGTACCCAATAATCAATAGGAGTGACCTAGCTGTGACTCACAGCACTGGGCATATGGAACTTGAAGGAGTCACCTCCTGAAATCAAGCAGGAACACCAGCTTAGCCATAGAGATATCAACCCACCCACAAAACTTTTGACCCCATATTTATCCTGTCCACAAAACTTCAGGCAAGAAGCATTGAGCAGAAACTGAGGGAATGGCTAGCCAATAACTTGCCCAAGCTGAGGCACATCCCATGGGAAAGCACCAATCCCTGACACTATTCATAATAGTCTGCTTTGCTTTCAGAGAAGAAAAAGTTGTCCTTTGAGAGACTTCACCCAGCAGCCGATTCAGATATACTGAGACACCCACAGCCAAAGAGCGGAAAGAGCTTGGGAGACTCTTAAGGAAGAATAGGAGGAAGAATTGCAGGACCAAAGGGGATAGAAACTCCACAGGAAGAATCAACAGAGTCAACGAACCTGGACCCTTGGTGCTCACAGAGACTGAATCACCAACCAAAGAACACAGATGGGCTAGATCTAGGCCTCCCTATACATATGTAACAGATATGCAGCTTGGTTTTTATGTGGGGCACAAACAACTAGAGTAGGGTCTATCCCAAAAGCTATTGTCTGTATGTATGTGGGATATGTTCTAGCTGGAATGCCTTGTGTGGCCTCACAGAGACTTGAAGTACCAGAGTCAGGGGATGACCAGGGGGATCCCCACCTAGTGAGAGAAGAAGGGGAGGGGAACAGGAGAAGGATTGTGGAAGGAATCAACAGGAATGGAATAGTGAGCAAAAAGTAAACAAACAAACAAACAAATATATAAATAAATAATATTTTAAAACAGCAATAGATAAATAATAAAATATTTTCCAAATTCACAAAACAGACAGTAAATTAATAAGTAATAATAATAATAAATAGCAATAAATAAATAGAAACAAACCAGAATAGAACATCCCATTTAGCATTGAATAGTCCAAGGTCTCTTATTCTCTGAACGTTGTCGATTTCAGAGTCTCTGAACTTGCTGAACAGCGTTTCTCTGTAAGTTACCCTTAAAGAAAATTAAATAGAATGTATACATGGTCTCTTGCTTGCCTAAGGGTACAACAGATTAGATAGGAATGCAGATAGAGAAGAAAGTCAATGATAGCTCCCCTGGACAGCAGAGAGGAGAAAAGAGAAGCACTAAAATTTAGAAACAGCATATTAATATTTAATATTTACTGTTAAATTGTGTTTAAATGTGAAAAATGAGAAGCGTGAGTGAATTATTTTATAGCCTAATGAACATGTTTATAACTTTATATTTAAAACATATTCATGCATATAACTGCTTTATTAAATATTTACTTTTGTTTGTTTTATTTAAATTTTATGAATATATTATCATATATATTCAAAGATTCACATATATAATCAGTACTATAGTATCAACCTATTTGACCATACTGATAAAAGTTGATTATTTCAAACAAAAGAAAACCCATGCTATGTAAACATCTCCTTTAAATTTAGATGGATAGAGTCTAAACCAGTCATAATATGCTTCAGTATAGCAACATGTTATTTTAAACATATGATATAAAATTTACATATACATATATGTTTATATTAGTTTTTTTTCAATTTCCTTTTACTTTGGCAGATTGGCATGGTGCAATAATAGAGTTATATGATAATAACTTAGAAATTAAAATCTCGAAACCTTTGTATACCCCATTTCCTGTTCCATCAGCATGTGAAGAGAGAGTTACAGCTATACACTCCCACTGCCATGAACAAACTTCTCCCATGCATGTCCATAATCATGAACTATACAAGTTCAAACTAAGAGCTCAATTCATCCAGTCTTCCTTTAGATTGCTTCTTGTGAGGTATTTTTTGGCACCACAAAGCAACTAACACAGAAGCTTGATACTGAGTCTAGAGCTGGAGCTCTGATAAACTTTGGCACAAGATTTAGGGCTTTAGACCTCTCTTGTGAGAGAGAATTTGGAGCTTTCTAGGCTAGAGAGCCTCAGAATCTTATGATCAGAGCTCAGTGGGTATTTTGGTAGGAATATAGAAGATCAAATTTTGATAAAATGGACACAGTAAAGGCTGAACTACTAAAGTTTCAGTGGGGAATGAAAAATTTGTCATGGTGGACTACCCTCCATTTGTATTAAATTCTGTCAAACAATATGAGTGAATAATGCACATGACCTAACACTTTGAGTGACACTGAATTAAAAACTAATCCCTAAAATTTATCTTAGAGAAAACCTCAAGACAGCATATGATCTATACTGTGCTAACGTTAATACTCACTGTTCATAGATTTATAGTGACACAGGAAAGCAATGTTTAGTTTGATGAAGAGAAGGAATGAGTTGGGTTATACACCAGGCAGGTGCTGACAAAATCAAAGAAACTAGATATTAATACCAATTTTAAAGCAAATGTACTCTGATAATAAGGAAAGTCTTGGAGCACTGCAGGGTGTACCATGGTATATTCATGTGAACAAAGATTGTTGCAAGATAAAACTTCGAGAGTAACTTTCTGCAAAATGGCTACATAGGGTAGCGATTTTCCAAGATAAGCTTAGAATGAACATATAAGCCATTGAATCTGTGTTCCCAGGGTTCCAGGCAAAGCTGACAGCATAATATGCATCACAGTCTACATAAGGTTGAGTCTTCATGCATGAAATTTACAGCAGTGAATGAGCAACCAAGCTTGCAAAAAGGTTCTAAAACATGACAGAAGCCAAAGCATTTATATGCATTAGTGTTGGATTAAAGTCCGCAGCTGGACATGACATTGGAAAGGTTGTACCTCTCTGCTTTGGAGGGATTGAGAGATGTAGCAGTGTTAGATGAGGAGGTCAGTCACTAGAAGTGAGCTTTAAGGTCCAAAAGCCCATACCATACCTAATCTTTCTCTTTCTCTCTCTCCCTCCCTCCCTCCCAGCCTCCCTCCTTCCTTTCCTCCCTCCCTTTCTTGACCCCTCTTCTCTCTCTCTCTCTCTCTCTCTCTCTCTCTCTCTCTCTCTCTCTCTCTCTCCTCTGCCTATAATCTTCAGATCAGGATATAAATCCATCAGCTTTTTCTCCAGCACCATATATGAGACGAGGCCATCATGTTGCCAGTCATGATGTAATGAATTAATATTATAAAACTGTAAACAAGCCCCTAATTAAATGTTTTCTTTTATAAGAGCCGCCTTAGTCAAGTTGCATTGTCATAGCAACAGAACAACAACTAAGAAAGTATTGATGAGAGGGTTATTAGGAGAGAGCTTTTGAGGTAAAAACACTGACCACTAATCTTGATAACTTGAGTTTGATCTCCAGAATCAACATGGTAAAGGATGGAAAGAGAGAACCTACTCCCACAAGTCGTCCTCTAACCACTGCACAAGAAAGAAAGGCATATTCATGTCTAAACACACACACACATTTATATATGTGTGAATATTTATACACATTACATATATATATATATGTATGTATGTGTGTGTGTGTGTGTGTGTGTGTGTGTGTGTGTGTAAATGAATAATATAAAAATACCCAATGTGGACAGGAGCAGGGTATAATAATAATATTTAATGACATCTATTAGGGTTTAATAATATGTGAAAGAAAAGAAAAGAATCCCTGAATATTGACTTTCTTTGAATTCTGTCTAGTATGCATTGTTCTGAATACGAAATGAGGAAGGTGTGTGTTGCTTTTATCTCTAGGGAAATCGTTTAACTTTGCTTATGGGATGTGTTGGTGTTTCTTACTTTTTTTGTTTTAACATTCACAATAAAATATAATTGGATTTTACTCCCTGAAGCACAAAAGAAGCCCTGTGTTGTCTTTTTATCATTTACAATAAACTTTTTTTGAATCTTATTTAAACAGATGAAACTTCTAGAAAAATATAAAAGAAAAACATAAATATTAGTTCCCAAATTGAAGTCTCAAAGATGTATCTACATTTTCAAAGGTTTATAACAAACCTTCCTAAATATGATTGCCAACTATCAAAGGAGAGTAATTTAAGTGTAGAGTAGAGTAATTTTGTAACATGATAGAAAAAACAGTTCTCAGTGATTTTAGGAAAAATAAAGAATACTAATGATTGAAGCTTCACTCATTGTATTATCAACAAGAAAATATATGAAGTAAAAAATGTTGGGAATCAACACATAATTTTTATAATAACAGTTTTAAGCAATGACATAACTTTGTACATAGAAAATAATAAAAAAAATCTCTATTTTATCCAATCAACTTCTATGAGTGTCTAGCTTTGTCCAAGAAACCAATATTGCCATTATGAATGAAGTGACAAATAAGAATAGTAGCAATTTTGATGTAACATACATCTTATTTCAGATGCCTGTAACTACCCACTTTATACCTGTACAGGAGTTTTAAATATGTATTTTGTTTTTATTTTTTATTTTTAAGGTTTATTTTATGTGTATGTTATTATTGCATATTTGTCTGTGTAGCACATGCATGAAGTATCCACTGAGTCCAGAACAAGGAGACAGGTCCCCTGGAACTTGAGTTACCCAGGGCTGTGAGCTGCTATATAGAGCCTGAGAATGGCTTTTCTTGAAGAGCAGCATGTGTTCTTAATTGCTGAGCCACTTCTCTAGCCCAAGTAAAGATTAAGTACAAAAGAGAAGAATGACTTTAAGATCTTCATAATTTTCTATTCTGTACAGAACGTATCATGATGTGGACATTCAATAGATTAGTAATAAACATGCATGAGAAGCAAAAAAAACAGGAATGTTTTTCAAATGTAGTGAATCATTTGTTTTCTTTCCAAAATATATTAATGGGACATTAGAACTTAGAAAGTATTTCTTGATAGTATTGAATCTTTAAACACAAGGCAAGCATATATATATATATATATATATATATATATATATATATATATATATATCTCCATTTAGTTTTTCTCATGTATATATGTGTCTGGAGCTGACCACTAGAGATTAGATCACACTTGCCTTTTAGGAGAGTAGTTTATTTCTGGAGGAAACTCAGTCTCCCCATGAAAGGAGTCATTAACCACATGTAGATCTTCATTTAGGGGTGAGGCCATGTAAAATTTTGTGGGTTCACATTTTCAAATGACGCACTAATGGGTCACTATTGCTATTATTCTAAATGCCATATTGTTGATATTTCACATGTGTATTTCCTTGCCATTTCTTTCTTTCTTTCTTTCTGTTTGTTTTTTCTTCATTGACCACTTTTTTTTTTTTTTTTTACTACTTCTATTATTGTTTTTTAAGTTCAGTCGTTGCCCCACTCCCAGCACAGGTCCTCATCCCATTCCTCCTCCCTCTTGTCTTCAAGAGGATGTCTTGCCACCAGGCCTCCCCACTCCTTGTGGCCTCATATTCTTGAGCTTTAGGCAAGTCTTCTCACACTGAGGCCAGACTAGGCAGTCCTTTGTATGTGCCAGGGCCTTCAGATCAGCTGGGGTATGCTACCTGATTGATGGTTCGGTGTCTGAGAGATCTTAATTTGATTTTCAGTGTATTTTTCAGATACAGAAAGTAGTAGGCAAGTAATATTTAAACAAAAGGTTAAATAAAGGGTATCCGAGAAGAACAAAAGGCAATGTTCATCCAGGAGTGAATTCTGAGATTCGGAGTGACTGGCTTTCAGTTCTGGGAAACAAAGGTGATTATTAGAGGAACTTATACTTTTGTTTCCCTGCTGTCCCAAAATAATACATTAAAATGAAGACATTAAGATTTTTTAAGTTGACATGTTGGTTAAACCCTAGTCAGTTGAGTCTCAGTTTAAAAGAAGTGCAAGTTGGATATGTAAATTTATGCCATCAGCACATCAGGGCATTTAATGTAATGACACTGAATGAATTGATTTACAATCTTAATACATACAAGAAAGGCCACATATCTGAGTCTTGATAGTTTTCTCCTCCCCCAGAGGAAGAAAATGGTGCAAATGCTGACGGCACAAGCAGAGATGCAGAAGCAAATGAAACAAATATTTTATCTTTTCAAAACTTTACTGTTTATTAATATTTTTAATCCTTGGAGTTAATTAGTGATGCCACACATAGGTGTGAGATCATTCGGTCACTTTCTGGGGAGTGGACAACCTATCAGTGGACACTCACTCAGGAAAGTGACTTTTCCTCCTCCAACAGCCATTTCCTCTGACTACCTGCTCAGATGAGGTAGTGTTTGGCAGCCATTCCCCCTCCATACTGTCATTTTTGGCTGGCTTGATCCTGTGCAACTCTTATGCAGGTAACCACAACTGCTGTGAGTTTATGTGTTTAAGAGTCATGTCACATCCAGACGACATTCTACAGCATTCCTGCAATTTTTCTCCCATATTCTAGATCTTAAGTTTTTGCCTTTTCTTTAA
Source organism: Arvicanthis niloticus (assembly GCF_011762505.2). Taxonomy (NCBI): domain Eukaryota; kingdom Metazoa; phylum Chordata; class Mammalia; order Rodentia; family Muridae; genus Arvicanthis; species Arvicanthis niloticus. Next base: position 33,054,296 of record NC_047667.1, read on the forward strand.
TGTCCCCCCCCCAACTTAGCCAAAGGCCATTTGGTAAACCTGTCCCACCTAAAGCTGAATGAGTGGTTGTTTTCAGCATTTTTGAAGAATAATATTATGAATATCAGCATTATCAACTAATCTACTGTAAAACAAACTTCTCTGCCCAAGGTTAAGAACAGCGCAGATCTATGTATATAAACATAACATGCTAAGAAAGCAGTTTTGCAGCAGAACAATATTGAAAAATAACAACAGAAGATCCTAACCTTAGCGCCTTTGACCATGCTTAATATCAACAATGCATCATGTCCTATGGACAAGGTCTCAAATCCAAACAATGGCTATAATAACAGACAGTCTTCCCTCTGTGGCACCAGTGATTACATAGCACTCCTTGTACTAACTAGTCAATATATAACAGTTAGCATCCAGTGCTCAGTAAGACCATTGTTGTCAGGCATGATCGGATGTTTTTGCTGTTAATAGTGCTTTATTCTAGAACACCAGGTAGGAAAGCAATCCTAAAAGAAGACAGTACAAGACTGTGTCAATGATGTTCAGAAAGCAGGTTAAAAAGAATAGTTTTTGAGCATCATATGAAGATAAACATATTATTTTCTAATTATAAAAATATTCCTTTGGATATTTAGTTCCCAAAGTGACAAAAACAAATAAACAAGAACAACAACAACCCCTGCGCATTTACAGCTTCCAAGCTAAGAATAGAAATGGATGCATAGCATGCTGTTTTTGACTGAGTAATATTCTATCCTTAAATAGAAACTTGTCTTAGCAGAGCAACCTCTATGTACTGAAGCCTTATCCAAGTACTATAGAAAAAACAAGAATGTTGCAGTCACTCGGACTGGTGAACCAGCAGTAGTGAACAACTTCAGAGTACATACTCAGCCAAGTGCTCTTCACATCTGTCAGTCTAAATGTGTAGTCATAGCTATATTATATACCACAAAACATTAGGAAAAATGTATTTATTTCAATGTTTCAATATTTATTGTTTAAACACTACCCAAATTTGTGATATAAATTAAGCATAAATGTTTTATATAAAGATTAATATATTAAATTTTTAGTACGATTAATTAACTCAAAATTCTAGATTTTAAAAGACACTTTTCAAAAACAACAACAAAAAAACACCACAAAAATAGTGTGACAGTATCACATGGCAGTTAAAAGTTCAGGCTATAGAAACAGAAAGAAAAGGTTTGACAGCTTAGTACTTCCTAGGCTTCTCTAGGGTTTATTTGACCTTTGGTAGTTACTTCTAAAGGTGGTGCACACCTTTAGTCCCAGCACTTGGGAGGCAGAGGCAGGCAGATTTCTGAGTTCGAGACCAGACTGGTCTACAGAGTGAGTTCCATGACAACTAGGGCTACACAGAGAAACCCTGTCTGGAAAAATCAAAAAAGAAAACGAAAAAGAAAAAAAAGAAAAAAAAAAAAAAAAAAAAAAAAAAAGGAAACTCTTTTTCAGAGGATGGATGATTATGAGGCAAAAGAGAAGCGACCATGTAAACACCCAAGCCAAACTCTTATGTACTACATGAATGTTTGTTAGATTACTTTTGCATCAAATCTGCCCCTACTTCAATATAATCCAGGCTGTCCCTCAGAAACAAGGTTTTAGTTTGAAGGAAATGGAGTGTGTCTGCTCTCTTGTAGTGACACCTGGTATTCTCTAGCCTTCACAGACATTCCTTTTTTTTGGCAAGAACTAAAATTAGGCAAGTTATTTATGTGATGATTAAACTAACCTAAGTACAAACACATCTTAAAATCAACAACACTGGAACATGATGAAAGTTTGTAAGTTACTTTTATCCTTATGCTGGCTATCACATATGTATTTTGTTTTAAAAGTCATTGACAGAGTAAAAATGAGAAAAATCAGTAAAAGTTAATCTGTATACCAGTTTGAAGACTTTCCAACTCTTGTGAACAGTATTAGATTTTCAGTATACTGGAGTTTTAACTGGGTCAAAAATATGATAATATGAATTTCATAGGCCTCATGATATTATGTTTTCTGTTCATACTGTTCAAATCATTGTGCAGAGAAACTTTTAAGGGCAGCATTAAACTAGGTTATGAATTATTTACAAGCTTTTACAAGGGAGTTACACACTTTAATTTCCATCAATGGTGTATCACATTGCTGGGAGATTCATAACTGTGAATGCTTGCCAGAATAAGGGGGTGAGAGCCTGTACAGGCTACAGCCTGATGTAAAAGCCATAATAACAGTGAAAATGATCTGAAATGCTTTAAGAAACTTGTTTTTCTATAAGTTAATACGTGATTTGACTTTGAAGTAAACAGATGTTTGTTACTTAATTCTCTTCCAGCTAAGAATGTAAGTGTGGTATATACAAGTATAGAATTAAAATTAGCAGATTATTAATCCTAAAAATAGAAATAATTTGATAATTATATAGTATAAGTAAGATATGGTTATGACTCAATTTATTTATATAAATTTATAGTATGAGGGATATCAGTTATATGGTAATAACTTATAAATTAAACATTTATATTTGAAGTATATGATATTGATAGCTTATAAAATGGTAAAATGTTTATTTTTGTAATATCTAATTTTATATATATATATATATATATATATATATATATATATATAATGTAAAATAGTAGTGAAGAAATAAAGACAAAACAATTGTACAAGGTCAGTTCAGATGCAATTCATTCTCACTCTTCCAGCAAAGTCTCAGAGGCTCCCTTTCCCTGCTGCACTTCATCTCCAGGAATTCTCACTTTACCTCCTGTGTCTCACATGCTCTGTTGACCTCTGCACATCCTTCTGTCTTCCATAAAGTCTCTTTCTTCACCATTATATGATCTCTTTCTATTTTCTTGGCTTCCATACTTATTCCTCTTCTACAGTCTTCATTGTGTTTCTCATTTTAGGTTTAGATTAAAATCAGCTCCCTTTCTTCTTCTCCTTCTCCTTCTCCTTCTCCTTCTCCTTCTCCTTCTCCTTCTCCTTCTCCTTCTCCTTCTCCTTCTCCTTCTCCTTCTCCTCCTCCTCCTTCTTTTCCTCCTCCTTCTTCTTCTCATTCTTCTTCTTCCTCTTCTTCTTTTTTTCTTCTTCATCTTCTCCTCCTCTTCTTCCTCCTCCTCCTCCCCACCTCTCCTCTTTCTATTTCTCTCTATATGTGTGTCCACATAGATTGGAATTTGAGGAACACTGTATTTTGTGTTAAGAATTTAAAAACTTTGAGGAATCCTATATGGACTCTACTATTTATATATACTAAACTTAATTTATGTAATAACACATTACTCAGGCTGATCCTGAATTTCTTTTGTAAGATGAATTTGTCTGTGATATTATAAATGGTTGTATTCGATATTTCACTAAATGTACATGTGAGAGAGTAAAAGAGAGAGGGACATAGAAAGGCAGCATGATAAAAAAAAATAAGTTTCCTCAAACTTTCTGATTTTTGTTACTTTGTATGCCTTTGGCTTTTAATAGTACTTTAATAGTACTTAAATGATTTGCAGAACTTTACTCCTATACTTGGGTGATTTAGTTGTATGAAAATATAGGGGATTTCAGGTAAATAAAGCTACTTTGATTTGGAGTTAATCAAATAGAAGATCAGTTAGAGTAATTCAGGTATATTTACATGACCCAAAAAAGAAACAGGAAGATTAAAAACATTAGAGGGGAGATTATCTATGAACCTTGAAAACACATCCCACCACATTGTCAAGAGAGACTCCTGTGGCAGAGAAGAGCTATAGGCTCTTTGGAAGCTGATTCTTCATACCCACATATATCAGAACCTGAATTGTGCTTGAGGTGGAAGAGGGCTTAATCTCTCCCAACAAGATAAACTATGCCCAGGAATCTCTTCATCCTGATGAATGCTGAGCAGAAGATTCAGTTGTTTCTGTCTGATCAAACTGGTACCCTTAGTAGAAGATACAAAGAGAATTCTCTCTTTCCCACAGGAAGGTACTGTGGGGATAAAAGTCTACTTGCTTGACAGAGTTCCCTAACTAGAAACTTATTATCCCTGTACCTTGATCTTGTAATCCATTTTATAGATCTATAAGATAAGTTTTTGTTGCTTAAGCCATCCAGCTTGGAGTATGTGTTATGGCAGTATGAAGTGAATAATATTTCCAACTATATAAAATCTTAATTGCTTAGGTTATTTCTTAAATGTTCTCTTTTACTCTACAACTTCCACCAAAATCTATGGTACCATTTGTTTGTTTGTCTATAATGTTCAATAGAAAATAAATAATTACAGAAAGAATACATAATTATTAAATATATATGCAGAAACTGACATTGTAGTAGTTCATCATTATTTTAGGTAACTGTACAAATTTCTTCATGCTACTTTGAATGGTATGCAATCTTAAGTCCATGTCTTCTGGAAATTCTGAAATGAAATGTTTGAAGTACGATTGATGATAAATAGTTAAAGCCATGGGAGGTCAAACTATGTGTAAGGAAAGATGATTATCCATGAAACAAATACACTAGATCTTTTAATTACTTGCCAGATTGCAAGATTTGTCAAGCAAAATTCTAAAAAGCATTGATGCTTAGAGGCAGCAATTATACAGAGAACCCTATCATCAGAAACACAGTTGTTTTGAGTTTACGAACTTTGACTTATTATCTGAAGTCAGTCATGAGCTAAATTGTAAGAGCTTGTAATTTCCCAGGCTTCTTCACTGAAATCATAGCTCATTCAAAGACCTTGTCATTATGACAAGTTTTATATCATTGGTATAATGTCTAATGACATGTAATAGGAATGGATTATGACTATCTGTACTTTATTACTTAATAGTGTGATACAATTTGGGTTATCAGAAATATACAAAAATATTATTTAACCATTTCATGTATTTTTGTCAGTGCACAGGCAAATAATTATAAGTTGACAGCAGATTCTGGAATCACTGGCATAAAGAAATCCTTTTTTATTTATTTTTGGCCTAGAGATTCCATAAAAAACAGTTTTTTTAGTCTGATTGCTCTCCTGTGATATGAATCGTTAAAACTCTAAAGCAGAACTTGGAAGGACTTTTACCAAGTTTCCTAGCATTTTGAACAATAGTCAATACCTAAATACTAAAAATTATGTATCTTATATAAAGTTCCAAAATAAGAAGGAAGATGTAGAATGGATAAGAATCTGTCCAGAATTTCTTCTGGAGAAATTTCTCTTTCAGTGGCAATTTTCTTCTTTAAGCTGAAGTGACACAAAGTTATATGTCACATGAGATTGTCAGTGGTGTCTCTACAGACAGCTACTAAAACACACATGATCCTAATGGCATGACTTGTATTTACAGTTTACCAGCACTATTAGAATTGACTAATAACTTATATTGTGGTTCAGAATAAAACTCCATTGTTTCAAAGTTGATTGTCTTTTACTGATAAAAAGGCATGTGTAACTGTTATTGGTAAATACCATTAAAATTTCACATTTACAAAATACATTTATTTACATAAACCCACATTGTGGAAACAATTGTCCTTTGATTTTATTTTTATGATTTCATTCTATATGATAACCACAGTTAATAAAATAAGATTGATCAGGGACCACACAACACATATTCTGAATCACGTGGAAGACAGATTGGGGCACAAAATTCAACTTTCAGGCAAAGGATAGAACTTTCAGAAAAGTACCCTGTTAGTACAGACATTAAGAGCAATCATTGACAAATGCAATGTTATAAAACTAAACACATTCTTACAAAAAACAACACCAACATGTGAGTGAAAATGAACCCTAAAGAATAGGAAAAATAATGTTGCCTGCTTTACATCTGAGAGATGATTAGTGCCTATAATAAAAAACATGGTCAATTATATAAAACATAATCTAAATAGCAAGTAAACAAGAAACCCAAATAAAAGGGAAGCATGGTAATTAGCAGAAAATTCTTAAAGAAATACAAATAAATGCTTTCTAAAAAAATCAGAACACTTATCAACCAAAGAAATACAAATAAAAACCACTTTGATTTTTGTTGTTGTTATATTTTCCTCTGGAGTTCTTATTTTGATCTCATAATTTAAATTGCATCAAGGGCATCAATACAATTATGACAAAACCATAAGCCCCTCTTTCTTGTTTAATTCCATTTTGAGAAACAAATTTTGAAAAAATTCACAATCTCATGGTTTGTCATTTATTTACCTAATATGACCTCTTTACTAATAGGTTGAATGTTTTCAATATTTTTTCAATTTTTATTATTTTATTTATTTACATTCCAGTCATTGACCTCTCCACATTTGTGACTTCAAAATGGCTAGGAAGAAGGAGGAGAAGGAGGAGGAGGAGGAAGAGGAGGAGAAGGAAGAGGAGGAGGAGGAAGAGGAGGAGGAGGAGGGGAGGGGAAGAGGGGAGGGGGAGGAGGGGGAAGTAGGAGGAGAAGGAAAAGAGAAGAAGAAGAGGAAGAAGAAGGGGAAGGGGAAGGGGAAGGGGAAGGAGAAGGAGAGGGAAGGGGAAGGGGAAGGGGAAGGGGAAGGGGAAGGGGAAGGGGAAGGGGAAGAGGAAGGGGAAGGGAAGAAATATGACAAACACATGATGTCATGAATGTGGAGAGACACTCAGTGCTATAGTGGATACAAATTGATGGAGTCATTATAGTGGCATTGTGGCGTTTGCTCAAAAACATAGCAATAGATAACAGGCGAAAAATGAGTGACCTAGTTACTGTAGGATGTCAACTAAAAGTCTCAGTGCCAAGAGTGAGTTATCTATTTTGGAGTAATGGTCAGTGGAGTTCCAGATACCCCCAAATATTAATGGATTTTGCTGTTTCTATTAGTTATCTTCCTGAATGTAATAGAAAGATTATAGTGCTGAATGTATCACAAAGTGTATGTCATAGTATATGTCATGGAGCATTGTCAAATCAATCTTATACTGACATATATATATATATATATATATATATATATATATACATATACACATATATATACACATACATATACATATATATATACACAGAGATACATACACATATACACATATACATTATACATGTACATATACTTCATACATATACATCTACATCTACATCATATACATATACATACACATACACACATACACATACATATACATCATATACATGTACACGTACATATACATCATATACATATACATTATATACATGTACATCATATATATATTTCATCTCTTCTGGCAAGTTTTCACAGGGCTCAGTATGCTATGGCTATTACTGGGGGAGAAGACTATCCAGAAGTCTCAACTGATTGTGAATATAGTGAGCTACAATCATGACGGCTTGTCAAGATATATATATATATATATATATATATATATATATATATATATATACTGGCTCAATAATAGTGTCAACGTCATAGGAGTAACCAACTATAGTAGATGTGACTGGATGGGAGGCCTGCTCCATAACTCATGACTAAATGATTTAAGGGATATAAGAACCCATGAGGTAAGCCATAAGGGCCAGAGGAGAACATATTACTATTGTTTTTCTAAATGGACATAATACTAAACTGACTCCTAATGGCTTATGATCATGTCCATAGATTAGCATGTCTCTCCACCCTCACCAGGGAAGTTTCTTTTTGCAGTAGCTACCAATAAATAGAGAGACTCACACTTGACAACATGTATAGAATAAAAGATTATTGATTGTTCAATTTTAAATTGAATGTATATGATATTCGCTTTCCAAGGCTTATAGAAGGAGCAGTATAATGTAAGAGCCAGAGGCAATAGATGATTACAAAAAAATTTAGTGTTTCTAGATACAACCACCAGTTGCATATATGAACTCAAAGTAGTTATAATACAAATGATAATTCCCATGCAAATCCAAACAAGAGAAAACCCTACCGTGGAAAAGAAAAGTGGTCACAAAACTCCACCCATAGTTGATGATCTATAGCAATTAGTGACTGCTGAAGTTCAGAAAGTCAGTTTCCTTCAAGGACATGGTTCCCAAATGACTGCCCACACTTTGATAGATGGTACTGGACACATGCGCATATTGGCAGCACATTTGTATTCTAAATTAACAAGCAATAAAATTGGGGGGGGAGCAATCTTGTGAGGGGATTAGGAGGAATTGGAGGAGAAGGAAGAGAAGACAGACTTGATTCCAACACATAGTATGTTTCTAAGAAATTCTCAATGAGAATTAAGGTAAAACAATAACACTATTTTATTCAGAGATGATGCACCTAACCCTCAAGAGACTGGAGGCCCCAGGGAGTTTAGAGGTCAGGTGGGGTGAGGGGAGGGGTGTGGGACATGCTCATGGAGACAGGGAGATGGGATGGAGGTATGGGATGTGGAACAGTAGAAGGGTGAATGGGGGAGGGGGATTAAAATCTGGAGCATATAAATAAATAAATAAATAAATAAATAAATAAATAAATAAAGCATTTTATTGTTTCAATATAAGGGAAATGTAGATTCAATATGACTCAAATTTTAAAGAAAAACAAATACAAGCAAAAAAAAGAAATATACTACATATGTATTTAAGATTAACTGTGTGTGTGTGTGTGTGTGTGTGTGTGTGTGTGTGTGTAATTGTTGTTGAACTCAGGAATACAGGATTGATTAGTCTGGGACATCCCCAAGACCAAAGTGCTGGCATTAGGCTAGTGTCTTCTTGCAGTGTCATCACATGACAGAAGAAAAATCCCCACAAAATCAACAAGCATAAGAAAGAAAATATACTCTTACCGTCATCTTTGCTGGTGATTAATCTATGCATGAGAAAGGACTCTTACACAGCCAAAGCAATCATGTTGGAATTGACTCCAAAACACAAATATGAGAAAAATATTTATATCATAATCATGATATATAATTGTCAGTATTAAATTTGATATACTGGATGATATTAAATAGTGTCTATACATATTATTTAGAAACATTTGCTTAGGAGTTCCAATGAGCCCCCTTCAAATTTCAGGTGTTGAGTCTTAATGTAATAATGAGGGTGGGTCTCTATCTACAAGGATATAAGAATGAGAGCCCTTATATACTCTTCACTTTGATGGAGGCTATTATAAGAGTTATGTTTAGAATGTACCAATCTTGCTCATCTGACTCATATGTCATACAAAGATAATATTTATCTTATCTTAAGGATTGAAAGCAAGGTAACATTTGGGAATCAGAGACAATTATTACCAGACAATAAACATGCAGTGCCCCCAACTGGACTTTCCAGCATTCAGATATGTGAGAAAAGAAATTTGTTTTTATTAGAAACTACTCAGTCTGTGGGATTCTATCACAATATTTAATCTGATTACTAGATGGTTTTTTGGATTCCATTATTAACTTCAAAATAAGTTCTACTGAATTGTAGACTTAATTTCTGTTTGCTTTAAAGGTTGATTCCAATGTTTAATCTCGACTATATTGTAAATGTATTTTAGAAGTTTTTTTTCTTGTTAAGTGTTGGATTGTTATTGAATTTTAAATGGAGATGCTGAGTAGTCCATGGCTATAAGACTTGCATTTGGTAAAGTGCTCATTGATGTCTAAGAATTATAAGACAAAGGCTGGAAAATATTCACAGCCCAAAGTGAGAAAGTGGCACTCTAAAGGTTAATACTTTGTAACTATTTAGCAAGCTGGAACTTAGCTACAGGTTACTATGGGGTAAAGTGACTTATATGGATGGGATGAGAGTGCTGGTGTGAAGTCAGCAAGAGCATATAAATTAGAACTTATAATTTCAGAAAACACCTTATATGCTTTATCTCAATAAATACACCAAAAAGATTATTCCTTGATCTCCTTGACCATATTCAAACATTGTAGACTCACCCATATTTTATAAGAGGTTACTATGGGTTCTATCTGAATGTTTAAGTTACTATCACAAAATTGTTTTTGTTGTTAACTCCTGGTCACATCATTATACTAAAAACATTAAATAAATCAAAAGTACCGACAGAGTATCATTTTGTAGTCGGTATGAGCACATGTAGAGTTTAAGTAAATACATTTTAATCAGTTATCATAGATTTGTGGTTTATTTATCTGGGGTGAGCTTTAGGTTCAGGATTTGGCTCTGGCATAAACTGGCTCTAACACATTACATTGCTTATTCTTCTATACTATTTGTGGGTTAGAAAATATGGCAGAAAGATTCTTAAGATCACATGTTTTCAAGGCATTCAGGAGCCAGCATGCCTGTAATATCAACATGGTTTTGGCTGGAGTAGAAAGGCCACACTTTCAGTTCAGCTTGGGCCACATGGTGAGATCGTTTTTTGAAAACAAGAAGAAAAGAAGTATAATTCTTATAATTCCTTCTTTGTACACTCTTTAACAGAAGAAAACTTTCCCTTATTTTATGCATTTATACATTACTTTTACATTCACATTATTATATACATTTATCAGAGAAGAGGGCATGAGGCACTTAAAGTTGACTTGTCATACAACTGTATTCAGCAAGTGCAAAGAGAAGTTAAAATAAACTGGTGATAAACTAAAGCCGCATATAGGAAATTTATCATTTCCTAGCCGTCTTTTTGCTCAAGCTGATAAATGGCATTGTTTGTGCATCGGAGGCCCTTTTCAAAATGATAAACTTTTTGAAACAAACCCAATTCCATGATAAAGAGATTTGGGCAGGAATGAGAAGCAGTTGCCTAGTTAGAGTGTTGGGCTGCAGTGTTTGATGAATGAAAAGCAACTCTGCTGTGGCAGGGTGCCAGGTTGTAGAAGCATAAATGCTCTTGGCTGAAGTAAAGTGTAGTTGATCTGACATCCTGAGAGTACTTTGTGTTCCAATATGGCAAGCAGACCTTAGGAAGCCATAACAAAGCTGTGGATTTGTTTGTTTTTTTTTTTATTTGTGGGAGCACTTATCCTATACTGATGCCATTTGGAATAACTTCGTTAGAAAAGCAATCAGCAGATGCTGAAGTGAAATCCAAAAGAGTGGAAGTTTAACACCTTCCTTCCCTGCCTTCAGTCAGCAGACTTCTCTGTGACTCAGTGCATGAAACTGGCAATATGGAAAAAGGTTCAGAGGAGCCTTAGTATAGATGTGGCTCGTTCCTAAGGTATAAGTTGGGCATGGAGGAGAAATCATTCAAAAGAGAAACTCAGCTTAAATACATGTACCCATACACCATAATATTCTCTCTCTCTCTCTCTCTCTCTCTCTCTCTCTCTCTCTCTCTCTCTCTCTCTCCTTTCTCTCTTTCATTCTCTCTCATTCTCTCTTTCTCTCTCATACACAAACACACACACACAAATTCCTGAACATGTGTACACACGATCTTTGAAAAAAATTAAAATATCAAATTTATTTTTGTGAGATTTCATAATCACTTACCCCATATGTCTCTTCTTGCCAATTTTTTCAAATGTTTTTCTTTATGCCTCTCAATCCTACCTGCCTTTCTCTGGGAATTTTAGGTATTTAAATTCTCCCATGAGAAATAATCTGACCAGTTCCTCTTAAGGAGTAACTGCATTCCTGGATACACTAAATGTATGTTGTTTAGAGTCAGATGTGAAAAGAAAATTAGATTTAAAATTTGTTCTTATTTACCAATACTTTATTTCTGCATTTTGTTTCTCTTTAGGGTATGGGTATGCAAAATCATTCTCAGTAGTTTTCCAATAAATATGAAACTAATGCTTAACCCTGTGCTTTGTTATACATTGAACACTGCAAATATTAACAGTATATTAGGAGCCCATCTAAAGAGTAATGACTTTAAAAACCACATACTATGAATACTACAGGTCCTTTCTGAAAATAGAAACAAAGGCAAATTTTTTGAGAAATGCATTTCCTGGAATATTTAAATAGTACACATCAGCATAAAGTATAGGCTAATGAAACCTATTACTTCTAGGCATGAAGTGATATTTTAAAGTAAATGATATAAGAAGAAATTGACTTTTTACACAGCATAGATTTTTCTGAAACTGAATAAATAAAAATGTGTTTTCTGTTGTTTTTAGGCTATTTTCTTATTTTCATTTCAAAATAATAGTTATTAATAAACTGAAATAAGTATGATGATGAATTGCCACAGGGAATGGAATGTAAAAACTAGCAAAACCAAAATTTTGATTGAGGAATACATAAACAAGAAACAGGTGTAGCATGGGAAGCAGGCATGTATATAATACTCATTTTAATGAGTGTTTGAATCCTTACTCTGTTACAAAATGCTACTAAAACAATTTAAATTATAATACTTTGTATCTTCTCAGATATTGCTTTATATATTTACTGAATAAATGAACCAGCTCTTACTAAATTATTTTATCATTTATTGATTGATTTATTTAGCTATTGACATGAATTTAATTACGTGTGAATTTTTAGAATAAAACAATAAAGAGAGAGCTAAAGGAAGTTAGCATGCTGGTACTTCTATATTCCTCCACTCTATCTTCGTCCATGTTTTCCTCCTGGATGCTATCTTCCTCACATGCTGTCCTCTCCCATTCTATCCTCACTCATGACATCCACTCCTATGCCAGGAACACCATTTTTCCTTTTCCCATTATATCATCTTGTTTATCATTGCCCATCTGCAACATCTAACAATTCAATGTTTCATTTCCCAATTTAAAAATACCCTTCCTCATAAAATTATCCTATCTTTCTATTAAACATGACCTTTATTCCTTTTTTGTTTCTCCAACTTTTAACGTGGTACCAGAAAATTGGCTTATGGTTTACTTCTATTTTCTCCCAATAAGAGAATAGCATATATTATAGATATAACAGAGACATATACTTGTATATAACTAACATTCCAGTTCTAATTCAACTGATCTATATATCTACTATCTGAGTAGCTATTATTTTTTCTTTTTTTCCTTTCTTTTTTATTATCAAATCATAATTTTTACTTTTTAACACAGGGGTTATAAACACAAAAATGCAGGTTGTGGGGAAAGAGATGACACAGGAGCATAGGTGTTCAGGGGGAGTACAGATATCTTTCAGAACTGGGTAAAGGTTCAGGGGACAGGTCACTATGACTCTGCCTATAAACACTGAAACAGATGGCTATAAGCTATTGTAAACAGGCAACTTTTGTAGAAATTTACCAGCCTAAGGAGTCATAGACCTTGTAAATAGGCAGCCTTGGTGGATAGTACCAACTTAGATGAGTAACTATTATTTTACTGCCTAGCAAATGTTGATATATGCTAGACATAATGATATATGCTAGGCACTCATGCAATTTTACAGTCATTGTGTGTGTGTGTGTATGTGTTTGCCTGTTTTTATGTATGAACATGCCCAAGTATGTTTTAGTCATGTGCATAAGTGTGTGCACATGCACTTGAGTGCAAGAAAACCACCTTCAAATACCACTCCAGTCACCATTGTATTTTTGAGGTAGAATTTCTCTCCAGACAGAGGATGTTGCCACAGGGATTTTACTGGTACCAAGTGAGTGCTAGGGAGTCATCTGCTTTTCACCAACTCTCAGATTAAAAGTAAATGACACATTGTCTGTTTTTCTTTCTTTTTCTTTTTGTTAATATAGTTACTAGGAATTGATCTTCTCTCCATATTCTTGCAAAATAATCACTTAGAGGTACTCTATCTCTCTTGCTCAATATAATAATATAAATTAGTTATATTACCCTCATTTTAAAATTAGGAAAGAAAAACCAAGTTTTATCTCCCTAAAGATATGTATGTATATCCTATAAAGTTATACATATGTCTGGGTACTCACTGGGTATTCATTTGGAACAACTTCCTGAAAATAAACTTTAAAATATCGAACCATCACATGGCATCTAACCATCATAGCTTCCCACATTGTTTCTTTGTCTCTTGAATTTCTACTTGTAACTACAATTGAACAAGAGTAGTCTGTGGTTGTTTCTGATTGCTAGTTTGTCTAAATATTGTTTCCTCTTTCAAGACCATATACACTACCCTGAAAACTTTGTTGCTATTTAAACTCTAATTAATGATAGTCATCCTTTAAGATATTTGGTAACATTGTACCTTGTTTTCATAGATACCTTATTCCTACAGTTGTTATTTCACAACAAGAAAACCAGACTAACAAATTAATGTACAAAAGCAAGGGCAGAATATTGATGAAAGGCATAGGTGACTGCCTATGTACATAACACAAGGAAGCACGTGACATTTCCCATTTTTTTCACAGGAATTATACTTACTCAATTTTATGTGAGTCTTAGAATGTTGATTGGAAAACACTATGTGAGAAATAAGGTCATCACGTTCTTAAAAAGAATTGAGACTAGCATTTACTAGGGTTTTCTTCTTAAAATCGTCAAATTCTACAAGAATTTTCTTTTTGTTGTTCTTGTTTTCAAAGTTAAGCTTATAAATAAACTGGAATTAAATACTTTCTTCTACTTTTTCTCCATTCAGTTCCACTTCTCCAGAACCTCCCATACACACTCTGAAGTTCATAAACACTTTCTGTTTATTATTGTTATGGACATACATATGTCCTTCTGTTTATGTATACATATGTATAAGCACACATATGTTAATGCAGCCTGATGAATCTCTTTTTATTATTTGCATGTGTGCTTCAGCTCTGATTGGTCACTCAGCACTAGACAACCAATAAAGGACACTCATTCCTGGGAGAAGCTAATTTTCATCCCTACAGTCATTGGTTGCCTGTAATTCTTTCACTAGAGTAAGAAGTCCCTTGAAAGTGACATCTTAATTATGAAAAAAATACCACCCTTTAGTACTTCTTCTTATTATTAAATATCATAAGTTCTTGACCTACACTCTTAATGTGATCTTTTATCACATAAATATTATTGGTAAATATTTTAATTTGTTTACTCTATTTAATTTTGGCATTGACATACTAAAATTCATAAATTATCTGTAAAGGCTTTAGAAATTTCCCACATCCAAAAAGGGGACAATTATGAATGGCTTTGAGAGCTTTTCTAAAAGTTACTTATAAATAAAAAGAGGAAATCTGACCTATAAACAGTAGCATCACCAGCAATAGGAGCAGGAATTAAGGAAAGCTGTGATTTATTCCAATATTTTATGTTAAGAGGGCGAGGGTAAGCCTCCTAATGTCAAGTCTTACTGTTGTTGAGTATGTGGAATAAAAGACAGAGTAACCAGCATGGTTGGATCATCTCAGTTCTGACATAACAGGTAAGAAAAAATTTCCAAGTTTTGATATCACCTGTGCATAGAGAGTGGAAAGGAATAGTCTAGGATTGCTAAAGTGGAAACACTGAGTAAGCATGTAGTAGGTAATGCTAAGTCCCTGTTTTTTCAGTAAGGACTCTTGGTAGAGTTATCTACAGAAGGCTAAGCTGTCCTGTTCTGTTGAAAAGAAGGGCTTGGACGAATGAGTTAGTCAGTTTTTTGTTTTGTTTTGTTTGTTTTTGTCTTTTGTTTTGTTTGTTTATTTGTTTGTCTTTGACAAAAATCTGATAAAAAATCTTAACAGATAAAAGGTTGTTAGTCTAATAAATTTCAGCCTTTTCAGCTAATAGTCATTCTTTTGAGCCTTAGGGAAGCTGTATGATCATGATGGTGATCAATATGGAGAAGATAGTGTCTAACTACAAATCCCTTGGAAGCTCATACACACACACAGACAGATGGACAGTCCAAATGTGAGATAAATCATTCAAAGTTATACTGGCTGAGATACAGTATCTCCCATAAAGCCTCATAGTTCAGTTTTTCCCACTGCCAGTAAGATTCCAAGAATAGATGAATATATTGATTACCTTAGAGCCACCAGATGTATTTTCCTGACATCTCTCCCTTGAACATTGTGTTAAGAGGCAGGCCTTCAAGTGAAGAGACATGGGGAGTATTTCATATAAAAACACAGCAGCTAAGAATAAGATATATTTCTCTGCATGGCTGGCCAAGGGGATTCTAGTCCATGACAGCAACTGTCAGTGTAATACACTAGCTATTCGTAAGTGTCTAAACTATGAAAGCCAATTTTAGCATGACCCCTGCCAAGCAATTTCTTCGTAACTACTAGAATGGTTGATTGTACATGGGTGCTTGTCTGAGTGTATGTGTGTGTGTTAACTTGGCTGCTAAAGTTATCCAGATAGCAGTTCAAACATCTCGATATTTATCTAACATTTTCAGGAAGGGATTTGTATTTGGGTCAGTTAATTGTATAATAATGAATATTATTTCCAGTGCAAATAGACATCTCTATTCTATTAAAGGATAATTAGAACACAGAATTACAAAGCATATAATTTGTTCTCTGCTGAATAAACTATCTTTCTTGCGTCTGCTCATTGCTAACCTTCATAAACAAACTGGGATTTGTCTTCTTAGGTCATCTGTTATTCAGTACATTGGGCATGAAATTGAACAGGTTTCTGTATTTCTTTAATTTATCAGCTTTTGTGACCATCTGAGCTAATATCTTTGAATGAATATCTTATTCCTTTCTTCCTGTTGATTCTACTTTTGAATAAAGTAATTCAATTTGGTCAAACTTAAGGGGCAGATTGTTCAAAGATTTTCAGCAGGATGAGGTCTCATAATCACATCCAAGGGGATTTGTTGAATAGGCATTACATCTCTGACTTATAGTTTAGAATGGAACACGCCATTTGTTTCTGTGTCTTGAACCCTAACACACACTCTAAACTGTAACTTCAGCACTAAAGTTTGCTGATAATCCAAGAATTTGGTTTTCAGTTGCCTATTTTACTGACCATACATAATTGGTACTTCAGAGTTAACACCCTTACTGTTACTCTCCCACACTGAAGTGTGAAGTCTATAAATTCAAGGATCATTTCCCTCACATTTAGCAACATTACTGGCTCTTCAGGAATTTAATAGATCTTTAGTGAAAGAAAACAGAAGGGGAACTACCCACATGTCACATGGAGAACTTCTCAAAATCCAACCAGTGTCAAAATAGTGTCAAAATCCAGTGTCAAAATAAATTCACTTTCTAATTAAACTGACCCAAGATGTTTAGTTATATGAATGCTTAATAGGTTTTGCTTAATATTCACCTAAATTTAAAATGTTGAGAACTAAAATAGAATATTATCAGTGATTTTACTGATAATGTATCAACCAACAAGATACATTTTTCTTACTGCTTCCTCAGGCTGTTTCATTTCTAACATTAGTTTTCTATTTAGTTATCACTCCTCTAAAGGAACTATGTTTTTATACCAATAGAAGAACAATTTTAGTGATAGAACCTCTTTTTTGTTATTTTTTCCACACACACACACAAACACACACACACACGTGTGTGTGTGTGTGTGTGTGCAATGTGCATATATATATGTTTATGTGTTTAGATGTGTGAGGGTGCATACATGTTTATGGAGGTGTGAGGTTGATATCAGGAATCCCCATTGATTGCTCTTCTACCTTGTTCTTTGAGGCAGGGTTGCTCTATTGAACCTAGAGCTTTCCTATATAGATAGTTTGATTAGACAGCTTGTCCCAGGGCTTCCTTGTGTTTACTTCTGAGGCTTGACTTGCAAGTGATCTACCACACCTGACTGCCATCTGATTAAATCCCAGCTTTATGCTGTAAGTGCTCAAATCACTGAACATCTCCCATGGCAAATAATATGGTTTCTTTCTTTCTTTCTTTCTTTCTTTCTTTCTTTCTTTCTTTCTTTCTTTCTTTCTTTCTTTCTTTTTTTTTTCTTTTCTTTTCTTTTTTTTTTTTTTCGAGACAGGGTTTCTCTGTGTAGCCCTGGCTGTCCTGGAACTCACTCTGTAGACCAGGCTGGTCTTGAACTCAGAAATCTGCCTGCGTCTACCTCCCAAGTGCTGGGATTAAAGGGATTAAAGGGATTAAAGGCGTGTGCCACCACCGCCCAGCAATATGGTTTCTTATAACAGGCAGTATTTCCTGCATGAAGTACTTCGCTTATATAAGTTTAAGTGTGTCTTTTTGGTTTTTGATTGTATCTCTAGGTTGACTTGCAAAATCAGAAGCTGATGAGATGCATATTCTATACCTACACTTAAAAAGAAACGCTCGGGAGTGGAGGTGGGGGAAAGGGGATAACATCTGAAATGTAAACAAATAATATATCAAATAAAAAAAGAAGAGGAAAAAAGCTTACTTGTTTCCATGTGTAAATTAATGATAATTTAGAAAGCACATAACTGAATGCTAATCATGTTCTTTATGTTCTTTGTTTGCCCATATTAATGCAATGTTCTGAAACCCCCCACAGCTCAAGTTCATGTCTATAGCTATCCTATTGCTTTATTTCTTTTAAAAGTCTCCAATTAAATAAAAAAGAATAACAAAAATTAAGGCGCTCTTGATCTTTAAAATGTCATGCCAACAAAATGTAGACACATAAGCAAACTGCTTACATTTATGTTGCCACTTCTGTTGTCTTCTTGTTTCCGGGTCCATGTTTAGGAGCACTAATGCAGTGTGTGCTCTGTAATAAAGGTTCATTGACTGGGGTGATCCTTTCTGCTCTCTGATTGTATCAATCTGCATATTCTTTACCAGTTTTCAATTGAAGACAATTTTCTTTATAATACATTGTTATATAGATGTATACAGGCTACAATGGTTATTTACATATTTCTTTTCTTTTTTTCTTTTTTTTGGTTTTTCCAGACAGGATTTCTCTGTGTAGCCCTGGCTGTCCTGGAACTCACTCTGTAGACCAGGCTGGCCTCGAACTCAGAAATTTGCCTGCCTCTACCTCCCAAGTGCTGGGATTAAAGGTGTGCGCCACCACCACCCGGCTCATTTACATGTTTCTTAACTTATTTTATGTTGACTGTTTTTATTAGCAGCTGAACACATTACGGATGAGAGAAGTTCTTATCTGCATTGTCCCATGTGATCTTGGACAAATAATAGGCTCTCAATAAACACTCTGTCAAGTGCATTGATATAGTTATGAACGAATAAATGAAGTATCTATACATTTAAATACTCAAGTGTTATTTCATTAAAATTCACTAGTATACAATGCTTCATCCATGAAACTGTAAATAAAAACGTCCAAGCTGATGGTCTTGAAAGAACAATGTAACTTTCATAGGGCCATATGCCACTTGCAGTTTATTTTCTTTCATTTTGGAAAATCATACAGAAATTAAAGACATTATTCATGGGCTAAAAAGTATGCAAACCTGATAAAAGGTATGTCCTAGAAAAAAAAATGCTGTATTTAAATTTAGTGCCTTACTCTATGATCTTGTGAGAGTGGTAGATCTTCAAGGGATGATGCCAAAAAATTTTTCACTGAATGACAAGCTTTTAACACATTAAGGAGCTGTAGTAATACTGGATTTTCCAGACTTATGTTGGCTGCCTGACTGTGGGGAATTAACAATACACGGGACAACGTCGCAGCATTAGCTTGACCTGGATATTGATTTTATTATATACCCCAACACAATACAAATTCCTAAAAGCTTCGCTTTGCCACATAAACAGTTTGGATTTTAATGGGCCTTTCATTCATCTTCCCGTGAATGACTATATGACTTCATCAGAAACCATGGGGACTGTGACATGTCTCCAGATTTAAGGCTCCTAAATACTTGTAGATGTGGTTTTGTATTTTTCTCTCAAAGGCTGTACCACACTGTGAAAAGGAAAAAAAAAATTAATCAAGATGTGCTCTCTGCCACTGTGAGTCCACCCAGCGCTATAAACAGTAGATAAAGTGAAAATGCGTAGACTGGGTAATTAAAATCCAGCAATATATTCTCTTCAAAAGCTACATGGAAATGGAAGATAAGTCATTACGCTTTTGAAACCATGAAACATAATTCTACGTTTTAAAGTCATCATGTTGTATTTTATCTACTTCAAAAGTTATTTAGCATGCCACTTGTATTAATGGTGTTTTGTTCTGCTGTTTGTAACGGTCCTTGCAGTGACTGTGTTGACAGAGGGCTCTTGACTCAAAATCAGAAGCTGATTGGTCGCAATTGTTTGCTGTGCAATTTGTCAGGAAAGCACACTGAAGAGTAAAATTGCAACAGTCATTTACATCGGTTTCAGAGAGTTTATGTGTCTATTCTTAAAGAATTTCTTTGGTAAAAGGATTTTTTTTCTAAATCTTTGAAACTTTATTTTATAATTACACTGAAAGTTAATTGAACTTAATATTGTAAATCTCAATTTATGGCTGATAAGGCCAAAATAACAAATATATTAAGTTCTTAAAAAAACATCATTTCTCTATGAGTAGATTTAACCTTGTTGCAAGAACATTTACTAAGACTTTAATATCTCATTGAAGTGATAAAATGACACAATATACTGCTCTGTAAAAAAAATAGGACATGCCATTTATATTTTAACCTGTATTACAAAAATGTACTTCTCATATTTTGTTTTGGTTTTTGAAACCAGGCTTTTTTGTCAGTCTAGAAAAAAATTCAAATTGTGATCCTCTGTTGCCAGAGGATCCCCGTGTTTGAGGCTTATTTTACTTTGACTAGCATTCATAGAAACTGTGGCGAGAGGTGACCACTGGGACACATAGATATGCTGCAATTTCTACTTCCGGTTTCCAACATTCTTAATGTTCAACAGGGTAGACACAATGCCATAGAGACCACAACACATGGAGAAGCAAGATGCTGACTACGAGCAACTTCGTTTTCATGCAAATTTAATACCATTGGTAAGGTACTTAACAAAAAATGTATGTGTTCCTATTAAAGCCTTACATTAAAGGCTTATTGCAAGGGCCGTTGAATTTGGGGTTCCAAAGCAACACTGAGAAGAACTGACCTTTTGAGTAAGAGACTTATTATAGTGGTATTTAATGCTCTAGAAAAAAAGCATGGCCCCGGCTCTGAGGAAAATATGGATCTTCAAGACTAAGTGTATGCATGTATGCACGTATTCGTGTATGTGTGTGTTTGTGTATGAGTGTGTGTGTGATCTTTTCTTACGGGTTTGAAAGAAGGGGTTTCATGTGAGGATTACAGACTCACAAATAGCAGCAAAAAGTTCCAAATGTTTCCTTTATAGCCAATGTGATCTTATAGAGGGTAACTAGGCCTGGGTAGCTCATAGCTGAAACCTAATTACTTTAAAGTGAGTTGTTTCATAAGATTCCCAAAATAATCTACCCTATCAAAAATACACCTTCTGTCTCAATTAGAAATTCAAGTAAAAAATATGAAAAGGGCATTTTGACAGTTTGCTTGGCTCTTTATTTGCTGGGTTCAGAAAAAGCACATTGTCTTACAAAACTTTTGGATTACACATTTCCATATCTCTCAATCTTCATAGTTTGTCTCTTTGATACTGGTGATGGAATTGGATACAGACTAAATAATTATCAGTTACAATGTTTTCAAAATGATGACATTTGCTCCATAACGTCTAACTTTTTATCATCTCTATCAAACTGTTAAAACGCAGGTTTTATTTTCACAAGAAGAGAGAACTTAGAAAAAATAAGGAAATTCACGTTTTACAGTTGTAATATTTACATTTTATGTCTTAGAAATGGTATCAGAATGTATCCTGTTAGCCAGGTGACAGTAGCTCACACCTTTAATCCCAGCACTTGGGAAGGGCAAAGGCAGTAGGATTTCTGAGATCCAAACCAGCCTTGTCTACGAAATCAGTTCCAGTACAGCTAGAGCTAAAAGGAGAAAGCCTGTCTAGAAAAGTGAAAGAAGAATCTATACCCAAGAAAAAGCAGTAGTGGTTTCTCTCTTTGTGTTGAAAATTTTCTTCTATTATCTTTTGTGGGGCTGGATTTGTGGAAAGATATTGTTTAAATTTGGTTTTGTCATGGAATATCTTGGTTTCTCCATCTATGGCAATTAAGAGGTTTTTCTGGGTTATAGTATCCTGGGCTGGCATTTGTGTTCTCTTAGGGTCTATATGATGTCTGCTCAAGATCTTCTGGCTTTTAGAATTTCTGTTGAGAAGTCTGATGTAATTCTGATAGGTCTGCATTTATATGTTACTTGACCTTTTCCCTTTACTGCATTTAATATTCTTTCTTTGTTCTGTGCATTTGGTGTTTTGATTATTATGTGACGGGAGGAACTTCTTCTCTTGTCCAGTGTATTTGGAGTTCTGTGGGCTTCTTATACATTTATGGACGTCTTTTTCTTTAAGTTATGGAAGTTTTCTTCTATAATTTTTATTGAAGATGTTTACTGGCCCTTCGAGTTGGGAATCTTCAGTCTCTTCTAAACGTATTGTTATTAGGTTTGGTCTTTTTATAGTGTCTTGGATTTCCAGGCACTATGAAAAGACCAAACTTAATAATAATTTAGGCTGGGCTGTGGGCTTAGATTAGGTGCTTTTTGGATTTTGCATTTTCTTTGACTGTTGTGTCAATGTCTTCTATGGTATCTGTTGTGCCTGAGATTCTCTCTTCTATCTCTTGTATTCTGTTGGTGATGCTTGTGCTTATGACTCCTGATCTCTTTTCTAGATTTTCCATCTCTAGGGTTGTCTCCCTTTTTGATTAATTTATTGTTTCTATTTTCACTTTTATATGCTGGATGGTTTTGTTCAGTTCCTTTACCTGTTTGGTTGTGTTTTCTGTATTTCTTTAAAGAATTTATGTGCTTCCTCATTAAGGGCTTCTTCCTATTTACCTCTGTTCTCCTGTATTTCTTTAAGGATGTTATTTGTGACTTTCTTAATGTCCTCTATCATAATTAGGAGATGAGATT
The DNA here is from genome assembly GCF_011762505.2 of Arvicanthis niloticus. Taxonomy (NCBI): domain Eukaryota; kingdom Metazoa; phylum Chordata; class Mammalia; order Rodentia; family Muridae; genus Arvicanthis; species Arvicanthis niloticus. The sequence continues at coordinate 33,077,014 of NC_047667.1, forward strand.
TTAGATCAGAGTTTTGCTTTCAGGTGTGTTTGGATATCCAGGTCTTGCTGTGGTAGGAGAACTGGGTTCTGCTGATTCCAAGTAGTGTTGTTTCTATTTTCATTTTTATATGCTGGATGTTTTCAGGACTGACCATTTCATTGTAAATAACCAGCTGGTATATTTTTTATGGAGACTATTTCACCTGCTATCTGGTTATCTCTGGGCTTCGGTGGCCTTGCTGTTTCTGACTGAAGCCTATCCCTCTTGTGAGCCTGTGAACCTGGGTGTGTCAGAACTCCTTGGGGTCTCACTGCCTCTATGTTTGATTGGGCTAGGAAGGGCTGGAGTATGGGATCCGTTCATAGATACAAACTGGAAGGATAATGTGTACCTGGCTGGGCTGTGGTTCTTGCTTCCCTTCAGCCCTGAGTGGGTCACAGTGAGGCTAGGTATGTGGGTGGTAGTGGTGGACTCACTTGTGAGCCTGTGTGTGTTAGAACTACTGGAAGTCAAGCTGTTTCTTCAATTTTTTTCAATTACCTCACAATAAAATCTTACTAGGTTTTTTTTTTTTTTTTTTTTTTTTTTTTTTCTTCAAAAGTTTCATATTTTCTGGTATTTCCAGGTAATAACACTATCACAGTAAACTATCTGTTCCTCTAGCTATTACCATTTTTTTTTCTACCATCTCTTCTGCAGTTATCCCTAAACCTTATTGCAGGTGATGCTTTATAAATATAACTTCTGGAACTAGGCTCAACAACTCTGCATTATGATTGGTTGTCTTACCAATTTGAGACAGCCTAAACATGATCTGAACAATGACAATAGTCAAGAGATGCTAACATGGACTGGGAAGCACAAGAGGCCTCAGACCTACACAAACAATTACAGGCAACTGAAAAATGATGAGAGCAGGTGAAATCGTCTCCAGAAAAAATATACCAGCTGGTTATTCACAATGAAATGGTCAGTCCTGAAAACATAAATACATGGAATAGGATACAGACTGATTAAGTTATATTTAGGAATAAATACACACACACACACACATGCATGTCACAACAATTAATATAAAAAGACCATTTGTTTAAAAGAGAGCAAGGAAGGGTACATGGATGGGTATAAAATGAGAGAAAAATTATGGAATTATATTTACAAAGTGGATAAATCTAAAAAGTTTCATATTTAAAATTTATTTCTATCAATATATTTTGATATTTTTATTTTTGATAGTTTTTTGACGATTTTATACACACACGTGTGTGTTTGTATTATGTATTTTTAAAGTTTTTATTGGATATTTTATTTAAATTTCAGATGTTATCCCCTTTCTCAAATTCCCCCCCACTCAGAAACCCCCTATCCCATTCCCCATCCTTCTGCTTCTATGAGGATGTGCCCCCACCCACCCACACACTCCTACCTCAACGCTCTTGAATTTCTCCACACTGGGGCATCCAGCCTTCACAGGACCAATAACTTCCTCTCCCACCTATGCCTGACAAGGCCATCCTCTCCTACATATACAGCTGGAGTCATGGGTCCCTCCTTGTATGCTCTCAGGCTGGTGGTTTAGATCCTGGGATCTCTGGTTGTTTGGTATTGTTGGTATTGTTGGTTGTATTGTCTTCTCTCTAACTTATTATTGGGAACCCCATGATCAGTTTAATGGTTAGCTGTGAGCATCCACCAAAGGCAGAGGCTGATGTGGATGTCAGGAAGTGCATGCTGACAGGAGCCTGATATAGCTGTCTCCTTAGAGGTCTGCCAGAGCCTGTGTGTATTTGAGTTACTTCCTCCAACCTCTCTTATCTTATACACACACACACACACACACACACACACACACACACACACACACACACATATATATATATATATATATATATATATATATATATATATATATGTAACACAGTGGTCATAACCTTCAACCAAAGAGTAAACATGGAGGGACCCATGGCTCCAGCCACATATGTTGCAAAGGATGGCATTAGCTAACATCAATAGGTGCTTAATCCTATGAAGGCTGGCTTCTCCAGTGTAGTGAAATGCCAGGGTGCTGAGGTGGTACTAGGTGGGTGGAAGGGGAAGCACCTTCATAGATTCAGGGGGAGGGGAAATAGGATTGGGGTTTCCAGAGGGGAAACTGGGAAAGGGGATAACATTTGAAATGTAAATACCTAAAATATCCAAAATAATATTTAAAAATGGGTAAATCTGGGGCACCCTTTTGAAGATATGAGAGGAACAGGCAAATAAATCTGCATAAATAATAAAAAATTTAAAAACAAATTCATTATAGCTGAAAGATAGGTACTTTAATATAGATAGTAGAGAAAATACAATAAAATTAGCATGGCTGTGTGATGAAAAAAAAAGAATTTGTTGAATATCTTGTTTCTTTTGACAGTGGCTTCACTCCTTCTGAGCAGGATATCATTTTGAAACTGGAGTCAAGAAGATGATATAGTTCTCTTAGTTCCACTGATTCCAATCTCCCACCCTGCCAATGGGATTGCAAGTCATGGATCTTGTTTGTTTGACTTCTTTGTTTGTTTGATTGAAATAAAATAGATTAGTTTCTTTTTTGAGATTTTTATTCACAAACACTCTGTATATGTCATTTCTTCTTCCCAAACTCTTTTCTGTCCTTAAATCTTTCTCAAGTTCCTGTGTCCTCTACATGCATATACACATATGTACAAACACACACACACACACACACACACACACACACACACACACACACACACCTTATGTCAAAAACAAAGTAAATATTTAGTATTGCTCCTATGTACATATATTTAGGTTTGACTATTTGAAGCAGGATAACAGGATAACATATCAGGGAGACTAGGTGTCCTGAGAGACACCTAGTTCTAATTCTCTCTTTCTGAGTAGTTTTTGCTTGCCTGTAGTATTTCATCTAGCAATGGGACCTTGTAGATTTCTTTATCTATGCTAGTATGTTCTCTTTACGTAAATCTTGTTTATGCCAGCAGATTGCTGAGGTTTCCTTGGTGAAGTTCTCCTGCCATATATAGGAGACACACCTTGCGCCAGCAATCCTTTTGCTCTGGTTCTTATAGTCTATCCAGCCCTACTTCTGATATCTCTGAGCTTTTAGTATAGGGTTGTGCTGGAACCATATCAGGTGGTGCTGGATGCCCCACTGTAGTTTCTTTGTATTTTTGGTCTGTTTTAAGTCTTCCATGAGATTCAGCTTTAAAGCATTTTCTCAATGAGTGATCAATGGAAGAAGACCCAGCCCTTTGTGGCTGTGCCATTGCTGGGCTGTTGGTCCTGGATTCAAGCAAGCAAGCAAGCAAGCAAGCAAGCAAGCAAGCAAGCAAGCAGTTAAACAAAGAAAAACAACAACAACAACAAAAAAAACAGGCTGAGCAAAGCATGTGAATCAAGATAACAAGCACCACCATACACGGCCTCTGCATCAGCCTTTGCTTCCAGATTCTTGTCCTGCTCAAGTTCCTGTCCTGACTTTCTCTGGTAATAAACAGTGATGTGGATGTGGAAGTATAAGCTCAATAACACCCATTTCTACTCAACACGCTTATTGATCCTGGTGTTTTCATTGCAACAATAGAAATCCTAAGACATAGGCTTTTTGCAGTAACCTCCATGTGTTCTTTCATGAAAGAAGTTCCATACCTGTGTGCATAGGTCAACTTGCCTGGCCTTTAACAGGGAGGGCAGGATATGAATTTGGTGTTCCATGTTTGCATTGCAAATAGTATTACGAATTGAGTCATCTCTCAGTCTAAGAAATTATTTCACTGACTAAGGTAGTAAGCATAGGATTTTTCAAGACAAAATTGTTACTTGTTTATTATTTATTTTCTTTTTTCATTTTAAGTTCTCTATAATTTACATCTTTGTTCTGATATATATTAAAAGGATTAATATTTTATTTTCATATATCAACATTAAGTATTTTCCTACATTCTGTTTCTAGTAAATAATCCACATTATATTTTCATGTTTTATGTAGTTATATTTTACTGCTAATACTTTCCCAGGATTTTTACACATCTACTATTAAGTGAATGGTCTTATAAAATTTACTATATTGTTCTTATCAAAACTCTGAGCACAATGGATTGGAAAATGGGTGAGCTTTTGATTTCTAAAAAGTTTAATGAGAATAGATAAATTGTTTTTTGAAGCTAATAACAGCAATTTGTTAATTATTTTTCAATTCTTTGTATTCATTTGCTGTTTTTATTTGCTGTTCTTTAATGTAAATTATAGGATTCCTTAGGTATTTCTATTTTTCTCCTTCTAAAAGACCACAGCTTACCTGTTGTCAAAAGATTCTTTAACACAACATGAAAAGCCATTAGGTCTAGAGATCAGCCAGTATTTTTTGCTCCTCTGAGTACATGTGCTCCACCCTTCTCTCTGCTTTTGGGTACTTTCCTTTAGAAAGCCTATGAGATTTTTAAAATATTTTTTAGACACTATTTGTTTCTTCCAGCATGTTAACACACCTGGGTCTTTATTATTTAACCCCATCATTGCTTTGGAAATCACATCTTAACACTACCTCCTGGCCCATAGATTTGCATCTTTTACCTGTGCTCTCCTCATTTGATTTTCTGTTCTTCCTTGTCTAACAATTTTATTAGAGTAATTCATTGTTGATCTTTTATATTTGCAAGAGTGAGTCTCTAGGTAAAATTTTTATAGGAAAGATTATGTAGTAACAGTATTGTCTAGGTATCCACAACTGCTGTAAATTGGTAGGTGTAAAAACCATGCCACACATCCACAGCTGCTATAATATACCATGTAACATAGGATATACCATGTAACATGCCATGTCCAGAAGTCAGCATCTCTCAATACTCCTCTCCATCTCTTCTCAAGCTCTTCTGTAGAGTGTCTTGACTTAGAATGTGAAGTTGGGGGTGGGGGGAGCTAGTTGTAGATGACACATCAAAACTAAAGACTTACAGTTATTTGTAACTAGTACTTTGGTGAGTTATGGGTCCCAACAATAACCATTCCATACTGCATAAAGAAGCTTTTCTGACCAAAGCTAGGTGGAGTCCTAATAGACATAAACATTTCAGTGAAGTTTGACAGTCTGATCATTTAAGAACAACAAGCACAATCACATCCACAACTACAACAAAAAGAACAGCCACAAGAGTAAAATAATAGTGGGTTTCCACATAGGGCCTCTGTTCTTCACATTTATTTACTTTTAACCAAGCATATAATATTAGGCATGAACTATTTGCCATAGATCTGGCCTTATATGAAATCCAAAATTGGTTACTCCTATAATCATCATCACACTATTGTTTATATTGCATACTTTGCCAGCAGCCAATGTTTTGGCATTCAGGACCCATTACTAGGTAGGGTCATGCATGTCTTTGTTCTCTCAACACTCTGTGAAGTACCTTCCGATGTTATGTAAGACAGTACACAGAGAGGTTCCTGGTCAGATTGAGACTCATTTCCTGCATCAAAAAGTGAAGTGACTGATGTTTTCATCAATAGGGTCTTACCATCTAATTTTATAGGACCAACAAGACCAATGTCAAAAGTCTATGATGTTTTGAGTGACTCTGGTGCCTTCCTAACTCAGATAGACTCATCATGTACACGATGTTATACTTTTTGTTTAATTCTAATTCTAAGTACTAATAACCACATCCCACGGAAAGCATTTTATGACATAAATTTTGTTTGCCTTTGTCTTAGTTTAAACCCTTAAAGTATAATTTGTGCTGTTTGATTACTCTTGCATGTGCGGCCTTCCATTGGAACATAGATGACCTACTTGGGATCACACTCTTAAAGAAATATGTATTTATTTTAATCCAATTTTATAATGGCTACTTTTTAAGAGAAAAAACTAAGATTACTCATGTTTGCTAGAGTTTGAAAATGTTTGTTTTCTCAAGATTCTTTATATTTTTGTTTCTATCACATCTCACTTATATATGTTTTACTTTTAGTATCAAATTTCTTTTAAAATAAATTTATGTTGACACTATTTGGAAAAAATATTTTGTTCATATTACCCACGCTATGTGCATATTATTTTATGTTAATGTTATACATTTTCTCAAAAAAATAATGAATCAATATCAGTAAATTAGTCAACCAACTAATGAATGAATTAATATCAGTAAATCTTTGTTCATCAATATTTAAACTTCATTCAATCATCTTGGTTGTATCTAATACATATGGCTACCAAAGGTTCATCTAGGATACCACAAGAAGATTATCATCCATAGAGTATTCTTGAATTTGATACTCTCATAGTACTCTTTAGAAATATTCTAAGGTATCTACAGATGATATGAAGGAATAACAATAGGGTAGAAGTGAAATCACAATATATTAGAAATTTCATAGCTGAGATGAATGAATTTTATATAGAGATGAAGATTCAACTTGTGCAAACAACATTAGCGATTACCCTACAAAAATTCTGTTGGACTTTCAATTAGTAATTATAATTATGACATTAGCCTGAATTTGTTTATGTCTTAATTGCATGACTTATGCCACAAAAGCTATTATATCCCCGAAGACATCACACACTGATGTCATTGAACATGAAATTGAACTCATGCCTAAATAGTAGCTTTTTCCATTCTGACTTGTGTTCATGGTACTGTTACTATGCAAAGTTCCAGAGAAGAAAAGTCATCCTAAATATTCAGCTGCAAGCCATATGACCAAGTGACAACTGCAACCTACCTGAAAGATACAATGACACAACAATGGCAGTGATGTTGGAAGTAAATAACCAATTTGTGATTGCATTTAAGAGTCATGGAGTTGAGATACAACACAGACCTGGCACTGATAAAATGGACAAGAACCTCAGACTAGCTAGGTAATGGACCATAGAAGAAAACTTACTATTACTATGCTAAATAAACATAACAATAAAATGACTCCTAATAACATTTTGCTATACCCATAGAGAAAAGCGTCAATCAACTCCCATCAGAGAAGCTTCTTCTTCAGTAGATGAGAATGAACACAAAGCCACATCTTATTGGACAATGGTCAGGGAGTGAGAAATTTTTCAGCAGGCTTAATGGGATGTAATTATCAAACTCTCTTCCTCAAGGCTCAGGGATCTATTTGCAAGACAGAACAGAAAGTTTGGAAGGGTTAGATGTGGTTAATGTATCCAAAGAGTTTCTTGAGGGTACAGCAATGTTAATATACTGTTAACTTAAAAGAGAAGCACAAGTTCAAAGGCGATAACATCCCATGGAGAAGGGTAAATTAAACATCCCATGGAGAAGGGTAAATTAAACAAAGTCTTGTCACTAACCAAGAAGCCATTTGCAACTGATAACCTGTGCAAAAATTATCAGTGTTTCCCAAAGTAGTATATGTATATATGCAGAGAGAGAGAGACAGAGACAGACAGAGAGAAAGACAGAGAGACAGAAAAGTATATACAAAGTACACTTATATTTTTATTATATTTAATTATTTCATCATTTGTTATTTGTTGTGGGTTTTTATTTTGACAGGTAAGAAGTATCCTGTACCTATTGATTTCTGTAAGGAGAAGGCCCTTAACAGGACCGAATCCATCTTATAGTAGGAAAGAAAACAAGTTTGAAGTGAAGTTGTTTTGAATTGATGTGATAACCAGAAGTTGTTTTGAAACCTTATGAATCAAAATATTTGTACACAGAACAAGTTGTTTTGAATAAGTGTGATAACCACTTGTAACGGATATAACCGTTATATCCGTTATATATATATATATATATAACGTCCTGCGATAACCAGACGTGAATGGTTATCGGCCTCGCAAGTCAGCAGTGCCGTCAAATCATCGGGGAAAAAAAAAAAAAAAAAAAAAAAAAAGAGCCCGACAGGGGCACAACATCACACACTGGTAGCCATGACTGCCTGATGTGATCCTCCGACCACACCTCCTCAACACCTGATCATTGAGATTCTACGACAACCCAGAGACCCGACAGCATCATTTATACCCCTACTTCGCTGTCAAACATCTTATAAGGTCAAAATAGCTGCAAGCCACAGCCCCATGACCACCTTCCCGGACTCCGGACCTGAACCTGAAATCATCATAAGGACTCAGGTCCAGGTCCTATAACCCATGAATGAATGATGTACTTGTTATGTTTATTTCTTTGGTAATTATTTATTTATTTATTATTTATTATTTATGTTGGATAGAGATGGTACGTGAGATGAATGAAAATGTGGCAATACCTTGTTGTGGCAGTAGCTTTAGCATTGGCGATAATATATTGTTTGCTGTGCATCATTAAAGAGCAATTGAATGTTAAACCCTCCGTTTCTGGCATACTCTCTTCCCTCTCGTGGAGCTGATAATCTCAAGGTCAATCCAGCATATGATCCCTGAGTGGAGACAGATCCCTCACTCCTCTCCCCACGAGGATACTACAACCTCCACAGTTTCCTAATTCAGTTCAAATCATTTCACAACAGCTTAAAAGAATGGATTTGATTCCTGGTTGTTCCAGTTCTGTGATGATTATTTTCCTTGAACTAATTTAACTGATTCACTCTTCTAATTATTCAGTATAAATGAACTAAGTTTGACTTCGGAAGTCATAAGGAAAATATTTATAGCATTATGTTATGTTACCTTTAGTAAGGTGTGACACCTTTAGAAAGTGTTAGAGAATAATAATAAGAGAAATTTGTGAGTGTAAGATGTTTACTTCCACTATTAAAATGAGTAGACAAAACAATAAATTTACTCTTTGGGTTTTAGTTGAGCTTTTTCAAATTTGGCAAATGACAATCAAGTCAACCATAAATTTTCCAATGCAATTGTGTTCTTTGAGTTCACTGAATTGTTTTTAACTTTATGTGTTTAAAGTGTGTTGGTTTCTTTTCCTATTGTGATAAACTACCTCAAAAAAATAATGGATAAAGTTTTTATTTAGCTCATAGTTTGAAGTTACAATATTATTATCCATCCTAACAGGGAAGTCAGAGCATCAGTAGCTCGTGGAAGCTTGTCACATTGAGCCCCCTGTAAAGTACAGACAGCAGTGTACTAATGTATGCATGCTAGTGTTCAGCTTACTTTTTCCTTTCAGTAGAGTCTTGCATTCCCTTTCCAGGAAAATGGTCTCACAAAGAATATGTGGATAAGCACATCTACATTCTGTCAACTAATAGTATCATTATATTCAGTGTTTTAAACTTACTGTGTTTGTGATTTATGTGTAGGTACGCATGTGTGATGCAATGCATGCATGTGTAGGTCAGAGGAAAAACTGGTGGAGTCAGTACTTTCTGTCCACCTTCATATGGGTTCCATATGAAGAGAGCTGAAGTTCTCTTGCTTGTGTGAAAAGTGACTTTACTCACTGAGACATTGCCCTGTCCCCAGAACAATATTATTTATAGCAGAGAAATTCTATATTTTGTACAAAATATATACAAGGTTAAAGTAAGCGTATCAATGTTATACAACTACAGTGTGGACAGAGAACGAGTTTATTCACTATGCTCCTGAGATAAAGCATCTCCCAGTCCCAAGATTTACTCACAAAATGTACATTCAAACAACATGATTTGTTGGCTAGTTTTCAGAATTTTTAAGTGCACAATGGTAGTATAATAAGAACAAAATTATATGTACAACTAAATACCATGATTATTTCATTTTATATTTTGAAAAATACACACTTTTTGAAATTATGCTTTAATTTACAACTTCACATAATTTAAACATATACATTCTTCACCTCATCAGAATTTGCACACTTTTAAAATATTTTTTCTATTAAGCATATAAGTATTTGAAATTTTATTTAGGATTTGAGAACCTGAGACCTATAACCATACCAAGCTATGTCTGTTTCAGAGACAGTAAGTTCTTAAAGAAAAAGTTTATTGTATAAGTGGTGGGGTGTGGCTGGGGTGGAGACATCCTCTTAGAGATTTGGGGGCAGGGGGAGGTTTGGTATGTAGAACATTCGGAGGGTGCACCAGGAGGGGGATAAAGTCTGGTCTGTAAAAAAATGTTAAAATAAAAATAAGATAGAAAAGTAAGAGCCTATTGAGATACTGGAGAGAGATCTCAATGGTTAGCATCATTTCTTACTCTTCCAAAAGACCTAAAGAAATTGAGTTCCTCACAATCACCTGTAATTCCACATCCCAGAAATTGAAGGTTTTCTGCTGGACTCCATGAACAGGCACTAGCATATACGTCTTCCATGCAAACACACAAACAAACAAACAAACACGTACAGGAATATAGAGTTAAAAATGTATATAGAAAGCTTCCTGGGTATTTAGTTTTATTAATTTAAATATCAACACTACAAAAAGAAAGTTATAGAAACTGTAGCAAATAAGCTTCAGTCAGTGAATAGAAGAAAGGAGGCAGCCATTTCTTTTTTTTCATATTTTTTATTAGTTATTATGTTTACATTTCAGATTTTATCCCCTTACTCCATTCCCCCCACCACTCAGGAACCCCCATCCCATTCCCCCTCCTCCTGCCTCCACAATGGTGTGCCCACACCTATCCCCCACTCCCACCTCCCCACCCTCGAATTCCTCCCCGATCTGTGTTCAGCCTTCATGGGACCAAGAATCTCCTCTCCCACCCATGCCCGACAAGGCCATCCTCCCAAGGCCATATACAGCTGGAGTCATGTATCCTTCCTTATGTGCTCCCAGGCTGGTGTTTTAGACCCTGGAGAGCTCTGGTTGGTTGACACTATTACTTTCCTCTTGGGGCCACCAACCCTTTGAGCTCCTTCAGTTCCCTAACTTCTCCATTGGGAACCCTTGATCAGAAAAACAGAAGGGTTCTCTGGCATCTTCATCCTCCTCTTGCAGCATCTAGAATAAGTTAGGCTTCTTCCCAAAGTACACAGATGGCACAAGCTAAATATCTGGGAAGCTTCATACTTTTATATACCCAGATTTTTTTATTGTTATTTATTTATTTATTTATTTATTTATTTTATTTTTAAACTCCAGATTTTTTCCCTTCTTGGTCTACCCGCCTACTGTTCTACACCCCATACCGTCTCCCCGGATTTTTTAAAGGCTCAACTCCAGGTAAGATTAAAAGATAGGTGTAATAAAACATCCAAGATATAATAATATTTTATTACTTCTCAAATTAAAATAAAGTTTAGGACACAAAATATTATAGTACTATCTTAAATAGAAACCACCTTGTTAAAAAAATAATAATAAAATTTTTCCTCCTAAAAATATCTATGAATTACCATAGGAAAATACATCAATGTGTATAATAGAACTTTGGCTTCAATCTTCAACCGCCTGTGAAACCATGAGACACTTCATCATATTCTTGCTTTTTCCAATACCAAACGAACTCCGATTAACCACTGGAAGAATATTTTTCTTTTAAAATTATTTTCTGCATTCTTGCAAATTTATATAAATATATACAATAAATTATGACTGTCTCTCCACTCATGTCACAGCCCAAACTCACCTTAGTATCTTCTGAATATGCCATCTCTAAAGTTCACACTTTTCAAAAAAAATTTTTTTTTGATAAACTACTAGGATCAGTTAATGCTGTCTATTTGTGCATGGGTGTGGAACCATCCACTGAAGCACAGGAAACCTGCTGGTTGTAATACCTTCAAAATAAGAATTTGTGAACATGTATCTACACAATAGAAAACTAAGGGGAAAAAAAGTGAAAGTAAAGATGATTCAACAGACTATCAGAAAGAAAGTTTGGGAAAATTAGTGTGTTTTGAAGAAAATTAACAGTATCAGATAATTTTATTAGTAAGAAAGACATGGATAAAATTGCATTAAAAATGTAGTTTGTAGTACATTTGTTTCTGCACTTTTTTATATATAGCAAGACAGTTATTTCCATAATATATAAACACTTATAAAAGAAGACTCTGTAATTTCAACTTCATCATGTTGTTAATTTCATGAGCCTCCATTAAGGAAAAGGCAAGGGACAGTGGATAAGATAAAATATTGTCCACACATCTGAAAATAGAATTGTCTCCAATATATAATGAATTCTTAAAGTTCTGTAATTAGCAAAACATAAAAATAGTAGACAAAATGCAGGGAGAGGGGGACAGGGGAAGGAGAAAGGAAAGGAAGGAAATAAGAGTGTAGGTATCAAGAGCTGGAGAAGATGTGAGACAGGTACAGAGAGGGTCAAGAAATCAAACAAAAACACGAAGGGTGGGGTATGAGGAACTGAAGATAGCCCCTGGAGGGTCACAGACACCAGGGAAACATGAGACTCCCAGGACTCAATGGGGATGACTTTAGCCAAAATGTGCAGAGAAGGAGGAGATAGAACCTGTTTGAGACCATCTCCAGTAGATAGGCATAGCCCCTGGTCAAGGGATGGAGCCACCTACCCATCTCAAAATTTTAACCCAGAAATGTTTCTGTCCAAAGGAAGAACAGGGACAAAAAATGGAACAAAGACTGAAGGAAGGGCCAACCGGGGACTGCCCCACCTGGGGATCCATCCTGTCTGCAGACACCAAACCCAACCCTGTTGCCGTGGTCAAGAGGTGCTTGCTGACAGGAACCTAATGTGGTGGTTCCTTGGGAGGTCTGGCCATCAACAGACCAATGCAGAGGTGACTGCTTGGAGCCAACCATCCGACTGAGCTCAGCGAACCTGGTAGGGGAGCTAGTGGAAGGACTGGAGGAGGGATTGCAACTCCACTGGAAGAACAATATAGGCTGGCCTGACCATCCAGTTCTCCCAGAGCCTAGAGCACGGACCAAGGAGTGTTCCTGGAGGGATTCATGGCTCCAGATACATATGGAGAGTAGGATGGTCTTGCCTGACAGCAATGGGAGGCGAAGCTCTTGGTCCTAGGGAGGTTTGATGCCCCAAAGTAGGGGGATGCTGGAGTGGTGGGGTGGGAGAGTGTGAGTGTGGGGGAGCACTCTCATATAGGCAAAGCGGGGCAGATGTGAGGTGGGGGGTTAGTGGAGGAGTAGTCCTAAAGTGGAATATCATGGGATGCAGGGTGGGTGGAGGGGGCAACCAGGAAGTGGGATATAATTTGAGATATAAATGAATGGAATGATTAATTAAAAATTTATGTTTGAGTAGACATTTCACTAAAATAACTTTATAAAAATCTATAAAGCCATGAAATTAGGTTTTAAATCTTATTTATCATAGAAAAATATTGAATTGTTGGAGTTGATGTAGCCTTGATGAAGGAATTGTGTCACTGGGTGTGGGCTTTGAGGTTTCAAATGCTCCAGCCAGGTCCAGTGCCTCTGTTCCTGCTTCCTTCTGATCCAGATGCTGACTTCTTGGTTCTTTCTCCAGTATGATGTTTTCCTATGTGTCACCATGCTTCTCCTCATGATGATAATGGAATAAACGTCTGTACCTGTAAATTGGCCTCATTGAAATGTTTTTCTTTATAATAGTTTCGATTGTCATGGTGTATCTTCACATTAATAGAAACCCTAAGACAGTGGTTTAAATGTGTGAACTTGGTAACATATTTTTTCAGTATTTTTTAAATGAATACAAATAATAACAAATAAATTTTCTCCCATTAATACTCTTTGATTAAACAAAAACAGAATCTCTACTAGTCTTATATTTGGATTTATTTATTTTTTAGTTTTGTTTGCACGTATATGTTTATGTAAATATTACTTTTTAAATAATATTGGTTTTACAATGTCACATACTAACAAATTATGTCATATGTTACAATATTAAAATTCAGATAGAAATTTGTATACTTTTAGTGATGGAAGAGTACATAAAGAAATAAAAAATATGTATTATTTTATTATCATAAGCATATTGCAATATATAGAAATACTGTAAATTACTCTAGGTAAAATAAAATCTCCTAACCCTCCTCCATTATGTCATGCTATAGAAAATTTCAGTATTTACATTTTGTAGACCATAGATCTTTTTCATATATGTATGGCCCTAAATAAGCTCAGAAGAATATTACTGAAAACTAGTCATCCTAATGTTCTTTTTGATCGTGGCAGCATTTCCTCCAAAATTTCTTACTTATAGGTTATTGTTACCAATTGAACACTTGTTTCCTTTGCTCTTGATTGCACAGTTTGTGTTGTTTTCTTTTGCTTGCTTGTTCGCTTGCTTGCTTTTGCTTTGGACTTCGTCTGTAAGCTTTAAAATCTCATTTCGAAATAAGCACTGACAGATGTTTATCTGACATTTTGGGAACTGGGGAACTTAATTAAGTCAAAGAAGAAACACATGTTTCTCAACTTTGAAAAAAAAATATCATTAACTAGGAGATTCCCTGTGATGAGGAACATGCCCATGGTCACAGTGACATTTACTCATAAACACAAAAGGTGAACCATTGCTCTATGTCACAGATCTTCAATCACATAGGGCTGATGAGACATACTTACATATACTTCATGGTATTAAATTGGCTTAGTATTATCTATAAATAATTTTCTATAACTTTATATAACATTTATACCAGTTTTCTACTGGTATTAATTAAGAGAAATTGAATATATAAATTTTGAACTGTGTCATAAATTGAATTTATATACCTTGAGTTTTAATACTAATTACTTTTTATTGTAAATAACAAATGAAGAAATTTATCTTCCAGAAAAATATATGGATTTTTAAATGATAGTAGCAGTAAAAGTATAATGATCCCAAATTCCAGGAATCCGTGCTTTGTAGGAAATGCTAACATTCATCATGTTAGGAAAAATGAAGAACTTAATAAAATCATATCATTCCCAGAGTTATACAAAGTGATCTAGAACACTAGAACTGGTAAACACTCAAAAATACATTTCAAAAGCACTCAAACAATAACTGAACCAGCACCGAGTAAATTGATAATAGCATTTTATGGAGTATATCTATTTTGCACTTGTTGGATTTGATTGCAAAATACACTGTGCATTGTGGTTTCATGGAGATAATGGTCTTTAGATTTATTTTTGTATGTCATTATTGACTCTTATTACTAGGATGGTGCTATTCTCACAAGATTTAACTAGAATTTTTTCTCCTTTGTTATATTAAAGATAATAGCATCCAGTTATATAATTTATTCTATAAACAATAAGTAGAATTCACCAGTTAAACTATATGGGGCTTATATTAGTTTATTTTCCAACATTATGGCCCGAAGCCAGATACCATGTAATAAAATAAGGATTATGGAATTTACAATCTGGTGGCAGAATGCCATGGGTGTATCAGTTCAGTCTTTCTGGCCTCTGGCAGAAAACTGATAAAAGAAAGAACCTATGGACACTAACTGGAATTCTCAAAGTACTATATTATTCTGCTCCTAAAGATACACTACACAATCTAATTACCATGTAGTGTCTGTCACTTAATGAAGATCTTAGCATGTCAACCTTGATGTTAGACCTATATCTGTAATCCTAGTATTTGGGAAGTTATGCCAGGGACATTTTCAGGGTGAGATGGGCAGCAGCTTTATAATGATTGAAGTACAGACTCAGCTACATACTGACGTATTTCTCTCTCTCCTCCAAAAGATTACACTATCATGGGTACCATTTTTAGAATGAGTTTCAGAGTTGGCACATATTTACACTGCATCTGAAGATTAGATTCTAAACTATGGAAAATTTAGGGGATTTATTCGAATATTAAAAGAATATTACTTATTGATTAAAATTTCTTAATAGAAAATCTGTAATGAATAATCAATTTTTCCATATATGATTTTACATTTGACTACTTTAAGATGTAAATATTATGATATGTATGTAGACACAGAATATAGGGTTTTTCTTCATTCAGTTCCCATGAATTATGATTCATCTAGCATTTTAAAGACTTGTACTCTATGTAAATGTAGATAGATGAATATAAATGTGTATATAATTTTATTTTTCAAATCATACTTTATTATATATATATTGTAATATAACATGAAAATTCATGTTATTATAGTAACTCATCTCAATCAATAACTGGAAAACAAAATATCAGGGAGGCAGATATTCATGTATCTCCACCAGTCAAAGATAGTTGTTATATCTAGGTCGGTCAGTGGGTTACACCTCTGATTGAACAATTCCAAACTTATAACGCTTATGATTAACATTATTTAAAAAAATGTATAAATGCAAAAAGGAAAAGGGGGCATGGGATAGGGGTTTTCTAAGGGGGGGAATGGGGAAAGGGGATGGCATCTGAAGTGTAAATAAAATATCTAATAAAAAAAAAACAAAAAAAAACACAAATAAAAGAAAAACAATTAAGCATATGAATAGATACTTCCTCAAGAAACCATAAAACTGACAGATATATAAGAAGGTATTCTCTCCATAAATCATTAGGCAAATATTACTCAGAATTACAAGCTATTACCTCACAACTTTTAGAGTCTTGATTATTAAAATATAAGAGATAGTGATTTTTAAAGAATGTGTTATGGAGAAAGGAGGGTCCTACTATGTTGCTGGGAATAGGAAGTAGTAGAATCATTATGTAAATAAATCGAGAGGTCCTATAGAAACACAAATCCAGGACAATTAGATTCTGCTTCAATTTCTCTTGTGTCTGTACAGTAAAAACATGTTAATTCAATGACCAAATCAATTGTTTTGCTCTCATATTGAGAACAATATTATGTATAATAGCCAGGATATAAAAACACTTAAGTTTTTGTTGACAGGTGAATGGGTAAGAAAACTGCAGTACAATAGATACAAAAGAATAGAGTACCATTCCACTTTTAAAATCTTGCCATGTGAAAGAATATGGATGGAGTAGGAAGCAATTCTAAAAGAAAAGAGTCAGACAATGAAGGAAAAATATAATGGGATGTCCTTTATATGTAGAATCTAAAAGTCATCTAAACCTTTGAAACTGGAGTATCAAAAATAATGGTTACTAAAAGAAAGACTGGGAAAATGAGGAAGCTAAAGATAGAGGTGTAGGTCAATAAGCACTAACTTGTATGTGTACAGTACAAACTGGTCTAGAGATCAATGAACCATATGACTACTGTTACTAGAGTTATATGCTTAAATATCTTTTTAGTTGTCTTATTATTATTCTTTAATCATTTTTATAGTCCAGTGTTTATCCCTGTCAAGGTTTGCCCTCAAACTGTTCCTTATTCTATTCTTCCTCCCTGTCTCCAAAAGGATGTCCCCACCCCCATTTCACCAGACCTCCCCTCTCCCTGGGGCCTCAAGTCTCTCAAGGTAGGTGCTTCTTCTCTCACTGAGACCAGACCAGGCAGTCCTCTGCTGTATATGTGTCAAGGGCCTCATATCAGCTAGTGTATGCTGCCTGGTTGGTGGCTTAGTGTCTGAGAGATCTCAGGGATCCAGGTTAGTTGAGGTTACTGATCTTCCTATGGTGTCGCCTTCCTCCTCAGCTTCTTCCAACGTTTCCTTAATTCAACCAAAGAGGTCACTGGCTTCTGTCCATTGGTTGGGTGTAAGTATCTGCATCTGACTCTTTCAGTTGCTTCTTGACCCTTTCAAGGCAGCCATGCTAGGCTCCTGTCTATAAGCACACAATAGCATCAATAATTGTGTTAGGCCTTGGATCCTCCCCTTAAGATGGATCCCAATTTGGGTTTATCACTGAACCTACTTTATCTTAGTTTCTTCCTCATTTTTGTCTCTGCAGTTCTTTTATACAGAAACAGTTCTGGGTCAAAGTTTTTGTCTGTGGAATGGTAACCCCATCCCTCACTTTATGCCCTGTCTTTATGCTGGAAATGGCCTCTACAAGTTCTTTCTCCCCCAGGTTGTGCCTATCATCTAAGATCCCTCCCTTTGAGTTCTGAGTGTCTCTCACCTCCCAGGTTTCTGGTACATTCTAGATGTACACAGTACTTATACTTCTTCTAGCTTCACAATACTTATACTTATTTAAAACGACCTTTAATTGTGTTTTAGGGGTGTTGACAATTTGGTGAGAATACCATCTTTTTCATTTTAACTTATACAAGCTTCTACTGGCATGTCCAAACTATACTCTCCTGTTTTTGACAGCAATAATTTGTGACTTTACACTCACTCACTTCTGTCCATTGGTGTGTATGATTAGATTTCTAGCCATTTTATTAATTATATCTCTTCAAAGAAAAGTATTATAGCTTACATTTTCATTACACCTTTCATTTGTTTGTGGCCAGATCCCAGTGGTGCAAATTTAGATGATGAATATTTAGCTTTAGTTACCAACATGAAGCACTTAAACTGAGTTGGATCTTTACTCACTGTCTGAAAAGATTTATTTTTCTGTGAATGGATATTTTGCTTGAATCTCTGTTTTTGCACCACTTGGGTGTCTGATGCTCCTGGATGCCAAGAGATGGTGTTAGACCCCTGGATGTGCAATGAGAGTTGTTGTGAGCCACCACATAGGTCCTAAACAGTGGCCATTCTCCTTAATGCTGACCCATTCTCTAACCTTCTCACTTCACTTCCTTAATCATTCACAGCAGTACTCACCAGATCACCGGTAGTTCTACATATGGTTTCAGTGATTTCTATGATGTTTTATTATTTTGCTTTGCCACTAAGATATGCACAAAACTTCTAATCATCAGATCTTAGCCAATCGTTATCATTGTGGTTTTGTTAGAAGCTATTTTAATGGTCCTGCAAACTTAAATCCCATTGTGTTTTGATTTGCATTTCCCTAGTGATTCATGAGGTGAAACATGTTTTCACATATTTACTTCTCATTAGTTTCTCTGCCTCTTTTAGAAATGTCTAATTAGATCCTTTTTAAAAATTTCTTCCCTCATAGACTCTGTTTATTCTATTCACACACCATTTTTCCCTGCTCTCTATACATTTCTCTTTCCCCCAGATCCACCCACACTCTGTTTTCCTTCAGAAAAAAAATCAGACCTCTTGAGGACAAAACATGTAATAACAGATACAGCCCAGGCTAACCCTATAACTTACTAAATATACCAGGCAGATTCAAAATTTTAGAGATAGGGTTGATTCTCCTATCTCTTCCTGAGTCTGAGTACTGCAATTGGAAACATTCATTGCCATGTCTGCCTCTCTGCTCATTATTAAAAATTTAATTGCCAATATACATGTATATTTATGTATCATTATACATATATACAAAACTAAAATTTATACAGATATATAATTTAAAACATGATATATTCATGGAAGTTTAAAAAATACAAGATAATTAAATTAATACACTAGTACTTACACAAAATAGAATTAAATAATGTGAGTAGTCTATTGTTATGAAGGGACATTATGACTATGGCAACACTTAAAGCATTTAACTAGGGCTGGCTTACAGTTTCAGAATGTTAGTCCATTTTCATCATGAAAGCAGGCGTGATGGCATGCATGCTGAAATGTGTGCTGGAGAGGAACTTGAGAGTTCTACATCCTGATTCATGAGTATAGCTCATTTAATACTGTAGAGACAAAAAGAATACATTCCAGAAAGGTTTTTATGGTCTTACCCACTTCTCATTCTTTTTCAGATGTGAAACTTTGCATCATGCTTTGTTTTTCAAATCTTTGTACACATGGGAATATGTAAAATGCATTGTATGTTTCTTTTCTTTCTTTCTTTCTTTCTTTCTTTCTTTCTTTCTTTCTTTTTTGTCTTTATTTATTTATCTACACTCCAAGTTTTGTTTCTTCCTCCCGGTCAACTCTCCAACTGTTCCATATCCCATACCTCCTCCACACTCCTGTCTCCACAAGGATGCCCCCAACCCCCTCTCCCAGCCTCTCCCCAACCAGACCTCTAAACTCCCTGAGGCCTCCAGTCTCTTGATGGTTAAATACATCTTCTCTGACTGAACCCAGACCCTTCAGTCTTCTGCTGAATATGTGTTGGGGGCCTCATATCAGCTGGTCTATGCTGCCTGGCTGGTGGTCCAGTGTTTGAGATATCTCAGAGGTTCAGGTTAGTTGAGGCTGCTGGTCCTCCTACAGGGCTGTCCTCCTCCTCAGCTTCTTCCAGCCTTTCCCTAATTCAACCACAGGGGTCATCAGCTTCTGTCCATTCGTGTGGGGCAGTGGGGTGTGAGAAGCAGCTGGGTGCTTGGTCGAGCAAGAGCTTGGAACCCTGGAACCTTATTAGACAGCAGGAGTTCAGCTCTGCTCCCAGGCCCTGGTTCTTTTCATGTAGTTTCAACCCTCCAACAACCCCTCTCACACAGAGGTCTATTGCCAACAGTCATGAGGAACAGGCCTCAGGCCCTAGAGAGATTTACATACTAATGAGGTACCTGAAGGCCAGAGGGAAGAGCCAATTAAGCATTCTTCCCCAGCCCCTCCCTCCTCTCTCCTTTCCTATTTAACTCAAGTTTGCCTTGGGTTTTTTTTTTTTTTTTTTTTTTTTTTTTTTTTTGGGGGGGGGGGGGGATGCATCCAGATCCATCCACCATTCACCATGACATTAAAGCCAGTAAAAACCTATAGACTTTCTCGTGTCATTGGGAGTACGCAGCAAGGAACCATGGATCCACAGCAGCCATGCTTAACTTCCAGCGTGGAGGAACCCTCAGGGTTCTCCAGTCAACTACCTACACATTGGTTGGGTGAAAATATTTGCATCTGACTTGTTCAGCTGCTTGTTCAGTCTTCCAGAATGTGATCATGATTGGTCCCTTTTTGTGAGACCTCCATAGCCTCAGTAATAGCGTCAGGCCTTGGGACCTCCTCTTGAACTGGATCCCACTTTGGGTCTGTCACTGGACTTTCTTTCCCTCTCCATTTCCATCCCTGTAGTTCTTTTAGACAGGAACAATTATGGGTCATTGTTTTGACTGTGGAATGGCAGCCCCATCCCTCACTTGATGCCCTGTCTTTCTGCTGGAGGTGAGCTCTGTAAGTTCCCTCTCTCTATTGGGCATTTCATCTAAGGTCACTCCCTTTGAGTCACCTCCCAGGTCTCTGGCACATTCTAGAGGTTTCCCCCAACCTCCTACCTCCTGAGGTTGCCCATTTCCATTCTTTCTGCTGGCAGTCAGGGCTTCAGTCCTTTTTCCTCACTCAATACCAGATCAGGTTCTTCTCTCCCCACGACCCTGTCCACTTTCCCTCCTGGGTCTCTCCCTCATTCCCCACTTGTGATTGCTTTCTTCTCTCTCCTGAGTGGGGCTGAGGAGTCCTCCTTTGTATTTTTTTTTTTTTTTTTTGATAAACATTCTCTTATAGATTCATCTATAAACTCAGCCTTGTGTATTATATCAGATCATTCATTTGCATTGTGATAAATATCTCACAGAGTAAATAGAGCACAATATATTTATAGCCACTGCTATTGACAAGTAACTGGGTTGTTTTCAGAACTTGATGTTTTGAATAGTGCTGGCATGAACTACTGGCTGACTTTGATGTGGCATTGTAGTTCTATGAGATGAATGCTTAGGATCAAGTTGTTATGAAGCAGGTGTGCTTTGCTAGACCCTAATGATCTGTCATTGCTTTCCAAGTAGCAAAATGGTTTGATATGCAAGAGTTCCTCTTGCTCTACATTTCTACCAGTACTACTGCTTACTGTGTTGCTTGAAGTTAGAGTTTTTGTATTGGTTTTAAATTAAAGTATATAATATATGAGAATAAAATATAAAGATTTTTGCATTTTGGGTAAAATACCAAAATATTCAGAACCATACAAGATATATATCTTTCATGAAAACAATCTACAGGCACTACTTCAAACTCTGCCATGGACAGTAACAAAGATTACATTCTTCCTTAGTCTCTCAGGGAAACAGGGAAAGCTGTCCTGCATTAGACTCAGTGCATAGTCACTACCTGGAAGTACCTTGAAAAAAGCAAAAATTTAAAAATTTTTTGCATATATAAATTTCTACCCTGACATTTCCAATTTTAGTCTCTTTATCTGAGCACTGTGGATGTTTGTGACATCATGTGCCTTTGAAGCTTTTTCCTTTGAAAGAGAAAATAAATTATTATTTTATTATTTTTATTAGTTCTTTGAAGTCATACAACTTCTTTCAACCATATTCACCTCTCTCCTGCAAATTTTCCAAGATCATTTTCTTTCTTCTCACTATTATTTCCATTTTTTTAAAAAAGTCAAGATTAATTTGCCCTGTTAGGTGGGTATTTTAATTATTTAAAAGTACCTATACAAAAAAAAGACAATAATAAGTGTAACATTTTGATGGCTTTTCCAATGAATGATACTTTTATTCATGTAAATGGTGTGAGAAAGAGGTTAAAATATAATGTTAAAGGATAGATAATGAATAAACTCCAAGAGTTAATTTATTTTTCCTGCAGAAGCAAGAATAGAAATCAATGATATCAGTAGTCTTTTACTTGATTACTTTAATTTTCAGATGGATAAACAGTTAATGTTTAAAACCAAATTATGGTTGAAACAGTTTTTCATAACAAATTCTCATAATACATTCTTTTGCAACTCTGTTCAGATATTATTAAAGGAAGCTTCAGTTACATTTTATCTATTTTAATAAAAAATACTTCAACAGCCTAACTCACAAAGTAGCTAAAGAAACTAAATGCTAGTAACAGAGTTGGTGTTTAGAAAATGTCACTCATAAAGCTCATAAAATCTGGATGAATTTTTAGCAAATCCATCATAGAAGAAAAAGTAGCAAAGAAACTCTGGCACAGGGGAATATTTTATCATGTTGAAGTTTTAGCATGTTCTGAGTTGTGAATGTTTTGCATATTGCTGACATAGTGCATGGCTTAATGCAGATTCTATTAATTTTTAAATTTGACATCCTTTCCTGTTTATGGTTTGGGCTTACATGTTTTGCCTTTAAAATATTAAGTAAGGCAGTGACTGTGATTATACCATATTTTACTAGTGTCCTGCTTTATGGAAGCTTCCAGTGCCAAGTTATGGACTTTCAAGACACTCAGGATGTTCAGAAACCATAAGTTAGACAAAGACATTAGGAGGAAGTATTCTGAAGTCCTGGGATGCCCAGGTCAGTTATTGCTTCTTACCTATGGCCACCTTATACCTCTCAGTCATTGTACATCATTAGGTAATTTCATCTATCAGTAAACTTCACCATTCATACAGCCTAGTAGATACATTCTACCTCTCACCTTTATTCTTCCACAACAAATGCTTACTGGGAATACCACTTTCCTCACTGTGTGTCTCATTCAACCCAGCTCTTCCTTTATTTTATGTTATCTTTGATATTGCAATATAATTACCACATTTTTTTCTTCCATTTCTTCCCTCCAAGCTTTCACATACTATCCCCTTTTTCCATTAAACTCCTGGTCTCCTTTTTACCAACTGCTACTAGATGTATATATATGTATATTCATATATAACCTAAATATGACCTTATTAGTAAATATTATGTTTCTTGCATGTATGTTTTCATGGTTGAACATTTAGCAACAGATAACCAATTGCATTCTTGAAAAAGACTATTTTTAGTAGTCTCACCAGCATTCCTCCATTGTCTGGAGGTCTATCTGTAGGTTTAAGTCCACTTGAAATTTTTCTCATTTTTTTTTTTTTTTTTGGCATGGTCATTGGCATGATTGTTTAAACCAAATGTTTGTTAAAGCCATAACAAAGCTAGTATCTGACAAACACCCAAATCACATTTTATTCTCTTAATCACATGATATTTTCTGTACCTGCTGTAGGTTAGAGGAGTAGAGAAAAAGGTCTCCACTATGAATCATGAACTATTCACTAATATTTGTATGGATTCAGCTATTTTTACTGCTATGTGCTATCTATGGAGAAGTGTAAGAGGAAAAGAAAGGACAGAAATTTTCTCTTGGAAATTCCATGCTGCAAAGAGTTTAATATTCCTTTTCCTTGGTGTATTTTAAAGAAGTCATATCAGGGTCAAACAGTTTGCTTTGAAATAGGATACTTCACTTCAAATGGAAATTTAGTTAATCTTTCAATTGAATGTCTCTGAAGAATAGTCTGTGTTATTTTATAAAGAGATATGATTCCTACCAATGAGGAATCATAATTGAAGAGATAGTTTTAAAGAAACAAATATAAATCAATAAGCCTCAATCTTAAATTCATAATTACTTCAAAATTGTTTGAAATGAGATTTTTTTCTTTAAAGAACAAAAGTGTCTTCAGTATAACTATGCATATTAGTTTTCAGATGAAAAAATCCAAATATTTATTTTAAAGTAAGGATGTGGGGAGTTATGATATTCAAAAGTCATTTTGAAGTCAATGTAAGAAGATAATTACTGGATGTGTGCATTGAACTCTGAATTGGGTTGCATGTATCTGTATACATTCATGTACAGAAGTAAAGTCTTGATTGTAGACCTAATTCCTTGAATCAATAACTAGAAATATATGTTCTTTGCATTTGTTGTTTCTTGATCTTTTCTAGCATGAATTAACTGAAGTCAGATAAACCTTCGGTTGTTTATTTTAAAGACTGACTTGTAGGGGACAGCCTCAGATTTCAATTTTTAACTTTAGTATCTTCTTCAGTGAAATACTATTCTTAAAAAAAGAATGTATAAATTGCTATGTGACATTTTCGCAGAAGTTATATATCAAAGACACATTATGAAACTAATAAAGTCAATAATAAGGAAGTATAATATATATTTTCAACCCTCCAGCACCATCTCCAATTCTGTATCAAACTACATGTTATGACTTCTACTCACTCTCTGCTCTTATTCTTAAGGGATTAAGCAGATTCTGGTGGGGTATGTTGTTTTTCTCCTCCTGCTGATCCTCCAATACCCCTCCGGAACATCCCCACTCTTGTGTCAGTTCCCAATACCTAGACACACATTTTACTTGGAAACCCTGGTGGCTATACTTAGAAGAATCCCAGAATTCCCTATTGAGCAACACAGAGATGCCCTATAATTGTTAGAGACAGAGATGGTAATAGAAACTAAGGAATAACTCAGCATATCATCATCATCATCATCATCAACAACAACAACCCCCAGATATCAGCACTTGTAACTACAATCTTCCCAATACCAAAACACTTAAATACCATCCATGAAATACAATCCATAACAGCTAGAATAACATGTCTTCAGTAGAGCCCAGCAACTCTACAATAGGTCCTGAGAATAACAACATAACTGAAGCATAAAACAAAATTGTTAAAATAGATTTATGAATATGCTAAAGGTTCTTCAAGAGAAAATGAATTACTCTAAAATATTATATTTGAAATGAAAAATTTAGGAATTTGAATAGGAACTTCAGAGGCAAGACTCACCAACAGAGTATAAGAGATGGAAGAGATAATTTTAGGTATTGAAGACAAGATAAAAGAAATAAAAGATAAATTTTATTTTTCCTCAGTCAAAGGAAACATAAAATCTAAAAACCTCCTGACAGAAAATATCCAAGAAATCTGGAACACTATGAAAAAGACCAAATCTAAGAATAATAGGTATAGAGAAAAGATAATAAACCCAGCTCAAAGTCACAAAAATATTTTCAGCAAAATCATAGAATAATGTCTCAACCTGAATGAAGGAGATATCTATAAAGGTAAAGACGCTTGCAGAACATTGAATAGATGGGACCGTGAAAGAAATGCCCCATAGAGCATAATAATCAAAACAGTAAACATACGTAACAAAGAAAGAATATTAAAAGCTGTCAAATATATTAGAGTTATACCTGAAAATAAAAAGATTTTTACCAACCACACATCACATAGAGGGCTAATGTTCAAAATACATGTAAAACTCAAAAAGCTAGATATCAAGAAAACAAATAACCAATTTGAAAAATGTAGTACAGACAGCCAGCCTCCCTCACTCAGTCCCTTACCCAGCCCCCATTTCTTTCTCCTCTGAGAGAATGGCAGCCCCGCCTGGGTGTCTCCACCCCAGGCTCACCAAATATTTGCACAGCAAAGTGCATCATCTCTGACAGGTCACACAAGGCAACCCTGTAGGGGAGCATATTCCATAGAAAAGAAATATCTTTAGAGATAGCCCCCTCTCCAGCTGTCGGGGAACCCACGTAAGGACCAACGTACATATCTGCTACATATGAGCAGGGAGGCATAGGTCCAGCCATTATTCGTTCTTTGGTTGGTGGTTTAGTCTCTTAGAGTCCCTAAGGATCCAGGTTAGTTGATTCTGTTGGTTTTCTGTGGAGTTCCTTAAAAGAAAAAACAAAAAACAAAAACAAAAAGCAAAAAAATAAAAAACCAAAAAACTCATAAAGCTTAGAAATGTTTAAACAAATGGCAAACTTCTTTAGTCCCTATGGAAATGCAAATCAAGCTACTTTGAGATTTCTTCTTAAACTTATCATAATGACCATATGAAGCAAAGTGAACTCAACTCTGTGGCTGAGGAGTTGAAAACTTGTACAGCAATTATGGAAGTCAGCAGTTCCTCAGGAAAATGGGAATCTATTTACTTCAAGAACAACTATACCACTCTTAGCCATAAAGCCAATGGGCTGTTTTAGTTTATTTTTTGTATGGTATTACTGAGCCTGGAAATGAGTGTTATTTCATTTCTTGTGCATTTTCTTGAGTTCCTTTCCTCTGTCTGTTTGTTTTGTGTTAGTTTCATTTTATTTTATTATAATTTATTTTATTATTATACCATAGAAGCCTTTTGATTTCTAATTAGATATAGAAAAGGAGTGGATGCAAATGAGAGAGGAGGCAAGGAAGAACTAGGAGAATCAGATAGAGGGAAATCCATAATCATGACTTATTATGTGAGAAAAATGCTATTTTAAATTAAAATTTTTTTTTCTTATTTAAAACTATAGAGCATTGGTTCTCAATCTGTGGGCCTCAGCCATTTGTCAATCTTCTATCTCTAAAAAAATTATATTACAATTCTTAACACTAGCAAAGTTCCAATTATGAAGGAGCAACAAAATTAATTTTATGCTTGGAGGTCATCACAACATCAAGAACTGTATCAGAGGGTCACAGCCTTAGAAAGGCTGAATGGCACTGCTATAGAGGGAAAGCTCCATCCCTAGCACTTTTCTTCCTTCAAGTTCTGTTTTGGATATTTATGTCAGGACATCATGATGCACTGTAATTCCTGGGACTTGACAACACCCTGAGGTCAATTTCCTTATGGAGCCCACTTTAAATTAAGGTGAAAACTAACATGTAGGGATTGTATGTAGAATGCTTCCAAGTTCCACATTTCTGTAGGCTATGTGTTAGCATTAGGCTAGATGAGGTGATATTTGAATACAGGCATCAGACAACCTATGGGAGAACATCAGATATGACATTATATACTATAATTGTTCTAAATAGATTGACTTCATACTCCTCAATAGAACTTGGATATAAAACAGGTAAGCCACCTGTTGTAAATTGTCTGCAGCCCCTCTTCTTTTTGAGAGGAAAGCCTGCTGCTTAAGTTCTAACCTGGATAATAATACTGCTCTCTGAAAGGCATAATTTCTCCCATGAAATCGGACGTTCCTCTTGTTTATTGACTCTTGGATTTTCTGTGCTGATTCTAGAATATGATACTCAGCACAGCTTCTTAAATGTGTGATGAACCTAAATTAGTATCACATAAATGAGTGCAGGTATGTGAGGATTACGAAAGGTTTAAAAAGAAAACAGTAAAATGCTTCTGAATCCCGTCAAATGTATAATAAAGTCATGGTGTTAATGGCAGTGGGGAATTGCGTTTCTTCGTGAGATTTCACTACGGCCTTGGTTCTGAACATAAAATACATACATGCTGCATTGTGAACATTCACATCATACAAGAAAATCAAAAGCTACCTGGAACCACTTAGCTCAGATGAGGCAATATTTTAAGTTACATAAATCATTATGCCTTTTACATCCTCATATGATTTTCTACTCTTGCAAAAATGTGACTATTTAATTACAAGGCATGCAAACAAACAGATTTTTCAATATTTTCCTATCACTTCCCAGCTGCCAAATACCATATAAATTAGGTTGAATCACATGGACTTTATTGTTTTGTAGTTGTTGTCATTAAAACTTTCTGTTTAGGTTGCATCTAGAGTTTTATAAAAATCATTGAGTAAATTTTGTTGTTCATTAGAGCTGAATTTCCAAAAAAGAAATATGAAAAGGTCATAAGCATACCTGTATTTTTGTATATTACATATTTGTGAAGCTACTATCTTAACATTGATGGCCATAAAATCAAAATATTACATAACCCTGAAACATGTTAAATTTGCTCTACCTCTTGAAGCAGTAAACAGCCTAACAAGATTAAATTTCTCATATGAATCAGTACATCTACCTTTAGTAAACTGTAAAATTATATGTTCTGAGTTATATTACAAGACATTTTTTGTCTAAATATTTTGTGTCAATGTCAAATCCCAGAAAATATCTGCTTTAATGTTTTATCTATTTTACTTTATGTATTGAAGTTTTTTGTCTGTTCATTTGTTTTTTTTGTTTGTTTATTTGTCTTTGGTTCTTTGGTTTTATTTTTGTTTTCTCTTTTGAGATAGAGTTTCAATTTGTAATACTGATTGACTTGGACTTGCTATATAGACCAGACTGGTGTTAACCTCATAAATTTGCTTCTGTCTTTTCAGTGTTGTCTGTGTTATCATGTTTGATCTAAATTTTTTTATATATAATGTACTGTAGTTAATATAGAAATCATTAAAAATACATAGTATACTATGAAAAATCTGTAAATGAACTTATTTTTAAGTACATACATAGTTTAAATATAAATGCAGTGAATATCTTTAGTGCAACTACTTAGTCATAGTCTTTCCATTTATTGTAGAGAGAACAATATTGAGTAATTAAAATTGAATAATAAATTTTAATAGCTGAATAGTATTCCATTTATAAATGAACCACATTTTCTACATTCGTTCTTCAGTTGAGGGACATCTGCATTGCTTCCAGTTTTGGATTATTACAAGTAAGGATGCTATAAACAGAGTAGAGCACATGTCCTTGAGATATGGTGGAACATCTTTTGAGTCTATGCCCAGGAGCAGTATAGCTGAGTATTCAGGTAGAACTATTTTCAATTTTCTGAGGAACCTCCAGATTGATTTCCAGAGTGGTTGTACCAGTTTGCAATCTCACCAGCAATGGAAGAATGTTCGCCTTTTTCATATCCTCAACAGTGTGTGCTGTCACTTGAGTTTTTTATCTTAGCCATTCAGATTAGTGTGAGGTTGAATCTCAGGGTTGTTTTGATTTACATTTCCTTAATGACTAAGGATGCCAAACATTTCTTTAAGTGCTTCTTGGCCATTGGAGATTCCTCTGGTGAGAATTGTCTGTTTAGCTCTGTGCCCCATAATGCAGAAAATGTGGTTCATTTATACAGTGGAACACTACTCATCTATTAAAAACAAGGACATCATGAATTTTGCAGGCAAATGAATCAAACTAGAAAATATCATCCTGGGTGAGGTAACTCAAACTCAAAAGGACATGCATGACATGAGCCTAGCATGGCTGTCCTCTGAGACGTTCTAAAGGTTACTAAGGCAGATGCAGAAATTCACAGCCAAGCATTGGTCTTAGGACAGAGGCACCTATGGCAGAATTAGGGGAAGAACTAAAAGAACTAAAGGGTATAGCATACTCATAGGAAGACCAACAGTGTCAACTAACCTGGACCCCTGGGGACTCCCAGAGATTAAGTCACCAACCAAAGGGCATACACTGGGTGGTATGAGGCCCAAGCAAATATGTAAAAGAGGACTGCCTTGTCTGGCCTCAGTGGGAAAGGATTCATCTAATCCAGTAAATATTGTTGTTCCACAGTGGGGAGATACCTGCAGGGGGCAGCATTTTAGAGGCAAAGGGGAGGGGATATGGGAGGAAGAACTCTGTGAGAGGGGACCAAAACTGAGGGCAATATTTTGGATGTAAATAAACAATTAATCAATAAAAAATAATATTGACAGTTATGGTAATCATGACTTTAATTTCATTTTTTATATATCAAAAAATTTATTTTATATATTTTTAAGTCTTTGTAATTAATTATTTTATTATTTTTTTAAGACTCCAGGTTTTATTCCTCTCCTTGTCCACCCTGCAACTGTTCCACATCCCATACTTCCTCCCCATACCACTGTCTCCATGAGGATGACTCCACCCCACCCCCCCTTCCACTAGTCTTCTAAACTCCCTTGGGCCTCCAGTGTCTTGAGTGTTAGGTGCATCTTCTCTGACTGAATCCAGCAGTTCTTTTCTGTATATATGTTGGGGGCCTCTTATCAGCTGCTGTATGTTACTGCTTGAATATTAGCCAAAAAAAAAAAAAAAAAAAAAAAAAAAAAAAAAAAAGTACTGAATACCCAAGCCCAAGATACACTCCACAGAACTCAAAAAGGTCAACAAGCTGACCAAGTAAGGATGCCTTAGTGCCACTTAGGAGGGAGAAGAAAGCAACCAGAAGTGGGGATGGAAGGAGGGACCTGGAAGGGAAAGGAGACTGGGGTGGGGAGAGGGAAACCTGATCCAGTATTGGATTGGGGAAAAGGTCTGAAGCCCTGAGGGCAAGCAAAAAGAATGGAAACAGACAACCTCAGGAGGTAGGAGTTTGGGAGGAGCCTCCAGGACTCAAAGGGAGGGACCCTAGATGAAATGCCATTCAGCGGGGAGAAGGAGCTTGTAGAGGTCACCTCCAGCAGAATGACAGAGCATCTAGTGAGGGATGAGATTGCTATCCCACAGTCAAAACCCTGATCCATAATTGTTCCTGTTTGAAAGAACTACAGGGATGGAAATGGAGAGGAATCTGAGGAAAAGAAGGTTCAGTGACAGGCCCAAAGTGGGATCCAGTTCAAGTGGAGGCCCCAAGGCCTGACACTATTACTGAGGCTATGGAGAGCTCACAAAAAGTGTCGTATTATGACTGCTCTCTGAAAGACCTAACAAGCAGCTGAAAGAGTCAGATACAGATATTTGGATCCAACCAATGGACAGAAGCTGCTGACCCCTGTGGTTGAATTAGGGAAAAGCTCGAAGAAGTTGAGGAGGAGGGAGACCCTGTGGGAGGTCTAGCATTCTCAATTAATCTGGAACCACCATGATTTGGTAATACTGAAGTATAAATGTAGAGACATTCTGAGCCCACACATTCCTTGCTCTGTGCTTCTTTTCTATAGAAGCAGTTTTGACGTGCTGTGTTGAGCTATTGTCATTGTAGCTTCTCTGCACTGATGGGCTATAACCTAGAACAGTGATCAACCTTTCACTCTTAAATTGTTTTGATTGAGGTATTTTAGCACAGCAACAAGTAATAAATGAATTCACTGCTGCAGAAAGAAAACTCTAAAGCATTCAATGAACCATAATAATATTTATCTAGTTCCTTACTCATGACTTCCAATTGTCTCATGTTGCTGTCATTCTACTTTAGCAATTAATCATGGAATCTTATAGCACTTATTTTGTATTAGGCATATAGTCTAGGAGTTATTTAAAATGTGATAGACTATGGCTGTAGGGTACATACAAATGCAATCATGCAACATATAACATTTGTTCAGTGTGCGATACATCCATGACAGTTTTTGCAAGACATTACATTGATTAGTGACATTGTAACTATTAGTTTCAATTTCTGCCAAAGTTCTGAAGTAGCTTTACAAGGTATTCTCATACTTTATTAAGTCGGGCATGACTTTTACATGACATTTTATACAGGTACCTCTGTATTTGCAGGTTTATGTATTTTGCAGCAAAAGTGTTTTGCAGACAAATCTATAGATTCAAAGTAGTGCCTTACTTTAAGTAAGCCAAACGTTACTCTTTTAGGCTTGCATCCTGAGGGAAAAAAAAAGCAAAGTAAAAGTCTGTGGAGTGGCTTGTTCAAGAGTCCAAGGTTTGCAAAAGGCATGAAAGTACTTCTTTTCATGGAGTTTGGGGAGTGAAATGGCTGAAATGGCCACCAGCAATGATCCTTTGAGCCAGGCAATATATAGGATAACTTTTATAGCTTTGCATTAGGTTCCTACTATATTAGCATATGTGTTACCTTGATTTATCCTTTTTATAGCTGATGTTAGAGATTCTCAGAGTTCTTTATTCTTCTAGTCCATAATAATGTGACAGTAAATGTGATGTGGTTGTGACCTACGCTAAGATTTCTGCCTGAAATGTAGCCAATTGTGCTGAGTCTTAGGTGCAGCTCTTCACCTGAGACTCTCTTGTTAAAGGACCAATAGCAGCAGCTTTCCATAAGCCTTCATCATTTTTATGGGGGTGCTTTCATCCTTGAAGTACACAGTCACCTACTGAGTTGTAGCAGTAGATTTCAGAGTTTCTTAGGTGGTTGTATGGCTTGTGGCAGCAGCATGTTTCTCTATAACTATGGTATGACAAAAGTCTGAAAACAAGTTACTTCCTTTCAAAGACGAGGTATACCAGGATAGGAAGTACTAAGAACTGCTCAAAGATTGTGGGCTGCTGCTCATATGTCTGAAAATACATATCCTCATGATTTCAGTACCTGTGATACATTTGGGGGAGGGGTGCCTGGAAATTGGCATCTGACTAGCAATCGCTTTTCTCATGATGTGGAATGCAGAACCACTGGGAAGATTGCCTATAGATGGTACCTATGGGCCACTTACAGAACAATGTGTCTAAGGTTTTCAAAACCAATGAAGTACTTCTTTTCTGTGTCACTTTTCATCTTTGAAGAGATTAGTAGAACGGTATGTGGAGTTTGAGTACATAAAGCTTCTAATGTCATCTGCTGCAGTGTTTGTTTGCATTTTCACTGGACAAATTGTAAGCAACCATGTAAATCTGGAGCATTTCACTCCAAGGGCAAAGGGTTTCAAGATGTGAGCCCTTACTTTAACACTGTGACTTATGAAGAGGTTCAAATCTGTATTTTTATACTGCCAGAATAAGTACCTTTTTGTTATAGATATGGATTTCTGAAAATCTCATCTGTAAAAGAAAAGAAATTCTGCTCTGAACTATTGATAGATTTCTTAGTTTTAGAAGGAATGCTGTTGTATTAGGTAATTCAGTCAGCAAGATTATTTTTCAAATTTCTACCTCTGTAAATAGAAGGATTGTATTTTATGTGAATCAAAAATGTATACTCTTTCTATGGCCTTATTTGAAAGCAGATACTTGTCTTCTTTTTCTTTTTTTTAATTTCAAAACACTTTATTTATCAATATTTGTATAAACATATATACTCATACACATATACATATATAAACAACAATTAAATAACAAGATGTATTCAAAAAGTATGGGGGGTTGAGAAAATGGGAGGAAGGAGAGAAAGGGGAAAATTATGTAAATACAGTGTTCATATATGAAATTCTCAAAAAGGAATCCAGTTTTTTAAAATGTTCAACAGATTAACTAGCATTTTACAATATGAAAATAAACATGACCTATAATTATGTTAAAGGACATTTTAAGTCACTACAAACTTTGAAGTTTAAAATGAGATCAATAAAAATTATTTTACCCAGCATACTAACAAAAACCACAATAACGTTTTATAATTCAAAGTATTTCTGAGAACAAGAAAATAGATTGTCAGGAGCTAAGTCAGCAGAACCAGGGGTACACTGTGTGTGTGTGTGTTTTTATCAAATCATAATTTTTACAGATACTTGTTTTCTGAACGAGCACATCCCGTGAATATTTCTAGAGTAAGATTCCATCAGTGTGATGCCATATATTTGACATTGAAGGTAATTTTAGATAATTAAGTTCTTACTGGCAAAGCATAGGTAACAAGACAAGGCTACTCATGCACGCTACCAATAGCTGTGTTGTGTCCCTTCAGAAGCAAAATGAACTGTAGCTGAGAGGTTATTGATGAAAAGAGTCAGCAGACCATTTTACCTAAACCTCTAACCAAAAAGTAATTGTCATAACTTTACCCAGTCAACCATTTCTACAGCACAAAATATAGAAAGACTGATGAGGGAATCACAGAACTGCAGCTTCAATAATCTACAAGTGAGTATCATGGGATACTTTCATCTTTAAGAATACATGGAATTGAGTGTTGAATACAGAAGTAGTGCTGTCGGTGATAAACACTTTTTTTAGAGGTAGGTCTACATGGTGAGAATCTTTGAAGGTTCTGCATTACATTGTACACATTGACTTTTTATTCTGCAAATTATTCTCAAATCCCATTTTGATCTGTTAACTTATAGGAGGAAAATATTTGATTACTTTTACTTTATATGTCAATGAATCAGAAGGTTTATGTCCCATATGGAATATGTCAGCACCGTAGGTTCATGAGAAAGAGTTCAAATGAGACTTTCCTACTTGTGTTGCATTTAATGTGTGATAACTGCTCTAATATTACATGAGTAATGCTCTGCTTACACTTAGATAAAAGACATGACTGCATTTGCAGAGACTATTTTTGACTAAGTCGGTGGACATGCTTCAGCAGATGTCAACTTACAACCTACATCCTATATTATACATAAAAGAAAGCTTTCTAGTGACCTTGTTGTAATTAACATAGACATCCAAACAGACCACATTACAACCTGAGTTTCAGTTGTTTACTCTCCCCACTTTTCTCACGATCTATACCTTTTCCCCTCCTCTGTTTTATTCTTCCTCCCAACATTTAAATTTTTGTTTATTTTTAACTCTTTATAAATATTTTAGAGTGAGTACAAACTCTATGTACTATGGTATAAATATTTTCCTGTAGAAACTGTCAGTTTAGTGTTGTCAGGATAAGTACATGAGCCCTGGGAAATGATTGTTTTTTAGAGTGTAATAACTCTTGGCTAGAGTTGGGTTTAAATAAGCCTTGCTATGGCTTGTGGATGGTATGGATCACTTTTCCCATAACTGAGAGATTTAGAACTTTGCAGAAACAGAGGCATGGCAATAGCAACAGAAAACCCATTTAAGAATTTAAGCAAGGACCTAGACTTAGGTGAGACCTAGCATACTACAAGCATATAATCCCTGTTTTAACACACACACACACACACACACACACACACACACACACACACACCACTATGAAACCTTTTGATAGTTTTGTTTTCATAAGAGAAGTCTGTGTGATCATCCCACATCTTATACTCTGTTTTTTTTTCCTTTGTTCTCTTAGGTGTTTAGGGAGGAATCAATGTTTGTCACATACAATCAAACTATCAGTCTTTCTCCTGAGCATAGTATCTGTGACAATGTCATTTTAAGAAACATGGAAAGATTTAACATGAGACTTGTGACTCATGGACCCTTTAAGAAGGGCTCTAAATCTCATACTCCTGTTCCTGAATTTCCCAAATAGCAATTTCTGACATAAGTCAGCTAAGTTTGTAACAAAGTTTCGGTGGATCTTAAAAATAGGACACAAAGAAGAGCATATCAAATGACAAGCCAGGCAAGCCTCAGCATCTACAAGTCAAGCCATGAAGTAGTTCCTATTCCAAAGCAAAAACTGAAATGCCTAACAGGGGTGATCAGCATACAGAGAGAAAACATAAGGGGCAGCCTTGATGAATCAGAATGAATTAGTCCATGTCAAAACTTAGGGATGAAGAATAATGACTGCATAGAGACGGAACTATTCATGAGTTCCAAAAGAGATCTGTGAGAAGAATCAAACTCCAAAGCAGACTAGAAAAAGACTGTTTTGGGTCTGTTATGATGAAAACAGAGTGGGGTTAAGGTAAGAATTTTAATATCCCAAAAGGACTTACATGATTAAAGTGCCACCAGAATTCAGAAAAAGAACACCCAGGTCTGCCTGCCTGCCTGCCTGCCTGCCTGCCTGCCTGCCTGCTTTCTCTCTCTCTCTCTCTCTCTCTCTCTCTCTCTCTCTCTCTCTCTCTCTCTCTCTCTCTCTCTCTTTCTTTCTTTCTTTCTTTCTTTCTGCCAAAAAGGCACAGTGTAGGGAAGAAAAAGTGAGGCTTCAAATGGGAAGCAGTCAAGTATCAAGAGGGACAGTCACATTTCAGATTTGCAATAGGATTAAATCAAGAGTCTTTCTTGCAAGGTGTGAACAAAGTTGGAGAAATGAATGTGGTACTGACAAGTGCATGGATTTTTAACAGTTCATGTTCAGTCATTGCTACTCCTGACCACAAGTGCAGTATGCACTTGAGTAAAGGGAAATTGGCTCTGTGAAACCGAAGTTGACTCCTGTGCTGTCCAAGAAATGCTGCTGAGGTAATAAGGCCAAGAAGGAGAAACAAACTTGTCTTTTCACCCTTTGATCTGCTCGTTTTTAGAATTGTCTGAATTTAATCAGACTCCAGAGGGCAAGAAAGCCCATGTAGGACAAGATATAAAGGCAGTTAGTTCCCTAGAAAACTAGTAAGAAAAAGGAGTCAGAGCACTTCTGTGACTGTAAAATCAGAGACAACTCACAAGGCAGCTTTGTTGCAAGGAAGAATCCTATTGTATGGCATCCTCAATGCTTTGGATAGTGATTTGTGATGGTTCTCATTTATCCAGTATTGTTCTATGTGCAGCTGTTTGGGGCTTTCCATTATTTTTATATGTTCTATTTACCTTGCGGCTATACCACACTATGTGGCATTGTATGACTTTTCACTCTTCCCTTTGATGTGATACAGCAACTTTCTTATAGGTCTCCAAACAGATAGGTCTCTGTTTCTTATAGGTCTCTGTGTTTGGATCATTATACTCTTTCATTCATCTTAGGGTAAACCTGTCAAGTTTCCAAAATCAAAAACAACCAAATAGGAAGAAAAATATGGAGCTGATGAGAATCAAAATTGTACCCTATTAAGTATATAATCAGTTTTTATCACTTAAAACTTAATATACCCAACCACAGATATTGTGTATGTCTACTTTTATATTTGACTGTATTAATATCCTTAAACATAATTTAAATTTTGTGTTCTCATGACAAGTTTTATCAATGTTTTTTTTTCTCAGTGATTTGATGTTTAGGGATAACACTAATGTCAATCTGAAATTTTAGTTTTGGAAACACTCTAGTTGATGGAAAGATTCTGTCTATCATTTATTTGTTTATTATTTATTTATTAATTATCATTTATCTATCTATTTATCATCTTTTTATCTATCAATCATCTATCTATCTCTATCTGTCTATCATCTATCTTTCTTTTTATTTATTTATTACATATGTACCTACCTATCATTTATCATCTATCTATCTATCTATCTATCTATCTGTCTGTCTGTCTGTCTGTCTGTCTGTCTATCTATCTATCATCTATCTTTGTATCTATTTATAGGGGGTTGTTGAGACAAGCAACTTGCTCTGTAGACCAGGTTGGCATCAACTCAAGACATCTATCTGCCTGCCTCTTCATCTGGAGTAATGGGATTAAAGAGATGTGCCAAAACTGCCTGGAAGATTTAAAATTGTTATTACCTTAATTGTGCAACTAACATCTTTGTTAACATCATATTGTTTGGAAAATGAATATGTAAAATTAATATCTGTAGAAAAAGTTATCTTTATATAAAATGCCAGTCATTTTCACCAGTAGCAGTCTACAGAATGATAAATAAACTTCATTAAGGAAAGTAATTTTATATCATAATTAATTTGCAAAAACATTTTCTGTTATCTTGAAAATAAAACACACACGGATGGTTTGGGATCACTCTTCTAAATATCACATATAAAAACCAACAGAATATGAATATGTCGATCAGATGTCTATAGTTACTAAATTTGAATTTCTAAATCAGCTCTGCTCTGTGACATATGTTAGTTTTGTTTATCATGATCACATTTTGGACTATGAGTTCTAATGCTACTCATAAAACTGATTGTGGGGGTCATGAAAAACATCTGGCAATAATATATTACTAAAACAAAACCAAACATTTAATTCGGAAATATATTTATTATAAATTCCAGTTGTTTCTGATATTTCTTGCTTGTGTGGAGTTCTATGTCTTTACTGAAGACTTGGTTCTAAACACACAAAATGAGTACATTTCCTTGTACATGACAACACTCCCTTAATGCTAGTGGATACTATCTGATACATCTCTGTGGGGAGCCAACAGAAGGTGGCTATCATCCTTGCAGCCATCTTGAGCCATATACTCTGACAAGCAACTTGTTTTCAACGGCTTACAACAACTGAGCACACTCTGATAACATCTTGTTCTATATACCCAGGATTTTCTTTTGGGTGTGTGTGACTTAAAGGCATGACTTAAAGGAGTGACTTGAGAAGTCAGACTTATGAAAGGCAAGAAGCAGACAGAAGAAGGGACTGGAAAACTTGGAACTTGGAGGCACTAGGGACTAGGGACTAGGGACTAGGAACTCAAGACTTGGGACTTGGACTAGGAACAAGGAACTTGGAAAGAGAGAAGAAGAGAGACTTGAGAATAAACAGGACTGAATCACACTCTGGCTGATCTCCATTCTTTTCATCTGCCCTCACTCTCTCTTTTGCTGAACCCTGACCCGCAGACCGGAGCAGCAGTATGAGCCAGGACAATTTAGCCCCCAAAGCTTGGGGCAGTGCAGGTTCCAACATTTGGCAGAGCAGTCCCCAACACAGCTCAACTCAGATTTGAAGCTACTGTTCCTTTAAAGTTGGAGTGTTTTCATTTTATTAGGCAGTTTGTTCTGTTACATGGACATGTATATTTTTAAAGAAAAACAAATATGTTTACTAATTTCTTATTGTTATTTATTAACATGTAATTATAAAATTAGTATATTATGAATTATATAATATTAGAATGCTTGATTTTGCAATTTAATAATTAAGATAATGACAAGTTTAATAAAATATCAGGAACTGATTTTTGCTTTTGATGTGGTGAGAACTTCTGTTGGGCACTTGAACCATGCCACCAGAGAAAGTAGCATGGAAAAGGCAAGGTTGAACATGTTCAAACCCAAGGAATATCAAAGTAATAAGATTAGAATCTCATCCTGAGATCAACAGGAGTAGAGCTAACTTCTTTCTAATTTCCATGCCTGCCACAGAGCACATAATCAAGTGCCCTCCAACAAGGTGTACCCAATCATGTACCCAGCACCCGGACAGCCTCTCATGCTAATGAGAGACCTCACTCAGTACCTTAGCTTTCAGCCAGTGACTTTTTCCAACCCTGGCTATTCTCATTTCCCAAACTATATTACCCTTGGCTCACACCAATAAAGATTATATGTTCAAATTCACTCCCCCAAAATAAGAACAAGCTAAGATCGTCTCAGATAGCTGCTTTTTAAAATTTCATTGGAGAAGGCTTTAGCCTTAATACTAAGATTCTCAAAGAAGTCTTTCTTCTCCTGCCCCTAACACTTCCTCCTAAACAGATTGAGATCCTGCATCTTGCTAGTCCTGGAATCCTACTGATTCTGGACTATGCTTTACTCAGACCTGGCTGCACCAGCATCTGACATACTGGAGGAAAGAGGTACACAATGGTCCTCAAAACCCATTACAAAACTATGCGGTCCTGTCTTCAACAAGCCCATGTATCATTGCACCCAGACACCATGAGAGGAGAGGCAGAACCCAGTACCACTAACCTCCATTCATTTTTGCAATAACCTTAAATATATTTTTACTATTGTACACTGTTCTTGTTCAAAGACACATTCTCAGATTTGATAATTATATAATAAAAGTAATAATAACAGATTAAAATATTTAAAAAGTATTTTATCATGAATTCAATCTGATGTAAAAATAAGAACATCAACTACATTCATAGGCAAAGTTCTTTCAGTTTTAGTAAATAGTAAAAGTATATGGGTAAAAAGAAATCTTAAAATGAAGTTATTTGTAGATTATTTTCAGTAATAATTTGATTTGTGTATGTATATTACATATACATACTTAGGATAGTGTGAGAAAATTATTGGATACTGAGGTATCATAAGTAGAATCTCTGAGAAGCCTTGATTGAACTGGATAGAAACAACAGAATAATGGGACTGATACAACTGACACTCACAAAAGACATGGGCAATGACTTTGTGAACTCTGGAGAGACAGAACCAGGTTCCAATTCAGAATCTGGTGCTTCTGTAATCCCAGTCTGAGGATGAACACCCAAAAGCTTCTGTGAGATGTTATGTATTGTGTTTTCACTCAAAGGCTCAAAAATGTAGGTCTGATGACATTTGGAAGAAGCCAGGGAAACATTCACCAAGAAAAGGAAGGGTTTGCAGGTCCTATGCTGCCTTGATGTCACTGTGCTTCTTCACATCAGCAATTCTATCTAGCTCATAATCCAGGCAAGCCGACAACACAGATTAGCTATCTCATCCATTTGCTGCCAGTTGTTGTGCTACAGATGCTTTGAGATTTAGGTAATCAGTTTTCAAATATGTCTATGTATTTTGTCTTGTTTTGACTAATTAATTTGCAATAGCCCACTTCATTTTATATAGCCTTGTTTTACTTTGAAATGAACAGACTTTTCTTTCCTTGAGAATTCCTTTATGTGAAAAATGCCATAATTATCACATGAGCAAGGAAATAATTTTATTTTATAAAATAAATTTATACTAAAAGATATAAAGACTGGAGAACTTATCCATAGTAATTTCACTACGTTATCTAGCTTAATGTTAGCAAGTAAAACATTGGCTTGCGTATGAATTTCAAGCAAATTAATCTGTTTGTATTGAATTTAAACAGTTAATTATTTTAGCAAATGCAGAGGTTTGTATGTTTAAAGACAAAAGTATCCATCGGTCCATATATATGTGTATATGACATTTATAGTTTAATAGATATGTGTATTGATGTATTTGTTTATATCTGATATTATAAATATATATATTACACAGACACACAAACAGACACACAAACCCACACACAGCCACTTTGCCTTTAAACAGTTACATGTTAATCTGTAGTGCACAAACTTCACAAAGTAAAGTAATGACTGCAAGGAGAGTCCCTACTATGCTTATCTGCAATAACCTAAGAATACAGATTTGATTAATGATTAAAAAACATACCTGGATGTTAGCAATTCACAAATAGAAAAGTTTATATTCTCCAGAATGATAATTGCTCATTGTATTCTACCTACTATAGTGAAAAAAAATTCCTGAATATTATTTATGTACCATACGTAGTTTGCTCAAGTTTTTAGTGTTAATGCCACTTTAAAGCATTACATAAAAAGGATAAAGAGGTTTTCAAATCAAAACAGGAAATGTAAAGAATACATCTATCAGTATACAATAAAGTTTTGACAAGAATAGAAGAAGCCTAGTATATAGAAAGAGCTGTTGACGG
Organism: Arvicanthis niloticus; assembly: GCF_011762505.2. NCBI lineage: Eukaryota > Metazoa > Chordata > Mammalia > Rodentia > Muridae > Arvicanthis > Arvicanthis niloticus. The sequence continues at coordinate 33,118,226 of NC_047667.1, forward strand.
CTCAACAGACACATGACTCTAGTAAACTCAATAATAAAATTATTTTCTTCTGGCTTCTGTCACTGAAGTAGCCTATCAAAACAGGTTACTCAACAATAATACACCTGCTCTTAAGTTCAAAATCATTCATCATCTGAACAAATTTGGTCACACTTGAAAGAATCTATGCATACGTCTTTAAATTCTAGGAGACTAAAACAATGCCATTATTTTGAAGTAGGGCAGTAATCTCAAATTCTACCTAACTGTCCACAAATATATTTTTTGTGATATAAAGCTAAAGAGAAAGATGATTCTGTTGTGATTAATATTAATACTTTGAAATTAGAAAATAACAAACTTTACGGAAAATAGTGATAGATGTTTTCTCTGTGGACAATTCAGGGTCCTTTCTGAGATTAAAAAAAGAAAAACCAGAATAGCTTTGGTTGTTATAAATTCTTGTGGTTCCATCCGAAAAGCGCAAATACAGCAATTCCTCCTTGAATTTTCATATATTCAAATGAACACTTCATCCAACAAAATGTTAACTCACCAACAAATCAAAATCCAACACAGTTCTTGCTTTTGCAGCCAGGTATCATTGAACTCTTTATCAATATTAGAAACATGCTTATAAAATAATTATTAGATTTTTAAAATCTGATTTGGTATAAATTTAAAATTTTTATAAATTTACATTTTTTTTTTCGAGACAGGGTTTCTCTGTGTAGCCCTGGCTGTTCTGGAACTCCTGCTGTAGACCAGGCTGGCCTTGAACTCAGAAATCTGCCTGCCTCTGCCTCCCAAGTGCTGGGATTAAAGGTATGTGCCACAACCTCCCGGCTCATTTTCTTTTTTCTTTCTGCTACTTTATTGATACTGAAACCTCATTGGGACTTCTCTCAGATATCCTGTTGTTGCCCTGTGTCATGGAGCTCCTATAGTTTTGGGTCTCTAGGATTGGCCCCTTCATGCATTCCTCAAGCTCATTAATAGGGTAGATGCTGGGGTAGGCCAATTCAAAGACCTGGCCTGGGCTTGAGAGGTACCTGGACTTGTCAGCCCATCTGTTTTCCAGCTCTCATGCCCTTTGGGCCAGCTCACCATGAATCCAGCTACCAGTGCCAGTTCTAACCTGCTGCCCAGGCAAGCTGTAGGGCCTACTCTTGTGAGTGCTACAGCAGGTGAGAGACATGACCAGTTCAACCATTTTCATGATCGTAATTCCAGCTTCCCTCCTGCCAAGAGATGAGGGAAGGGAACAGGGAATCTTTCCGTCTACTATGCCACCACCCAGCATACAAAAGGCAGATCTTGTTCTCTCAAACGCATGCCGTCAGGGCTGGTTTACCAGAAAACCTCATATTCCAATCCAATTCTACTATGCTGCATAGGCAAGATGTAGGACTTGCTCTCCGTAGTGCTACAGCAGGTCTGGAAGGAGGAGGGGAGAGGGTCCGGAATAGATCTCCTCTTCTCATGACCTCAGGGCCAGCTCTTGTCTGCCATAGGTGGTAAGGGGTTGGAAAGAGGAGGCGTTTTTCTCTCCTTTGCCCATTTAATCAGATGGCAAACAAGTGGCAAGGTCACCTCTCCCATATTCCATCCCTAAAAATCAACTCACTCATGCATCTGCTATCAGAGTCAACTCTACTATGATGACCAGGAGAGGTACAGAGCCTGCTCTTAATGTTGCAGCAGATGAGGGGCAGGGAAAGCTCTCCTGCTTTCATAAACCCAGGTCTTAGTTTCCTGCCTGAAAAAGAAGGTGAGGGAGGAGTGAGGAGGAGATTGTCTTCCCTTTGTTGAACACACTGCATGGGAGATGAGTGGTAGGGCAAGGGCTCCTCAGGCTCTTTCTCCCCCCATATCTCTTGCAATGTGCAGTACCTTCTTTCCTGAGTACTACAGCAGACAGAGGGCTGGATCTGTTCTCCAGTTTTCATGTGCTCAGGGCAAACCTTCCCAGGATGCTCATGTGAGGGTAGGGCCTTTTATGTACAGTCCTCAGACATCAACATGTCTCCAAGAGGTAGTCTTCCAGGCCTTTGTTGGTAAAAGACCCCTGATGCTACAGGGCCATAGACCTAGGCATGTCCCTCAATGGCAACACAGGCCAGGACTCCACTGTGGTCCCAGGTAGCATCACCAACTACCCGCATCCAGCTATTGTTCACTACCATTGAGTCTCCAGTTTTGCTTCTTTTTTTTTTTGCCCAGATCCTTGTGTTTCTCTTTCTCTTTTACTTCTGCAGCACTTAGTTGCTCCTGGGGACTCTGAATGTCTTAGGATTACTATGCCCTTCCTGCTTGTAACTTATGGCACCAGACAGAGTTCATCTTGGGCATGATGTAACTGCCCCTTTCCCCAAGGCTGTCCATAATGGACTGGTGGTTATTTAAGGATAGCTCCTGGTCAGGAACCCATTGTGCAAGTCTGGTGATCATCTCAGTCTCACTCCTAGCCTAGCCTACGTGAGTGTGCCTTGTAAACATCATCTGTCTAGGGCCTACATCATACCAGGGCACAAATTCCTAATCAGGGTTCTTCTAGTCTCAGGTTTACTCTGGTTCCTGGGAGCTATGGGGACTAGCAAGTCACCGGAATAGTGATTGTTTCAGCTAGCTTACTGTCTGAGCCCCTAGGAACTTGACTGATGGTAGACTCGTGTTCTCCTTTTTCAGGGACTGATGGGTTACTAATTATTCAGGTGTTTAAATGTCAGAACACTAAGTGTAGACATAGCCTCTCACTTTACCACTACCTACTACATTAGTGAATTTTCTTTCTTTTCTTTTTTACATGATGATCAATATGGATTTATTTTTATTCTTCTACATATGAACATTCAGTTTGACTAGAATCATTTGTTGAAGATTTTGTCTGTTTTCCAATATACATTTTAGGATTCTTTATCAAAAATCAATGGTTTATGGTATTTGGACTTATTTCTGTCTTCAATTCAATTCCATCTATCAATGTGTCTTTTTTGTACCAGTACCATGCTGTTTTCATTACTATAGCATTGTAGTACAATTTGAAATTGAAAATGATGATAGATCCAGCAGTTTTTTCTTTTTTTTCAATTTTTGATAAATTTTTATCAGATTTTAAAAGTAAAAACTAATGCCAATGCTCTTCACAGTTTTCAGTACTACAGGAAAGGAAAGAACCCTTCTAATATCCTATAATACATGTATAATTTTTTAATCAAACCGTGATTTTTTACTTTTTCACACATGGGTTATAACCACAAAAGGCAAGATGTGGGGAAGGGGATGACACAGGAGAGTAAGTGTTCAGGGGGAGTACAGATATCTTCCAGGACAGAGTATGGGCTGGGTGAAGGTTCAGGGAACATGTCACTATGACTCTGTCTATGAATCACTTGTTTGTTATCTAAGCTGGTACTATCCACCAAGGTTACCCATCTACAAGTTCTATGGCTATTAGTTCTTATCCAGGCTGGTAAATTTCTACCAAAGCTGCCTGTTGACAATATCTTATAGCTATCTGTTTCAGTGTTTTTCCACAGAGACCAAGGCTTTGTGTTAGCAGGCTGACTTAGTCTTATGGCTGATTTTAGGCCTTCAGTGTATGAGCAAGGCTGCCCCTGACATCTCCTCCCTTGTCCAAGTAAAGAAGAACCGTGGTGATTCCAATCTTGCAAAGGCAGGGTTAGATGCCTGACCTCCAGTAATTAAAGGGGATCTTTTAATGACTCTGGTCCTCCTTTCATTGTTCAGTGAGGCATGAGGGCCATACCCATCCCGTTGTCTTTTTCCTAGAGAGGGGATACGTTTGACACCAACCCCTATGCAGTCAGGTTTGTTCCTCAGGGAACCCAGAAGGATATTTTTTTAATTTATTTTTTATTGGATATTTTATTTACATTTCAGATGCCATCCTCTTTTCCCATTTCCCCTCCCTAGAAAACTCCTATCCTATACCCCCTTCTCCTTTTTGCTTTTATACAATTTTTAAACGTCAACCAAAGGCTTTATAAGTTTGGTAATGCTCAATATCAATCAGAAGTGTAACTTAATACCCAATCTAGAGATATCAACTATCTTTGACTGGCGGAGACATGTGAATATCTGCCTCCACGTCTGCCCCCCTCTCTCTTTTTCTCTCAATGCTCCTCCTCTCCTTCTCCTCTCCTTACTCCTCCTCGCTATACTCCTCATACCTTAGCTCCTCCTACATATCACCCTTCCTGTTAAAATAAAACTTTTCTCAAAATACAGTTAGAGCATAACTATACTAATTTATGTCAGTAAGGTGCAAGATAGACCTAATACCCAGTCCATCATTTTGTTGACTAAGCAGAACCTCTGTCATCTCTCCTAAATAAAAGACTTAGTTCTGAGCCTGGCTTTTTTTTTTTTCTCTTGGCTTTAGAATGAATGTCAGTTGAAAACCATCCTCTCAAATGTTTTCTCTCAAAGTAAATAGCATGGATTGGCTATGAGACTATAAGTTTTCAACCCCATTAGAAATCCCGAGTGACTGAGTTAACTGAGATTATGGGAAGTACAAAGCATATAGCTTCCTAAACATAGCCAATTTATAGAGACTGCTGAACACCTGGACAGTCCCTATACTACAGAATATTGGAGCATCCGATCTTCAGCCTCCAGAGGACATTTTAAATTTTTATTTATATTCCCTTGCAGTGCTTAGCCTAGCAGCCTAAGCAATAATTTAAATAGCCAGTCAGAGGGAGTTCTGGGTGGCCCCTTTCTGTTTGGTCTAGGGACAGAAAGTCCTCTCTTTTGGGTTGGGTGGAGATGGGTTTTGGGAAAACCCTGGATAGAATAACAACCTTGTCTTGAGTCTCATGGTCTTCCATAGCTAACTTATGATGATGTATCTGGATAAGTTTTACTGTCAAAATTATCTATCTGTTATTTCACAAAGTTAGTCAGCCTATTTAAGGCCCAGGGACCAAAAGAAATAAGCAAAAGTACCCCAATTATCAGTCCCAAAATGGAAGGAAGTAGGATTGACAATCATGAAGGGGTTGAAAACCAATTCTTGTACCTTCTCTCATCTTTCTCTCTCTGTGTGTGTCTTTTCTCATGGCCTTCTCTGAACTTTTTCATGTTCTCTTTAACCATCCCTGTCTTGTCTATGTACAAGCAACGCTCTTCTTTAAGGGCTTTATACAACCATCCAGTTCCTTTGATTAGATGATTTTTTTTTAATTAAAAGGGATTAATCAATGTAAGAAGCAAATGAGTGATGGAACATAACTTGTAAACATTCTTTTATCTGTATATGATGCATTATACAACACTCTAATTGGTATCAATATATAGACAATCAAGCCGTACTGTACCTTTAAATCATATGTTGAGGTAGTAGTAGTATAATGAGTTCAATGAAACCTTTCTTTGCTAAGTGTGTATTTAACTGAACTTTCAAAGTGAAGAAAAATAGTAGCTCACCAGAATGTTTTATACTTTAGATGGCCACTCAAGAATACATAAATTAGATTTCACAAATGTATTTTTGCTAACACCAGGACCACTTACCAAACTATCCAGCAGGTGAAATAATCAGGAGACCAAATATCAAGTCTTTAAATAAGAATTTCTTTGAAGCAAATAAGACTTCTGCTTTCTCAAGAAAAGGTCTGAACAATTTGAGCTAATTCAACTTTTAGAGTATAGCTTAAAGATTGTGGTACATGCTCTTGCATTGGAAGTGCAAAGAGATTTGTACTTTCTAAACTCCAACCCAGGGATAACATAATAAGCTAGTTGTAGCTGCTGTTGTTAATCAACATAATAGGAAAAAAAGCTACTACATGGATTTTTTTCATTTCTTATAGAAAGAAATTAAATTTCCAAGTTATAAAATTAGTGTGTTTCTCTGTTTTGCCATATGATTTGAAACTGACTGTTTTATAAAAGAAGTAGATTTACTTTTGATTAAAATTTTAGAGAGTCCCACATAGGCTGTTGGAATCTTGATTAGGTTCCCCTGGATATACCCCAGCATGTAGCAAAAGGTAAAGGGAATCGGTCATATGCAAAGAAGATTACACAGCAGTGCAGGAAGTCACAGGGATATGAAGGCATGCATGCAACTTGCTTATGAGGGAACTAAATACACTTACCAAATAACTATTTCTTGTGGGACAGCAATAGCAGTGTCCTGACAATTTTCCAATATATCTGACATCTTAAAGCTTTTACCAACTCAAACTTACTGAACTGGGTAGCAAAGAATGATTTGGGTTGATAGTTGGTAAATTTTTAAGACATTTTAGAAAATTAGAAGGTGGGGCCTACTGTAAGGAGGCTGTCATTAAGAATGGACCCTATTCTGCCATATTTGCTGCTTACTGCCCACTGGGGAATAGAGAGCTACTACTGCTTGCTCAAAATGCCATGGTATTGCACTTAACTGTATGGAGCTACAGCATCTTGGAGTGAGCCCTTGGAAACGATGAACCAAATGAGTCTTTCTTTCTTTCTGATACTTTGTCAGGTATTTTTGCCGAAGTGACATAATAGTTGCTAGCATCGTGAGCCAGAAAGTAATTTACTTGTATAAGGTAAGCCTATAGTGCACAAAAGAAAGTGACAAATGGGACGTATGTCAGAACTGATTCTTAGACCAATTATTTAGTGAACATTTTATACCATATTTCCAGATTGCTGTAGGCAACTGTCCCACATACTTTAGAAATGGGACATTAAGTTCTGTCATCAGGGCTATAACTGATACAATTTGGATATTCCAAAAGAAACTTTTAATGTAGTAAAAATATACTCTGAACTGTGGAAGCTAGGAATATAGCAACAAGAAATTTTAAAGAACAAAAAGCACAATGATTACCAATACATATATTTTCCTTCAAAATCTTGTAACTATTTTGTGATTTGGATGAAATGAGCAGTAGTAACAACAGAAATTACACGTACTTTGGATACATACTCTGGTATTCATTACATATACACTTTCCTAAATAGTAGTACATATTAGAATGCATAACACATTTTTATCAATTCTTTGTAAATTATGTGAACCTGCTACCCAAAAATGTATAGCAAAGGTAATTTGTTAAATCCTTGTGAATTAGTTTGAAACTGTCAGATGTGAGAACTAAAAGTCACATTTATACTGTGTTCACACATTTGCTGTATTTCTACCACCTTGTTACAGGACATTGACACACTAGTTGTAGATCTTTGTGTCCATGTTGAATTATACGGCCTTTTCTGGAACATCATAGTCTTCTCCAAATCACTTTAGGTGAAGTTGACTATGTTTGAAATCAACAATTAAGATGATCATAATGACTATGGGTATTAACAGACTTTATGCTTCTAATAGTTACTGAGCAGCCTTTGTTTTTGTGTTTGTTACTGTTACAACTACTTTTCTAATGACTTACATAGCTCACTTTCTTTAGTCTTAGAATAGACTTCTGTCACAGCAACTTTTTCTAGCATCTTATATCTTCAATTACCTTTATTTTAATGTGAGCTGTCTTCTAAGTATTGTCCTTTATGGATACTGTCCTCAACTAGATGGTTAAAATGAGTTTTGCATATGCACAGTCTACATTTCCTCATTAATCATTTTCTTTTTAGTTCATACCATTTGCGATTTACTAACTAGCCCTATGGTACTAGCACCAAATGTTCTAAAATAATGACCTTGCAATTTTTAGTATCATTTAACATGTGTAATTTATTTTATTCCTTTAAAACTTATTTCTTGTTTTTTTATATCTTACTTTATTTTTCTCTGGTTGTCTCCCCAGTCCTCCATTTCCTACAGTAATACATTAGCTAATTTAAAAAGCACCAGACAGGGGCCATAAGTACCCTAAAAATCTTCTCACCTCCACGTACTCTCTCTTACTCTGTATCTTAATTGTATCATAAGAGCACATCTTCTGATCCAGTTCTGGTTCAGTCAATCACTTCTCAACTACACCCTGACTCTCCCCAGTGCTCTATACCTTACATCTAGCTCTTTATATTTATGAATACCTTTACTTTAATACTGAACTAACTAGTATACTTAATACTCAGTAATTTTTGAGTTGATACCTATCTAAATTTAAATTAAAGGTAACATCACATTTCTAAAATTGTTTTATTGTTTTTCCCCTTTTAAAAATTGCAACATTTGAAAATGCCTTCTTATAAATTCATTCTCAATGCTTGTTCCTCTATTTCCTTGTATCAACAGACTCACATGCTTACTACCCACCTTCATGCTGACTGCCTCCTACTATTATTAAATAACAAAGAAAGACTTGGTTCTGGTATCTTTCTAATTTAACAAATAAGTTCCATGCCTTGGCTATGTTTATCTTCAAACCAGTCATAATTGTATGGAAAAGAAAAAAATATTCTGGTAAATAATATATAAAAACAGAAACTTAATAGAACCAAATCATTCTGGTATAAACAAAGTGATAAATACAATTATGTTTCCACTGTTTTGGAAACAGGTTTGAACAGGTTTTAATTGGTATTCAGGCACAAGAAACCAATTGAAATTCTGAGAGTGCTTTCCTTTTGATAATGAAGAGTAAAGCCACAGGCACTGCTTTAGAAAAACACACAAATGATAGGAAAATTTAACAGCTTGGTGTGCCAAACACAATCCTGTGTACACATGTACTGAGATGGCTGCTGGGAACAGAATCAGTTCTTATTAAAAGCTGTGGGTAGAGCACATGTGTTTATAAAGTGTCAGGATGTTGGCACAAAGGAAAATACAAATAAAATCAATTGCATATGAATGGGAAAAAAACCTTCTGAAATAAAAATTCTTACTGTGTTGATATTAGTATCATTAAAAAGGTTATTTCCGAACAATGGTAATCAATTCCCACACTTTCTCTGGAGAATATTTATACATATAAATTATAGAACATTAGTTTCCAATACACTAAATGAATTAGGTTACTTCAATCCCCAATACCTCAGATAATTTTACCCAGGTAGTTTGAAATATCTTAACATATATCTAATTAATTGTATCAGAGATCTTTAACTGAGTGAAAATTAAACATGCAGAAAAAATAACCCTGAACCAAATAAGAATCAATCATAATAAGAGAATAAAAGACAAAGATGCAATTCTCTATGTGGGTATATGGGCATCAATAAGATACAAGAAGGTCTGACATAAAAAAAAACCCTGAAATTCATATAGGAATATCTCTATTATTTACAAAACCATATGTGTGAAGGTGAACTATGTTCAACTTCACGTGTCATTAGTAGAATCTGATCAAGTCTCTTGGGGTTCTGTGTTCTGTTACCATGAAGTTACACAAACCACTTTGAAAATTAGTTTCTGTGAAGTAGTAAGTATCTGAGTGATGTCATTATAGTAAGAAACTTTGAAGAAGAAGACTATTCCAGGAACTCACATCTCGTCTCCTACTCCCGTAGACCTTCTCATTTTCATTCCACCAACTCTCTTTCACCTCCTACTCAACATTTTCCAACTGCTTCACTCATGCCTTGTGTTTGCTTCCAGTGAATGGATAAACACTGGGTTCTTCTGAAATACTAGTTTACATTTACAGAGATCACTTTGCATAACTCTAACTCTAAGTTCTTTCTACTGGAAACATTTTCTAAGTTTAATATGAGTTTATTGAACAATTGTTTATTTGTTATGCTCCAGTTGAGTAATTTTTTATAGGTTTTTATTCAAAAAGGTGTCTGAATCTGTTATTAGCTGATGTTTCTCTAATTTCACTGGGAATTTTAAGAGGAAAATTAAATTAAAGTTACCAATGAAATCTGGACTCGAATCCAAAAAGTAAGTATGTACTTTCCTTTTGTGGGATGAGTTTTGAACATCTTGAGGTATTTAAACTTAAAACAGAGTGTTTAAAATTTTGCTTACATTTCTTGGCAGCATGAACATACAATATTCATATATGGCATTTTTTTCTTCTTCAGTAGCCCAGTAATAAATTGTAATAGATGTTATGAAATCACACATCTCTGTGGTCTTTCAGTAGTGATTTGATCTCTTTCCATGACAATGAGGTGTTAGTAGAACATTTATAGCTGAAAGATCAGAGTGGTAGGTAGATGGTTTTAATTATTTTATTATTAAAAAGTATATAACATATAGAAAAATATATGTAATAATAATACAATATTCATATAACATTTGGTTAATTTCATCAAACTTTGTATCTAAACTTACACATCATTCTGTTCATGTCTAATAAAGGTCCACTGATTGATTACATGTGGTCAGTCAATCAGGACATGTAGCATTGTTCCATAACATAGCATATTTTCAAGGCCCTAAACTAATTTTGTAATGGCTATTACAGGCTCTTGTCTTATCTGACAGACATACAAGCATGTTTGTCACTATTACCTAAGCCATGTGAAAAAAAAAATGATGTTTTTCTGTGCACTGACTCTATGTAATGTGAAGTTTGACTATACGCATATCAGTTTGGTCATTTTTTTATGATTGTATCTTTAGATTCATGAATTTGCTGACTGTTTCAAGGCTTTCTAGTTGAGGTTTGTATTTATGGAACAACTTTTTATCTGGATTCATAGTTCATTGTAACTATGCATATCCTTAATTTGTAGAAAACTGAAGTTCCTCCAGTTATATCTTGGTCTTTGGCATGAGTAAATGCAATTTTTCAAGACTTTTTCTAAGATTGTAACCCTGGTAGACCTTTCATTTTCTCTTTGTATTGCTCCTGAGAAAATCCCTCAACAGAGGCATGGATACAGAAAATGTGGTACATTTACACAATGGAGTACTACTTAGCTATTAAAAACAATGACATCATGAAATTAGCAAGCAAATGGAACGTTTGCTAGCAATATTGGAGAGTTTATAATTATGTGAGAATAAATACATAATTATATGTCTAGTTTTATATTTATATGTACATTTTAAAATTGCTTAAAATTAAACTTCATTGGTTTCTTTTACTACTAAGAGAAAGAGATTTAGTAAAGTTGACAAACTGAAGCCTAAATGGGTAACATTCAGTGTTAAATATGTGTGGTTTCTCTACTGCCTTCAGAAGCTTCTGATGAATATTCTTGAACATTTTGGTAAAGCTGCTTGGCTTAGTTTGTCATTTATATTTGGGCCATAATAATTTAATTTATGCCTTTTCTGAGAAAAGCACACTGCTTATAGACTGCAGTGATTTTAACATTCTCTTTCTTGGCAGCCTGCTTAAATGCTAGATTTTTACTTTGATGACATTAATAATCTAGATGGTGGCATATAAACTCCCACCTCTGGTGATAGTCATAACTGTGCCAGATAATATAAACTTGTTTGGACAAGAAGTGTTCTAGAGCTTCCATTCAATGCAACTTTTCTTCCTTGGGTCTACAGTGGTTTTAATTAATTAATTAAATTAATTAAAAATTAATTCATTAATTTATTTTAAAATTCACTTGACAACCCAATAACAGCCTCCCTCCTCTCTTCCTAGGCTCCCCCTTAAAAATCTCTCCCCTGATTGTCCCTTCTCCTTTTCCTGAGAAGGGGAGCTACACCTCAGGTACCATTTCACTTTGGGCCATCAAGTCCTAGCAGATCTAGGCACATCCTCTCCCACTGAGGCCAAACCAGGCAGTATAAACAGAGATAAGTATAGCTTTCACACTCATCAAAAATGTTTGTATTTGCAAAAGAGACAATTACTGAAAAAAATCAGACAGTATAAAACATTGCTCAAATGTAGAGAATAAGTGACCATGGGTGCTCATTCATATTTGAAGCCTCTACATCACAAACCCTATTCTTAAGGCTCAGGTAACACTACAGAAAAAACATTGAAAAATTGGAATTGATGAAATCATAATCATACAAGACATCTAAGTAGACAGTGTGTGTGTGTTTGTGTCTGTGATGTGTACATGTAATTTTTGTTTCCTTTAACTTCTACACTTCTTCAGAATGAGAAGTTTTTCTATTACAGTATCAGTTCTATTGACATGTAACTTAGCACTGAATAAACAATTTGGGTTTCCTGTGGATATATTGATCTTCTTGGATATTAAAGTCACATAAACATTTCTGTAGAGTTTTGAAAATTGTGTAATTTATTGTGTTTTGTAATAGAACCAATTACTGAAACCATTTGTGACATCAAACACTTAACTATGCCTACACAATGATATCAATATACTTTGTAAGATCCCTATTGGATACCATTTCATAAAGAGAAACAAGTTCATGTACATGTACAGCCCAACAATGCCAACAGGAAAGGCAAGAATGCCATAGTCACTGCTCTCTTATTTTTATTTTGCTCAAGAAAATATTTAGATAAAAGGCAAATTTGAAGTTTTCACAGTTTGAGAGCTATTATCAACATTCATCTTAAATTTGGCATTTTTTTATTTAAGAATTATGATTTGTTTGAATAATCAAATATTTTTATTTCAATAAGTTTTATTATCTAATTTAGTGAGTAGCTTCAATTGTCCTCAGTCTCAGTTCATGCTCATTAGGCTACAAGATATAGAGTAAAATATGCTTAGAATTTTAATTTTCGAAACAGTAATAAAGAATTTTAAATACTTTAATAATTAAGCTATTATCATTAGCTATACAGATAGTGTTTTGGGGAACATTTTAAAATTCATTTAACATTACTAAAAGCTTGCATTAGCAAATTAAATTCACCATTGGAAACTTTAATATAATTATATTATTGTTTTATATTTATGTGAGAAAACATGAAACTAAATGCAGCACAGCTATTTTAGGATACACCAGTTTTAATATGACTATATTCTTTCTTTCAGAAATTAATTTTGAGATATGCATGATTTAGAAGTAAATTCTGTAGTTACAGAAAAACATTTTAGTTAATCAATTTTAACCATTGTATTTTATCAAATAGAAATACCTTAAATGTTTACTTTTAATATGTAATATCATTTAATTACATCAATGCCTACTACAACAAAGAATAATAAACTAAACATTCTTGTGACCAAAAGGTGCTATTGAAAGACGCTGATAACCTATAAATTATTTCAGTTTTTCCAGTATGTTTTCAAATAAAAGTGTAGAAACATAATTGAATAAATTAGAAAGAATATGCTAGTTATAAATGAATGACTTCTCTTATGAGTGTGCAAAATAAACACACAAATATTTAGAGATTTCTTTGATATTGTGATTTAATTCTTCTTTTTTCTCTAACCCTCATATACACCCTCCTCTCTCCTTAAAGTCATATATTGTGACTACTGAGCCCATATAATGCTAGTTATATATGTAGTTCAGGCTCTTTAGCCCAGAAAAACCAATTAGTGTGCTCTTTCCTAGTGAAACAATCCCAAGTTTACTCAGTTTCCTATAGTTCCTACTGTAGGGTTGATATCTTGTCGAATTTTCTTGTGCAGTTTATCATGTTCATTGGTATTACCCTTGCCTTGCTCATGTTTCAGTGACTATGTTGACAAGCCTTTACAAGTCTAGTTTCTGATGTTGTTAGGAAAAATAGGGTGGAGATTTATATAATTTTAGACCTACAAGTATTATGGTCAGTGAGTTCATTTGTAAACTTAGGTAACCATATAGAGAAACTTATTTGTATATGAAAAGAATAAAGAATTTTTCTAGATGTGATATTTATATTGGCAGGAATTCATATAGAATTTAATATGCAGATTACAAGTCTGCTCAGGATTCTTTTATGAACATTTCCTTCTAATTTTAATTCACCTTGAAGGTTTTTATTTGCAAGTCATATTATGATAATGGAGAATCATGTTTTAGAAAATTTGGCAACATGGTAAGTGAAAATACAACTGAATTTTAAGTGAGTCACGAGATTCATAATCATTCATTTTTAGTGATGTAAGGTCAACATATGTTTTGTTTTCTCAATTCTAAGAGTTAGAATACTACTGGATCTTCTGCTTAAGTTGAATTTTGAAGGATCTGAATATTAATTCTCCTAAGGCTAATAGCAAAATATCTGCTAAACATCTATACCAACTGTTCTTTCTTTTTCAAGAGAAATATGCAATGCTCTCACTATTTTATGTTTGAAAATAAGCATCTAGAAAGATTAATGAAGAACAAAGCTCAGAAAATAGATAAAGGAGAGGCTTTTAAATTCCTGTAAGGACAGATCATAAATGAGCTTCATCCATCACCACAGCCATCCAGTAGCTGTGAGTATCTGACCTTCCTTGATCTACTAAGCACTGAGGAAGTTGTTCTCCTAAACAGCTCTGTGGCGTGATAAGAAGTGTGTTAGCTTATTTTCCAGGATGAAGACATCTTCTAACATTCACACTTTCCTGGAAGGTCTCACTGGCATCCCATACCAAGACTTCAGGCAAAATAAGCAAATCCAAAGTAAGGTAAATGACTCCTGGCAGAAAAATTAACAGCCATTTTTTTTCTCAACTCATTTTTGGTTTTGTAGCATTATTTTCCACAGATGTATGTAAGTATTTTGACTTCTAGAGACTGTCTGAGGAGTCAGACCCTATTAAAATTGTCAGTTTCTTATCATTGAAGGAAATAGCGGAAGATGTTTGTCTAATATTAGGGATAAAAATAACCTTTATATATAATATTTTGTGGACATTATTAAGTGAGCTTATTAATTCCCTTAAATCTATAAAATACTACATCCATATTAAATGATCCTTTAAATATTCAGTAACTGATTTCATATTTGAAATCATTAGGATAATTTTTGATTTTTTTAATGTCATTTTTAGTAGTGTACTAAAATACCCAAAGCTGGGTAACTTTATAAGAACCTTGACGTTACTCATCATGAAATTGAAGATCAGGTATTTCTATGTGATTGTGATCGGCCTCTGTAGAAGACTTAATAGTTGATGGTATTATAGCAGAAAGACATGTGAAAAGTAAATCACATGGCTAGACAGGACACCAGAAGATTTAATGTTCAGACTCTGGTTTATTAATGAATTACTATATGGAGATCAGGTTTGGACAAGAGCTACTGCAATCCTTCCTATGGACAGCCTTCAGTGACTTAAAGATCAGTTGTTAGCTCTAGCTCATAAGATCCTGGCCTCTATTACTCTGAGAACCATGCCTCCAGTTTTTGAACACTTGGAAACAAACTTCATTCTAACCCAAGTGATTTTAAAATGCACCAACATATCTTTCATATTTAGTCATGTGGATGATACAAGAGCTCAAAGCTTTTCACTTTTTGCATTATAGTTATCATTATTTATGTTTGTAACGACAGGCTATTGTTTTTTACACAATGCTTTAAAACCATATACATCTATTTCTGATATTGGTTTAAATATATACTATAATAATACCTTGAAAATAGTCACCATTTCATAATTTATTCCTTCAATACACAATACAGTAAATATCTAGTGAAAGGCAGGAGAGATGGTTCAGTGTTTAAGAGCGCTTGGTAATTTTCCAGAAGATGTGAGCTTGATCGCCAACAGCCAAGATGAATTGCTCACCTCTTGTAATAACTCTAGGTTCAGGGTATCTGATACCTTTCTTCTGGCAGCTTAAGGTTTATTGAACATATATGTGCATATATACATGAATGCATATAAATAAAATAGGATAAAATAAATCTATGTGGTAAAATTCAAGTCTGAAATAATAAAGTCACATTTACTCTTTGGTCTTCTATTTTGTGTGTCATTAATTTATTGTGCTCCCCATCCTCCACTAACATACAAAGAAAAGGCCAATGATCTATCTTGAGTGATAAGTACTAAATAACAAACACTTTTAGATGAAGATACGTAACTTATAACACTGACATAAATCTCTTCATAGACTCTCAATGTAATACACTCTCAATATAATAACATTTGTTTACACCTTCAATATAATACACTTTCAATATAATAACATTAGTTTTTCCCTTTATATATTTCTTCCTTCCTACTTAAAAACTCTAGGCTATGAATGTTTTCTTCCCTCCAAAACTCATACTGAAATTTAGTTGTATTAATTGAGCATTATAAAATTGAAGCTTAAAGAAGAGATTAAATATGGCAGCCTTGATCTAAAGGATATTATGAGTAATCATTGTTCAATACAGTATTTTATTGAGATATAATTTCATAGAATATATTATAATTATGGTTTTTCCTCCGTCATCTCCCTTAATATCCCCTCTACCTCCTCACCCATTTGATTTCAATACCTATATTTTAAAAGAATATGAGTTACTGTAAGAATGGTTTATCAATCAATTAATGTAATTCAATTATTCCAAATTAAAAGTAAGAAGTGATTGTAGCTACTTTTTGTTCATTTTCTTTTTATCTGGTGCTATGTGATAAATGAAAAAAGAAAGCCCTTTTCATATCCCTACAATTTATTCCTGAACTTCTCTGATTCCTGAACTTGGGCAAATACACTACTCTTTGTGATAAATTACCCAGTTTCTCTTATTTTGCTAGCAGCTGGAGCATAGAGAAAATTATGGAGAAACTCTAATTGTATTACAACCCATCAAATCTAATGACCAGTCATGTGGTTTAGTTGCGAACTCCCAAATTATATCACTGAGACTCTAGAGACTGATACTGAATGACTGGAGAGTGAGATGGCAGTTTGCATGATGTTTAGAGTACAAGGATCAAACAGCTGCAAAGAATGTACAGTTCACAGATGGAGATGAAGTGGGTGCTCATGACAAAGGTATATTTTGTTGTTGCAGATGGATTGGTGCTGATGTCTGGAGTGCTGCTTTGCATCTTTCTTCCAGCCTCACCTTACAGCCCTATTGAAATTTTATTAGTCTTCTTAATAACAAATAGTAGACACTTTTCTGATTAATAGAAAAGAACAAGTGTGAGTGGAAACTGAAAGGAATTTTATGAGACTCAAATAGCTATCTTCAAAGCAGCCCAAGGACCTGTGCCGAACCAGGTAATACATGTCCTGCCCTTAGCCACACCAAGCTTCTTTAGAAGCATTGGATCTGATTGGAGAAATTAAGGGGCAATTCTAAGATTCAATTTGTATAACAAGGATACAATCCCTTATTCTCTCTGAATTAGCCTAAGGAAGTTGGAGTTTGAATTTAGAAGTTTCTGAGTGATAATCTCATGCCTGTTTCAAAAAGAATTCAGTGGTCTTTAAAGTAACATAGTGCCTTTGCAGACTCAGCCCCCCTACTTAATCCAATTTTGACTCAAATCAGACAAACTCTGAGATTTTCATTTGTGATAACCAATGCAGTTCCTTTTTACTTTAAATAACTTTGTTCTGATGACTGTCATTTTCAAAACCACTTCTCAATATCTTCTCTAAGAACCAGTGCTGCCAAAATGACATAAAGAAGGCTCTATATTCAGCAATAGGGGGGAAAGATAGTTAAAGGGAGAACAATGCAATACTTGTTAGAATAAAGTATTTTTTTCCAAAAGTCTATTGGGAAAAGTGCTGCTTTTGCTTGAAGCCCAAATTATTAGGAAAGATTAATTATCAAGAACGTAATTAGTTGTTCTAGCAGTAACTCAAAAAATAATAGAATAAGTAAGTTGAAATAATAGAAAACATTGTTATGCATACACTATAAAATTTGTAGAAAAAATCACTTATGTAACAAAAAATAGTTAACTGATATAATCCACATCTCCTAAAGTATTTTCTCCAAATCCTTCCTCACGAGATAGAGTAATACTATGTTTTATCATACCCTATTCAGAATTTGTCTGCCATTACCAAATAATCTCACTGATCACTGGTGTTTCATAATTAGACAGGGAAGTTAAGAATCATAATACATGATATAAAAGCTCAGTTCCTTTTTCAACAATGCAGCCAAGTAAATCTTGAACATTTTTCCTTTCAACTTTAAAACTTGTAGTTCCCTTGTTATAACAAAATAAAATGTCAAGCATACTTTCAAGGCCACCACTTTTCTTTAAAGGGACACAATCATATAATTGACCACCTTAATCATTCAAAAAGGTTTTTGCTGTGTTATTATCACTAGATTCAACATCTTGACTTCTCAGACGATTTTTTTTTCTTTGCTAAAATGTTGTCTTTTGGAAAACTTTCATAAGAATGGAACACTTATTAACTAATATACGACTTCTTGAGCTATCTTAGTGATAATGAGCATAAATAGCTATATTTTAAGAAAGCTTCACTCAGAAAGAATAAAGAATCATGTCTTCAAAAATTAGTGAGAATGCTAGAAGCTATCACATTTCATTTTAACCTAGGTCTAAGAGATATCAAGATGGTCATAGACTGACACACATCTTTGTGCTTAAAATAGTTGAATAGAAACTGACATACATGACTAGAATAAATAGAGCTCCAGCATTGGGGATAACAGGTGATTCATAAACATAACAATTTGCAATAATTTTAATTAAGAAATGACTTTTATTTAATAAATGTGAGCTCAGAGAGTAGTATATTGCTTTTCAAAAAGCCTTCACATCAACTAATAACTGAGCAAAAATAGGAAGAGTAATAACAATTGAATTTATAAAGGAATTTCAAAATGAACTAAACATTGCTATCCTTCTTATTTCAAAGAAATTGCTGATGAACTGCTTACTTTAAAGTAGTAGTTGAAATGAGAGTATGTCATCTTGCTATATTGTATTAGGATGATAACCCTAGAAGCCTGCTCTTTTCAGAAGGGAAAATGAGTAACAGTGGCTCTGGGGTGAAACTAGGGGGAATCCTGGTATCTCTTGTATGTGAGAAAAAACAAAAACAAAACAAAAAAACCAACAACAACACAAGACCTTGGTTCTCAACCTTCTTAGTGTTGCAGAACTTTAATACCGTTCTTCATATCATGGTGACCCCCAATCATAACATTATTTTTTGCTGCTTTATAACTCTAATTTTGCTACAGTTATGAACTGTTTTGTTAATATCTGATATAGAAGATATCTGATATGTGACTCCTGTGAGGGTCACAAGCCACATGTTTGGAACTGTTGCTTTAAAATATTCATTCCTGTCAAGTGGTTTAACTTATTCATTATTGTCTCATGCTTGAGCTACTTGAAATTAATCTCAGATCCTTATAATGATGAGTAAACATTTCAGTATTTAATAATATAAATTATATTACATATATATGAATTTGGCTTATACTAAGATATTTTTAAAATATATAGCTAACTTTCAATTATTCTTTATTACATCCAAGGGACAATTGATATTGAATCATCCTCATAATATCATAGAAAAGCTATTACTGTCACAGTAATTTTAAAAGCTGGGAAACTAAGGCTCACCATGACAACATTAGAACAAAGCTTTGCCACATACCCTTATCTACTGATGCCAATCCTGTCACCATAGTGCTTGATTTGGTCAAATATGGCATTTGAGGCAAGGGATAAAAAGTTTAAATGATCTAAAATTTCCTGTAAGATTAGAAAAAAAAATTCTGGAAAACTTAAAACATAGTATTGTATTAAAAAAAAACATATCTCCCATAACTACATCAAACTTGAGGGTTCTTATTATGAATGACACAGTAATACTGGTTATCTATGTATAAATCATCTGAATTAGGTTGGCATTTAAAAAAAAATTCTCACATACAGTATATTTATCCCACAGCCTCTTCTCCTTCTACTCCTCTCAGCACCCCCTCATCTACCCTTCCTTAGATCCACTGCTCCTCTGTGTCCCTTCTGTAAAGATCAGACATCACAATGAAATCACCTGACCTCAGCATAACATGACTCATACCCTGCACATACCCTCATAACAGATTCATACCCTGCACATACCCTTGTATCAAGGCTGGACAAGGGAGCAAACTAGACAAAAAGTGCAAGCAGAAGAGTAGATACACCCTCCCACACTCTGTGTGTCAGCCCAACCACAGCATGTATAAATAGGGCCTGGTACACACCCAAGCAGATTTGGTGGTTGCTCCTTCCGGGATTGAATCTCCAAAAGAACATGATCCACAGAGCTAAGCAGCACAGTTAAGGCCTCACAGACAACATTCTTATACAGCTTCTCAGACTGTCCATTTTTTTTAAAATCTGATTCTCTTTATAAGCATATATTTTCTAAAAAAACTTTCAGAAGATATATAGCTTAGATTTCTTTTATTCAAATGCAAAACGATATAACTCACAGTATTGTTTCCTTAGTAACTGCTAAGGCTTCTCAGAATCACAGATGAAGAAGCCAGATATTAGACAAAGTACAAGCTTTGGGAAAGTTGAGATGGGAGCTTGGGTTTTACTAAGTCCCTTAATCTATCTCTGGCATGGGTGGAGATCTCTGAAATAATGATCCCATCCAATTTACCAAAAAAATTCTTAAAGTACTTCATTAAACTGATACAATAACAGAACACTGAGAGTTAGCCATCACCACTAACACAATGCTGTCTAGAATTTAAGCTTATTATTTTTTATTTTCCTATTACCTGTTATTTTCCAAAATTTCAACTGTCCCATATTTTTTTTTCTTTTTATCACTTCTCCAACAATTAAATATTCATTCTTGAGTCAGGCTTTACTTACAGTGAATTGAGGTACTATGTTACCCAATTATTTCAATACAATTGAGGTTAATTTTTTTCAGTAAGGGGAGATTTATTTAATAGGTAAATAAATATCATTTTTATTACCCTAAGTAGTAGAACCAAAATTCAAAATGTAGGTTATCTGACTCAAGTTTATCTGTTCTTCAGTACTAGGCTAAATAAAATTAACATTAGTTTGCATGTAATTGTTGAACTTTTCTATTAATAAAAATTATAGGTATAACAGAAAAGTCAGAAGGCAAGTTTCCTCATACTTCTGTCTGAAGAGGTTCCTTTTGTAAAACCTTTCCTGCCAATCCTTACAATTATTCCCAGTCTGAGAGTTTGATGGACGCTTGTCTTTCCCTCTTTAGTACTGTAATTAATGTTCTGTGCTACACAACAATCTCTTGGGATAAAATCATCTTGATTGAAATGCTTTTATTTATTTATTTTTTTGAGTTCACTGAGTGTAGAAAGAGTAGAAAACTGAATTATACAAAAGCTTGCACATTAATTTACAGTCAGAAACAATTTTATCAATCAACCTAGTCATATGAAATGCCAACTAAATGAAAATTCTAATTCTGACAGAATTATACCTCTATCAAGATTTTAATTTTGATTATATGCCATTGCACATTTACATCAATTATCAGCTAATATTTTCAGACCTAATGTCATCCTAAATTTCATTAATGTTAACTTCCACTGACTATCCATTTGTCAAAGCATGGGAGAATCATGTAAAAATAGCTGTGATTTTCAGCATCATCAGTAAGATTACCCCAATTTCAGTTTATTAATCAATAACAATGATTTATCTTCCTCCACTTGAAGAGAATGTTTGTGTAAATTTGTGCTATGTGAACAGCTGGGTGGTCTATATGGAGCAGGTTATTGGATGTGAGATTCACAGAAGCAAATAGTAAAGGATGATGATGAGTTGGTTTTATTGCTGTCTAATAGTGAGTACAAGGACTCACCAATTTTATGCCCAGATCTCAAGGTCCCCACTGAACACCAAAGGCCATGAGGAATCTAACTCATATGCAAAAGCAAAGAGTCTTTATTAAAGTTGGAGCTCCAATGCTCCAACCTCTCTAGGACCCCAGCTGGGGAAGCCTTGCATTTTTATCACAGTTACAGCAGGGTATGGGGCTTTCCAATTTAGCAGTTACATGATAGGTTAACTTGAGTAATCTATTCCAAAACATATGGAACATTAGATATTTGCCTCTTAAAAGCTGATTAGCTAAGAAGGAGTGAAGCACTAAGGGATCAAAATACTCATGATATGGAGACAAAGTGTGGAGCACAGATTGAAGGAAAGGTCATTCAGAGACTGTCCCACCTGGAGATCTATCCCATATACAGTCACCAAACCCAGACACTATTGTGGATGCCAAGAAGTGCTTGCTGACAGGATCCTGATATAGGTGTCTCCTTAGAGGCTGTGCCAGAGTTTGACAAATATAGAGGCAGATGATCACGGCCAACCATTGGACTGATCATAGGGTCCCCAATTGGTTCCCCAGTGGAGGAGTTAGAGAAAGTTTTGAAGGAGCAGAATGGGTTTGCAACCACATAGGAAGAACAAAAATAACCAAAAAGACCCTGAGAACTCCCAGGACTAAACCACTAAGAAGTACACATGGAGGGACCCACAGCTCCAGCCAAATATGTAGCAGAGGATGACCTTGCTGGGCATCAATGGGAGGAGAGGCCCTTGGTCCTGTGAAGGCTTGATACCCCAGTGTAGGGGAATTCGAGGGCGAGAATGCTGGAGTGGATGGGTGGGTCAACACCTTTGTAGAAGCAGGGGAGGGGGAATGGGATAGGAGGTTTGTGAGGGAGGGGATCAGGAAAGGGGATAACATTTGAAATATAGGTAAAGAAAATATCCAATCAAAAAAAAAAGATGATTAGCTGTTACTCAAAGTAGGGTGTCTGTTGTTAGGAAAGTTATGGCTTTGCTAGGGGTGTCTTTGTTCCTGGGACAAGCTGTGGTTTTCCCAATAACTGAGTTCAGCCTGAAGATAAGCTTAATGTAACCTATAGTTGATAGACATCTGTACACAGCTTAGAACAGACCACCAGGTAGGATTTATTCAGGAGATAGGGCAAAGATGAGGAGAGGGGGAAGAAGAGGGAGAAGATGGAAGAAGAGAAGAAGAAGAGGGTCAGGGGGTTCTGCCTGTTTTATATGGGTGGTGAAGTAGCCTTTCACAGATAAAGGTGAGGTAGCAAGGTAGATTCTGGGAATGTATGGCAGTTTCCTTGGCAGTGATTGGGGGTAGCCTAGATGTGATACCACTGGGATCGGAGCCTGATACCAACAGGAGTCTAAATACAAAACTGAGTTTATGATCTTATGCTGGGCCCTTCCATCAGAAAGCTTTAGATTCATACACAACTTCAAGTTCTTGGCCTAATGTGGAACCCGTAGTCTTTTCAAAGGTTTGAGACCAATAAGTATGTAATACTTCTTGGAGAAGGTCTCTTATCTTCAGATAAGTTTCCTAGTCTTAGGCCAGTCTTCTTATTATATACTAAAAAAAGCACAGTGAAATCTCATCAAACAGAAATGATTTTGCATCTGCAAGCAGGGGGTGTGTGGTGGTTTCTGGAATAGTCAGAGTGATGTCCTCACAAGCATCTTGCTCATGCAACTTCCTGAGCATGATATTACATAGTCATGGTCCAGACTTGTGGCTGATGTTGATACACAAATACAATTGATTTTGCTTCTCCTGACTCCAAAATCAATTTTTAAAATCCCTCCCTTAATATTTCCCTTTTCTAAGTTCCATGTCTACTGTCCTTCAAACTTTCATTTTCATAATGCATTCAAGTCTCCATTTGTTCTCTCTGAACACAAGGTATTTGTTTGTTCTCCAGAAATGGTGGATGAGCTTCAACTTTTCTCTCACTGTTTTATAATGGTTTTGGCTATTGGTGTTGAACATGTTCATTTTGTCCTTCTTTGAAATTTTTTTTATTTTTAACTATATTTAAACTACATTTTGCTTTTGGAGCCTAAACAAAGGGTTTACAAAGTCTTCCTTTTTGATGTGATTCCAAGTCTTATTCTGGAAGTCTTCCCCTTTCTCAATAAAGCCAAGTAATAACAAGTCTAATTCTTCCTGTAGCAAGTAAGTGCAAAAACAAACAAATAAACAAACAAACAAACACCAAGACAACAGTGATTAATATGTTGATATTTAAGAATATTTTTCAAATGTTTAGAAGTAGAAACTCTCCAGTAGACATCTATAAGGACAGAAAAAATTGGCAAATGCTACTTCCATTACAGTTGATTAGCCAGCTTATGAAGAACATGGCTGAATTTTTTGTCTTTCTTTTTTTTTCTTTCTTTCTTTCTTTCTTTCTTTCTTTCTTTCTTTCTTTCTTTCTGTCTTTCTCTCTTTCTCCCTTTCTCCCTTTCTCCCTTTCTCTCTCTCTCTTTCTTTCTCTCTTTCTTTCTTTCTTTCTTTCTTTCATTCTTTCTTTCTTTCTTTCTTCCTTCTTACTATCCTAAAATATCACATTTTATTGGACATTTGTTAGGGGCTGACTTTTAGCAGCAACACCAGGAAGCACAGGACTAGACCCCAGTTCTGCCACCCACACAGTATTAACCCCAGAAATGGGATCTCAGGCCTCCCCATTAATCTCTGGGGCAGAGGTCTGTTATCCCAGTTGGGATTGATTATGTGCAGCCCTAATGAGGTAATCACAGCTCAAATAATAAACCCTGGATTTTCCCCCAGGGAAAGGATTAGTAAAAAGTGAAGAAGAGATTATCTAACTTGGATCTGCCAGGGGTGGTGGCACATGCCTTTAATCCCAGCACTCGGGAGGCAGAGGCTGGCGGATTTCTGAGTTCAAGG
The DNA here is from genome assembly GCF_011762505.2 of Arvicanthis niloticus. Classification (NCBI taxonomy): domain Eukaryota; kingdom Metazoa; phylum Chordata; class Mammalia; order Rodentia; family Muridae; genus Arvicanthis; species Arvicanthis niloticus. The sequence goes on from NC_047667.1 coordinate 33,142,617, forward strand.
ACAGCCTGGTCTACAGAGTGAGTTCCAGGTTAGCCAGGGCTATCAGGTCCTCTCTCTGAAGGAAATACGAAGGCAGAACTAGCTACTCCAATAGCTGCAGTTACTTTATCAGATCAGCAATCTAATTTGGATCAGGCCATAAAGGCTCATGAGTTACATCACCTTAATTCTAAAACTTTAAAAGGTATGTTTAGAATTACCAGAGAACAAGCTAGACAAATTGTCAAACATTGTCAATCATGTGTTAAACTTTTACCAGTTCCTCATTTGGGTGTAAATCCAAAGGGACTGAGACCAAACAGTATCTGGCAAATGGATGTTACTCATTATAATGAATTTGGCAAGCAAAAATATATACATGTATGTGTAGACACATACAGTGGTTTCATTTATGCAACATTACAAATTAGAGAAGCAAGCAAGCATGTGATCGCTTGCTACAATCGCTGTATTGGGTGTGCCTAAACAGATAAAAACTGACAATGGCCCAGGTTATACAAGCTCCAGTTTCCACCAATTTTGTGAAAGACTGGGAATACTATATAAAACGGGTATTCCATATAATCCACAGGGCCAAGGTATAGTAGAAAGGGCACATCAAACCATTAAATGTCAATTTGAAAAAATTAAAAAGGGGGAATGGTACCCTACCAAGGGATCCCCCAGAAATATCCTTCATCATGCACTCTTCATTTTAAATTTTTTAAATTTGGATTCTGAAGGAAAATCTGCTGCAGATAGATTCTGGCATCCTGATACCAAAAAGAATTTTGCAACAGTCCTCTGGAAAGACCCATTAACTGGAACCTGGAATGGGCCAGACCCAGTGCTTATCTGGGGAAGAGGTTCTGTTTGCATACATTCCCAAACTGCAGATGCTGCACGTTGGCTGCCAGAGAGACTGATTAAACAAATAGACAACAATAACAAATCCAGGGAGGAGAAACCCCCTGAGAAGCATATTTTTTCTTCACAGGAAACATGAAGATGCTTCACAATTGCCTTCAAACTGGAACAGATCAACGAGTAAACCTGACTTGGGAAGTTATCAGTGCTGAAGAAGACATTACCACCCATATCTCCAGGGTGGCTCTATTGGACTCTTGATTCCCTGACTTATGATTTAGTGGGGAACTAGATTGTTTTAGATTTAGTGGGAATTTAGATTGTTTAGACCCAGGAGAAACCCACTACCACAGTTACTATAGTTGTTTTTTGGGTTTTAGATTGACTAGAGCAGGAACAGGGATTTCCTTAGTTTTCTTTAGATCAAAGCTATGATCAGTTTTGTATTTATATAGATTTAGATTCTGGTATAAGACATTTATAAACAGAATAGAAGAGGCTTGCACTTTTTACTCCTCTGATAGAGGGAGTTATATGTTGCCCTTTAAAAAGAGTGTTGCTGTCATACTAACTATTCAGGCGTTGTTAAGTCTCTTGTCTTTTGGGTCCATGTGGTTCAACAAACTGATGGCTTTTGTATGAGATGCTATTCAAATGAAACTCACACAGATCCATTATTACAGGCTGGAAGTAAGGGATTGTAAAACCTCTGTCATCAAGACTAATGAGGTATATCCCCTAACTTACGTGCTAAGCCGGATAGTCAGTGACGGGTAAGAGAGCATACTGAGACCCTTGCCCCTAAAAGAAGGAAGGCCTCACCATCCTAAGACAGGAGCTCAACCAATGGCTGTTGAGTATCCAAGGACGGGAAAGGGAGGCTGGGGTCCTTTGCTCCAACCTAGGACAGGCACGGTTTCCGTAAGTTTTCCCAGCCTTCCCTTTTAATAAAAAATTTAAAAGGGGGGACCTGTTGGGGGCCGACTTTTAGCAGAAAGCGGCTATCAGCTTTGCAGCCATCTTGAGCCATATACCCTGACATGAGATTTGAATTACAATAGCCTACAACAGCTGAGAACACTCTGATAATCTTGGTTTAGATACCTTGAGATTAAAGGTGCGTGAGATTATAGAGATCAGAGTTAGAGACAAGACCTAAGGGCATGATTAAAGGTGTAACTTAGAGGCGTGGCTTAGAAGTCAGACTATAGAAGACAGAACCAGAGATCAGAGAATATATAGACAGAGATCAGAGAATACAGGGGATCATTAGAGACGAATCTCAGACATTAGGTAGAATCTGCCATCACCCTCGCTCTTGCTGGAACCTCGACCTGCAGACCAGAGCTGCAGCTTGGGCGGGGATACAGTGGCCACCCAAATGTGGGTCGGCCCAGGCCTCAACATTTTGCTCAGGCCGAGACATTTTTTGGCCACCCCAACGTGGGACTAGTGCGGTTCCCAACATTATTTTGGCCGCCCCAATGTGGGGCTAGTGTGGACCCCAACAGACATTCTTTTTCTTTACATTTCAAATGATATCCCCTTTCCTGGTCCCCACCCGGAAACACCCTATCCCACCCCCCCTCCCCTGCTTCTATGAGGGTGTTCTTCCACCCACCCACCCCCCCCTCCCTGCCCTCAAAATCCCCTACACTGCAGCATCAAGCCTTCACAGGACCAAGGGCTTCTCTTCCCATTAATACCCAATAAGGCCATCCTTTGCTACATATGCAGCTGGAGCCATGGGTCCTCCATGTGTACTCCTTGGTTAGTGGTTTAGTTCCTGCGAGCTGTAGGGGGGCGGTCTGGTTGGTTGATATTATAGTTCTTGCTATGGCATTGCAAACCCCTTCTGCTCCTTCAGTTCTTTCTCTAACTTCTCCATTGGGGACCCCATTGGAGACCCATGCTCATTCCAATGGTTGGCTGCGAGCATCTGCCTCTGTATTTGTCAGGCTCTGTATTTTCTATTTCTACCACTCATTCTGCACATTCCTTTGTGGAAGGCATAAGGCACTAGTGATACTCATGGTTCACCCAACATTCCCATACTACATAAGAAGGCTATGGAGAATTTAATCTACATATAATTTTCTTTGTTTACTATATTGACACATGTCTGAAAAAATGCATGTTCAATAGAACAAAGTCTACAATTTGCAGAATACTTCAAATTGACTTTAAAAGTACTCACTGAAAGTTCCTTTTATAATCTTATTAAGCATAATATCTATATCTACTATCTTATTTGTCTATCTATCTATCTATCATCTATGTGTTTATCTATCCATCTATCTTATGGTTATTATGTTCAAAGTACCACCCTAAAAAATAGTTGAGCCTTCTCTTTGTCTTAAGATGCTTCTAGTATGGCTGCCTATTTAACATTAAATGTTAAATACATTTTATCTTCTCCTTTATTGATATTGAAACATTTAAAGATAAATTCTAACAAGAAATTTGTGATGAATAAAATTTTGATTATTGGTGATTTCTATTATTATTATCTACTATGATACTTGATTACTCAGTGAGCCAATTAATCTTCTTTTCTCAATTATTAGAAAACATTCATTAGCAAGAATTGTCTTTTAGAGTAATGATTTGAATGGAAATTTAGAAAATTTATATTGTTATAAATATTAATGATCTCATTTTAATCAAGCCGTTAGATCTACAAGTCATAGCCACATGGAGCTAAGTAGAGTAGATGTAAAGACCTACTTGACAAACTTATGATATAGTCTGCCAAATCTACACTGTGGAAAACTTTACAGGGTATTTTCTTCAAAAAAGGAATATCTTTAACAAAAGATGCTTTTAAAGTTTTAGTGGCATTTTTCATAGAAAAAAAAAGTTCTCATAACCTTCATATAAAACAACAATAGTAGCACAGATCTCTAAAGCAATCTTGAGCAAGAATAACCAGCCAGGAGATTTTACACTTCATGATTTCAAGTTACATTACCAAGCTATGGCATTCAAAGCTTCTTGGTACAAGTATAAAAACAAGCACTTATGCCAAGAAAACAGCATCATCCGGGCAGATACAGTCAACAAACCTTTTTCTTTTTTACAAGCTTAAGTGTTTTAATTTTAGAAACTCTAAAATGTTACAAAGTAATACTATTCTGCTTACAAGTTGCCCAATGCCAACCTGCAGCTATGTTAACCACAAAAGAAAAGCCTATCAACTGTCTGTCTGAGATTGAAGAAACAGTCATGCTTCAAAACAGGTGAGCATGCTCTTCCTGCCACAGGGCTGCCAAGACAGCTTCTCAAAACAATAGTGTTGTTTGCTTTCCCCCAAAGGAATTCCAGTGCTGAACCATAATTTGTAAATCTCCCTGCTCAAAGGTCACTTGTGTAAGAATGAACTATTCCCAAAGAGGACCAAAGGCTTTGGTGGTTTCATGCAGACACTGTAATTTGAGAAGGGACCAATAATACAAACCAACCTTAATAATTTGTTCTGGGAATATGGTTCATCCACAAACAAGAAAAGGAAACTGTTCTATTATACATTTTTTTGAGCCCTGTCAACACTAGTTTACTATATAGTCCCTTTCAGGTTTGATTTAGAACAGCTGTTTATTATACTCTGTCACACCCAGTAGTGCTTTTTTTTGTTATTTTATTTATTTACATTTCAAATATTGTCTCCCTTTCCGGTTTATTGTCCACATACTCCCACACTCTTCCATTCCCCTTCCCCTTGCTTCTATGAATGTACTCCCCCACTCACTCACCACTCCCACCTCAACCACCCTAGCATCCCCTACAGAAGGGCATCAAGCCTTCCCAGGACCAAGGGCCTACTCTCCAATTGATGCCAGATAAGGCCATCCTCTGCTACATATGTAGCTGGAGCCATGGATCCCTTTGTGTATACTTTTTGGTTGGTGGTTTAGTCCCTGGAATCTCTGGGTGGTATCCTTACTTGATATTGTTGTTCTTTCTATAGGGTTGCAATCCCCTTCAGCTCCTTCATTCCTTCCCCTATTGAGGAACTCCTCCATTGCGGTCCAGTCCCTGTGCTCAGTCCAATGGTTGGCTGTGAGTATTTTTGCATATGTATTGGTCAGGTGCTAGCAGAGCCTCTCAGGAGACAGCTATACCAGGCTTCTGTCAGCAAGAACTTCTTGGCATCAGCAATAGTATCTCAGTGTGGTGTCTGCAGATGGGAAGGACTCCTAGGTGGGGCAGTCTCTGTATGGCCTTTCCTTCAGTCTCTTTGTCCCTGCATTTCCTTTAGACAGAAGCAATTCAGGGTTAATATTTTTGAGATGGCCTCATCCGTCAACAGGGGGCCATGCCTAAATTCTGTCTGTATATGGACTCTCCAGGTTCTCTCTCTCCTTTGCTGGATATTTCAGCTAAAGTCATCTCTGTTGGGTCCTGGGAGTCTCTTGCTTTTCCAGCATCTGAGACTTTCTAGTGTTTACTACGAGTTCCCCATCTCATTCTCCTACACACATCTGTTCAATTTCTTGACTCTCTGTACTTCTCCCTGTCTCCTTTCACACCTGATCATGCCCCCAATTTTCAAAAACCTTCCCCTCCTCTCTCCCTTCCAGGTCCCTTGGTCCCTCTATTTCCTGTGATTATTTTGTTCCCCCTTTTAAGTAGGACTGTGGTGTCCACACTTTGGTCTTCCCTCTTCTTGAGCTTCATATGATCTGTGAATTGTATTGTAGATATTCACGGCTCTTTTCCTAATATCCATGTATAAGTGAATATATACCATGTGTATTCATGAGACTGGGTTACCTCATTCAGGATATTTTCTAGTTCCATCCATATGTCTGTAAATTTCATGAAGTCTTGTTTTTAAAAGCTGAATAGCATTTCATTGTGTAAATGTACTACAGTTTCTGTATCCATTCCTCTGTTGAGGGACATCTGGTTGTTTCCAGCTTCTGGCTATTATAAATAATGCTGCTATGAACATAGTAGAGCATGTGTCCTTGTGATATGTTGGAGCATTTTTTTGGGTATAGACACAGTTGTATAGCTGGATTGTCAGGTAAAACTATTTCTAATTTTCTGAAGAAGCATCATATTTTCCAAAAAAGTATTACCAGCTTGTAATCCCACCAGCAATGGAAGAGTGTTGCTCTTTCTCCACATCCTCACCAGCATCCGATGTCACCTGAGATTTTGATCTTAGTCATTCTGATTGAACTAGATAAATGACAAGTCTTTGAAAACTGAAACAGAAATGCAGGGAAGAGAAAATGAGAATCAACTCCTTTCCTGGATGTAGTCCTTAGAAGCTTTTCATTTCAATGATTTAGCATGTAAGTTGAAACTACCGTGACAAATTTGTAGTATCCAAAATTATTTGTTAACTGTTAAAAACACTCTACAGTAATGGTACCTTTCTCACACTTATATTGATAGGTAAGTTCAAAGTAGTGGAAAGATTTAAACTCAAACATTTGTCAAAATTTTTTAAACAGTGAAAGTGCTTTAATATCATAATGATATATAAATTCTCTACACTTTCAACAATGGTAAATCAATTTAAACACTTGAATTTTTGCTAAACAGAGCAATAGAAATGTCATTGTATTCTTACAAAAAGAAAAATTCTTTTATGAGTAGGTAAAATACATCTTTTTATTTTCCTTTTGTGGAATCACGCTTAAGATGTATTTTATATTCTAAACAGTATGATTTTGTGTATTTTTCCTGTTAATTCTATAAATTAACTATGACATCTACATATTTTTAAAATATTTATTTATTCATTTACTTCCCAGATGCTGAGCCCCTCCAGAGCCCCCTCCCAGATTCCTTCCCCTATTCCTCCTCCCCTTTTCTCTGAGTCAGTGGACTCCACTCTGAATATCCCCCTAGCCTGGTGCATCAAGTCTCTGCCACTTTAGGTACATCCTCTTCCACTGAGGTCAGACAAAGCAACCCTGTTGGGCAAGAGATACCACAGTTACGCTACAACTTTAAGGTGAAATTTTATTCCAATTGTTTGGAGTCCCATATGGAATCTAGGATACACATTTGCTACATATGTGTCAAGGGACACTTTACAGCTGATGTATGCTTTTTGGTTGGTGGCTTAGTCTCTGAGAACTCCCAGAAGTCCAGGTTAGTTGACTCTGTTGGTCTTCTTGTGAGGTTCACATCGCCTTCAGGATCTTCAAACTATTTCCCAACTCTTCTGTAAGATTCTCCAACTTCTGTCCAATGTTTGTCTGCAGCTATCTTTATCTGTTTCAGTCAGCTGCTGGGTAGAGCCTCTCAGAGGACAGATATGCTAGAGTCTGGTCTGTAAGCATAACAGAGTATCATTGATAATGTCAGAGACTGGTGCTTGCTCATGGGGTAAGTTTCAAGTTGGATGGGTTATTGCTTGGCTATTCTTTTAGTCTCTGTTCCATCCTCGTTCATGCATTTCTTTTAGACAGGAAAAACTTTGAGTCAAAAATTTTGTGAGTTGATGTCCTTAACTTTCCACTGGGGGTCCTGCCTGGTAACAGGAAGTGACCTCTTCAGGTTCCATGTCCCCACTCTTAGGCAACTCAGATAAGGTCACCTGCATTGCCTCCTAAGAGGCTCTCCCATCCTAGATCTTTGGGACTACCCAGATATTCTGTCCAAACTCCATCTTTGGAAGCTGCAGATTTCCAGTCATTCTCCTGACCCTTTGGTCCTCTCTATCTTCTCTATATGTCTCCCTCTACAGTACATTCACTCCCCTTCCCCTTCCCTTTCTCACCCAGTTTCTTCACAATTTCTCCCACCTATGACTGTTTTGTTCCCTCTTTTAAATTTGATTAAGGCAGCCTTACTTGGGCCTTCCATCTTGTTTAGCTTCCTTGGGACTGTTGAGTATATTATGGGTATTCTGTACTTTATGTCTAATGTTCACTTATCAGTGAGTACATATCATGCATGTGGTTACCTCACTCAGGTAACCATTTCTAGTTCAGTCCAATTGTCTGCCAACTTAATGACAGTGTTGTTTTAAATAGATGAATAGTATTGTACACTTATAGACACTTGATTTTTGACAAAGAAGTCAGAACTATACAATGTAAAAAAAAGAAAGCACCTCCAACAGATAGTACTGGTCTAATTGGATGTCTTCATGTAGATGAGTGAAAGTAAATCCGTATTTATCAGCCTGAACAAAACTGACATCTATATGCATTAAAGAACTGCAACATAAAAGCATGTACACAAAATCTAATATAAGAGAAACTAGGAAATAGCCTTGAACACATTGGTACAGGACACAATTTCCTGAACTAACAATGTCTCAGGCTCTAAGATCAACTTTGATAAATGAGACCTCATGAAACTAAAAAGCTTCTGTAAGGCAAAGAACATCATCAATTGGCCAAAATGGCAACCTACAGATTAGTAAAGATCTTTCCTTACCCTACATACAATTGAAGGCTATAAAAAAGGTATATAGAAAGCTCAAGATGTTAAACTATAATAAACTAAAGAATCCAATTTTAAAAATGGGGTACAGAGCTAAACAGAGAATTCTCAACATAGGAATCTCTAGTGGCCAAGAAGCACTTAAGTAAATTTTCAACATCAAAGCAACCCTGAAATTCCACCTTACACCAATCAGAATGGCTAAGCTCAAAACCTCAAGTGACAGCACGTGCTGGCTAAGATACAGAGAAAGAGAGCACTTCTTTGCTAGTGGGACTGTAAACTTGTATAACATCTCTGGATATCAATATGGAGATTTCTCAGAAAATTGGAACTAGTTCTAACTGAAGGCTATATTACTTCTCTACATATACCCAAAAGGTCTTCCATCATTCCACAAGGACATGTGCTCTACTATGTATATAACAGCTTTATTAATAATAGCCAGAAACTGGAAATAATGCAGATGTCCCTCAACCAAAGAATGGAAACATCTACCTATTATTAGAAGTATGGATACAATCATTTCTGGTGTCTTAATTTCTGAACCTATTGAATTTAGAATATTTTTTTTTTTGGCATTGTAAGTGGCTTAATTCGAAATTACTACTTATTTTGTTATTAGTGTTTTTACATTAGTATTCTAATTTTATGGTATTTCAAATTATCTTAATCATGTGACTATTATTACCACTGGTTCTGATGGTTATAGTCATTACTTAATGATGCATTGTACAGTTATTGGTGTTAGATCAGAAAGAGCATGCTTTTGTTTGCTAGTGTATAGTATGGGAGAGATTATGAGCTTTGAAGAAACTTTCCTACCTTACCCATGTTGGGATCCTGTGCCTTTTCACAGCTTTCCTTGCTTGCATGAAATTGAAGAATAATAGCTGTATAATTTACATTGCTTTCAGTATTCAATCCCTACAGTCTTTCTTTCGCTCCTAGAAACTTGATTTACAGTTGTTTTAACCAAATCTCTTAGGTTGATTCTCTGACTGTCTCACAATGTAAAGATAGAGATCCAAGGAATGGAAAATATGTTTTCTGCTGAAGGAGAAATCTGATCAGAACAGGAATTTAGCTTTTCTGAGTCTAGTTATTTATCACTGATGAGGAGATTGGTGTCTGTGTTTTTCCTTTCCCTCAAGACATATTAATTTTCTGCCTTAACAAGCATGCTCCTTTTCAAATTATACTTTATTTTTATTTTAAAATTTAATTTAATTTTGTAGTTGTTCACTTTACAGTCCACTTACTTACCCCCTCCTGGTCACTCCCTTCTACAATCCCCCCCTGCAACCTCCCTCCTCTTCTCCTCTGAGCAGGTGTGCCCCCTTCCCAGATATCCCCACACCCTGTCACATCAAATATCTCTGCATCTAGGTGCTTCCTATCCCACTGAGGCCAGACAAAGCCGCCTAGCTAGAAGAACACATCCCACATACAGGGAACAGGTTTTGGTATAGCTTCCATTCCAGTTGTTTGGGACCCACATGAAGACCAAGCTGTACAACCACTACATATGTGCAGGGAGGCCTAGGTCTAGCCCTTGTGTGTTCTTTGGTTGATGGTTCAGACTGTGAGATCTTCAAGGGTCCAGGTGTGTTGACTCTGTTTGTCTTCCTGTGGAGTTCCCATCCCCTTCAGGGCCCACAATCCTTCCTCCTATTCTTCCATAATTGTCCTCAAGCTCCATTGTTTGGCTATGGATGTCTGTATCTTCACATTTAGTTTATTATTTTTTTTTATTTTATTTAATCTTTTATTACAGTCCAGATTTTTACAGTCCACAAGGATGTACCCACTCCAACACCTCCCACTGCACCAGACCTCCCCACTCTCTTAAGCCTCCAATCTGACTGGGTTAGGTATCTCTTCTCTGACTGAGCCCAAACTCAGCAGTCCTCTGCTGTATATGTGTTAGGAGCTCCATATCAGCTGGTCTATGCTGCCTGGATGGTGGCCCAGTTTCTGAGAGATCTCAGAGGTCCAGGTTAGTTGAGGCTGCTGGTCCTCATATAGGTTCACTCAACTCTTCAACTTCCAGCTTTTCCCTAATTCAATTACAAGGGTCAGCAGCTTCTGTCTATTGGTTAGGTGTAAATATCTGTATCTGACTCTTTGCTTACTGGGTCTTTGGAGGGCAATCATGATAGGCCCCTTTTTGTGAGCATACCATATTCTCAGTAATAGTGTCAAGCCTTGGGGACTCCCCTTGACCTGGATCCCAATTTAGGCTTGTTGCTGGACCTCCTTTTTCTTAGGCTCTTCTCCATTTTTGTTCCTACCAGTCTTTTAGATAGGGACAATTATGGGTTAGAGTTTTTGACTGTTGAATGGCAACCCCAATCCCTCACTTGATGCCCTGTCTTTATGCTGAAGGTGGGCTCTACAAGTTCCCTCTCTCCACTGTAGTGCATTTCATCTAAGGTCCCTCCCTTTGAGTCCTAAGAATCTCTCACGTCCCAGGTCTTTGGTGGATTCTGGAGGGTCTTCCCCTCCCCACCTTCTACCTCCAGAAGTTGCCTGTTTCTATTCTTTCTACTGGCTGTCAGGGCTTGAGTCCTGTTAGTTCAATCAGAATTTGTTTCTTCAAATCTTTTTTTCACACACTTTTCAATTTTATTCTATTTACATATATTTTCACCTATTTACATATTTTATTGTTGTATTGAAAAGACAAAGTGATAATTGTTAATTTGGGGTAGAGTATTAAAGTCAATGGAATTTCATTTTTATAAGATTTAAAGACAGGCATTGATAACAATAGCATACTAGTCTCCCTTTCAAATTTGTATAATGCATTCAGACCTCAAGCAGTACATGTTTATATTAAATAGTAGTAAAGTAAACACCCATTACAGAAGGCATCATATTCAACATATTAAAACTCCATATTTTCTATATAGTAATGCTTTAAATATAAAATAGAAATCACTGTAGCTCATGAACTGTATTTAGCCATATCCAGAGGCTAGGCATGGCCCCTGGTTGAGGGATGGGTCCACCCACCCACCTCCAAAATTTTAACCCAGAATTGCTCCTGTCTAAAGAAAATACAGGGATAAAGAGTAGAGCAGAGACTGAAGGAAAGGCCATCCATAGACTGCCCCACTTGGGAATTCATCCCACATGCAGACACAAACACAGACACTATTGTGATGCCAAGCAGTGCTTGCTGACAAGAGACTGATATGGCTGTCTCCTGAGAGGCTCTGCCAGATCTTGACCAATACAGATGCAGTATGCACAGCCAAATATTAGACTGAGCACAGGGATCCCAAAGGGGAAGTTAGGGCAAGGACTATAGGAGCTGAACTGGTTTGCAATCTCATAGGAAGAACAATATCAACCAACCAGACCTCCCAAAGCTCTCAGGGACTAAACCACCAACCAAAGAGTACACAGGGATTACCCATGGCTCCAGCTGGATATGTGGCAGAGGATGACCTTATTGAGCGTCACTGGGAGGGGAGCCCCTTGGTCCAGTAGAGGCTTAATGACTCAGAATAATGGAACACTAGGCTGCTGAGGCAGGGCAGGTGGGGAAGCACCCTCATAGGGTCAAGGGGAGGGAGAAGGGGATAGGGGGCTTGTGGAGGGGAGACTGGGAAGGAGGAATAACAGTTGAAATGTAAATAAATAAAATAACCAATAAAAAAGATGAAAAAAAAAAGCCTCGGCTTATTTTCATCATATTTTAGATATTTTGAGCCATAATTTAATAGCCATAATTTAATAACAAATAAATATAAATGTATTCCCATTCTGTCCATTTTTGCATCAATTAAGTCTTGCTGAATAAAATCCTGTTGAACATTTCTCTCCAGCTCTTGAATGGAAAATATCTTTTTTTTAAAAAACTTTTTTTCTCCCTGTACTTCTTCCTCTTTTTTTGTTTTCTAACCCTTTTACTTATTCTTCAGATAAAACTTTCATTTCTATTCTGTGATGATTAACATTTATCCTAGCATATGCCTCATTAAAGCTACAGATGAAGCAATATAGAACGATGATTGCAGTGTGATTCTGAGCAATAAAATGACCCTGCCTTTAGGATATGTTTCTAGGTTTGCTGTGTGTGGAATGGAAATAGTTCCTGCAGAAAGTCCTTTCTCCACACAATTAATCACCTACATTATTGTTAACATAAGGTCTTTCTCTCATCCAAGACGCTAGTATCATCACCAAGGTCTGTGTTAAGCTGCATGTATATCAGAACTGCATTTGAGTGTTGCAGCCCAAAATGTAAAGAATTCTTAGGCAAGAAGCCACAGAAATAACAGTCTCTCAAATTCTGATTCTCAAAAAGATTTGGTTTGGTTTCGTTTTGTCTCAGATTTGTCTCTTGTGAACTGTCCTCCTTACAAATATCAAATGAGAATTGTCAGGCTCCACAGGCTTCTGATCTTGGTTACCACAACATTTACTTCCCAAATTGACTGACTGATGACTAGGATGTCATCTCACAAAGCAATTCCTACTCTGGAAAATCTTATGCTCTTGCTTTTAATGGCATTAAATTAAATAAGGTCAAACAATATACAGTCACCTCATTTTTACTTCTTGGCATAATACTTAATGTTTCTTAGTTTATTTAGTCCTAGGCTGAAATACTTAGATTAGAAAGTTGCCAATTTAATCAATAGACATGAATTTCTCTCTTTTTGTTGTAAATGAATATGTACATAGATATACAAACAGATGGATAATGAATCTAGATAAGATATTCTAACATATTTATATACACACAAATGTATTGTTCTTTACATATCACATAGAGAAATACATATGTGCTAATGATTGGGTTGGGAGACAAGAGTACAAAAAGAAATAACTGGAATTGGGAATATTGGTAGGGAGAGGTAGAAACCTAAGTAAGTAAAAATTCCTTGGAATCTATGAGAGTGGCCCTTATAAAGTTTCCTTGTAATGGGGAATATGGAGCCTCAACTGGCCATCTTCTGTAACCAGGCTCCTAGCAGTTGGAACTGATTACTCTAGACACAAAATCTTCAACTTCCACCATTTCATCAGCTATCTTTCTTCTAAACTTTAGAACAACTTACCACAGGTAACACTACCTACAAATGCACTAGATCATTTCATATCAATCATTAATCAGTACGATATCCTGCACACTTTCTGACAGGTCATTCTTATGGAGGAATTTTCTAATTTAATTTCAATTTTCTAAGATAAGTTTAGGTTTCTCTCAAGTTGACCAAAAATAAATAAATAAATAAATAAATAAATAAATAAATAAAAAAAACAAAACAAACAAACAAAAAAAAACGAAACAACAACACCCAAACCAAATAAAACAACAAAATAGCACACTCTTCATGGGTTACACTGGACCTGAAATTGAATAACAGGATTTCTACCACGAGAAATAGAAAAAATATACACAGAAAAATTGGTGTGAGCATTTGGGCTCAGATTGTTTTGATAAGATTTCATTAAAAAAGATTGTGAGGGCCAGATCAGTGGCCAATACTTTCCCACACCCTACAGCCTGCATGCCTCCCAGAAGATCCACAATAACCAGGGACACAGGAGGCCTGCTCTAACCAGAGACACAGGAGTCCTATCCTAAGCAGAGACAACACTGCCTGACTTCATTGAGACTGGCTCTAACCCAGATCACATAACTCTGCATGCCTCCAAGAAGGCTGGCTCCAATCAGAGACTTAAAGGTCAGTTAACACCAGAGATAAACAGATGGTAAAAGGCAAGTGCAAGATCATAAGAGACAGAACCCAATGCAATCAGAACCATCAGAACCAAGGGTCTCCCACCACAGGAAGCCCTTGACACTCTGACTGGCCTGAAATACAAGATAATGACTTAAAATCTCATCTGATGAAGATGATAGAGGATTTTAAGAAGGATATAAATAACTCCTTTAAAGAAATACAGGATAACACAAGCAAACCGGTAGAAGCAGAAACAAATCCCTTAAAGAAATACAGCAAAAATACAATCTAGTAAATGAAGGAATTGAACAAAACAGTTCAAGACCTAAAAATGCAAATAGAAACAATAAAGGAAATACAAATGGAGACAACCCTGAGGATGGACAACTTAGGAAAGAAATCAGGAGCTACAAATGCAAGCATCAGCAACAGAATATAAGAGAGAGAAGAGAGAATCTCAGATGTAGAGGTACCATAAAAATATTGAGACATCAGACAAAGAAAATACAAAGTGTAAAAAGCTCCTAACCGCCCCCCCCTCAAATATCCAGGAAATGTAGGACACGATGAAAATCAAACCTAAGAATAATAGGAATAGAGGAGGCTGAAGAATCTCAGCTCCAAAGGCCAGAAAACAACAAAATCACAGAAAATGTCCCTAACCTAAAGAACAAGATGATCATAAATGTATAAGAAGCCTACAGAACACCAAATAGATTGGACCAGAAAAGAAAGTCTTCCCATTACATAATAATCAAAACACTAAATTCACAGAACAAAGAAAGAATATTAAAAGCTGTTAGAGAAAAAGGGCAAGTAACATATAAATGCAGACCTATGAGAATTATACCAGACTTCTCACCAGAGACTATAAAATCCAGATGATCCTGGACAGATGTCATACAGACCTTAAGACAACACAAGTGTCAGCCCAGGCTGCTATACCCATCAAAACTCTCAAACACCATAAGTTAAAAAAAAAAAGATATTCCATGACAACCCCAAATTTAAACAGTCTTTCTACTAATGCAACACTATAGAGAACAATGGAAGGAAGTCTCTAACAAGCTAACAGACTGGACACATAAACAGCATCCAGTATTTGGCTGAATATAAAAAACAAACATCAGTGACAAAGACAGCCCCTATCTCAGAGTAAAAGGCTGGAAAAAAAATCTTCTCATGCAAGTAGTCCCAAGAAACAAGCTGGACTTACCATTCTAATATTTATCCAATAGTTATAGAATTTCATCGAAAACTTATCAAATGAGATGGCAAAGGACACTTCATATTCACCAAAGGAAAAATCTACCAGGAGAAAGTCTCAATCCTTAACATCTATGACCCAAATTCAAGGGCACACACTCTTGTAAAGGAAACTTTACTAATGCACAAAACACACATTGGACCTAACACAATAATAGTGGGAGATTTTGAAGCACCACTCTCACCAATAGACAAGGAGCTGAAACAGAAACTAAACAGAGATACAGTGAAACTAACATAAGTTATGAACCAGATAAATTTAGCAAATATCTACAAAATATTTCACCCCAAAGAAGAGAATATACCTTCCTCTTAGTAGTTCATAGAACCTTCTTCAAAACTGAGCATATAATCAGTCACAAAACAAGTCTGAACAGATACAAGAAGATTGCAATAATCTGTTGCAATCTACCAGATCACCACCACAGACTAAAGCTAGACTTCAATAACACCAAAAAGAAGAGAAAGCTCACATACTTATGAAAAGTGAACAACTCTCTCTTCAATGATAACTTGGTCAGAGAAGAAATAAAGAAAGAAACAAAACAAAAACAAAAAAAAAAAACAAAACAAAAACCAAACAAACAAAATGCCAGGAAGTAGTAGTACACTACTTTAATCCCAGCACTTGGGAAGCAGAGGCAGGCTAATTTCTGAATTCAAGACCAGCCTGGTCTGCTGAGTGAGTTCCAGGAGAGCCAGGGCTATACAGAGAAACCCTGTCTTAAAAAACAAACAAACAAAAACAAAACAAAACAAAACAAAAAAACCCAAAACAAAACAAAGAAATAAAAGCCTTCAAAGACTTAAATGAAAATGAAGATATATTTTACCCCAAATTATGTGACACAATGAAAGTTATTTTAAGTTGGAAATTCATAGCACTAATCACTTTCATAAAGAAATTGGAGATATCCCATACAAGGAAGATAACAGCACACCTGAAAGCTCTAGAACAGAAAGAAGCAAACAAACACAAGAGGAGAAGACAGCAGGAAATAATCAAACTCAGGGCTTAAGTCAACCAGTTAGAAACAAAGAAAATGATAAAAAGAATCAACAAAAACAAGAGTTTGTTCTTTGAGAAAAACAACAACATAGATAAACCAAAATAACTAAAAAGCACAGAGACAGTATCCAAAATAACAAAATCAGAAATGAAAAGGGAGATATAATAACAGAAACTGAGGAAATTCAAAATATCATCAGAACCAACTACAAAAGCCTATACTCAACAAAACTGTAAAATCTACATGAAATGGATTATTTTCTAGACAGATAGAACATACCAAAGTTTAAAAAGATCAGATAAACCATCTATACAGTCAAATAATACCTATGTAAATAAAAATAGTCATTAAAATCCTACCACAAGAAAGAAAGAAAGAAAGAAAGAAAGAAAGAAAGAAAGAAAGAAAGAAAGAAAGAAAGGAAGGAAGGAAGAAAGAGGAAGAAAGAAAGAAAGAAAGAAAGAAAGAAAGAAAGAAAGAAAGAAAGAAAGAAAGAAAGAGAGAAAGAAAGAAAGAAAGAAAGAAAGGAAGGAAGGGGAAGAAAGAAAGAAAGAAAGAAAGAAAGAAAGAAAGAAAGAAAGAAAGAAAGAAGAAAGGCAAGCCCAGGGCCAGTTGGTTTTAGTGCAGAATTCTAACAAACCTTCAAAGAAAAGCTAATTCTAATACTTCTCAAACTATTCCACAAAATAGAAAGAAAGAAAGAAAAAAAAAAAAAAAAACCACTACCTAACTCACATTATGAAGCCACAGTTACTCTAATACCTAAATCACACAAAGTCCCAACAAAGGAAGAAACTTCAGACAAATCTTGCTCGTGAATATTAATACAATAATATTCAATAAAATTCTCAAAAATCGAATCCAAGAATATTTCACATTGATCAAGATGCAGGGATGGTTCAATATACAACAGTCCATCAATATAATCTGCTATATAAAAAATTCAAAGAAAAATATTGCATGATCATATCATGAGATGCTGATAAAAACTTTCACAAAATCCAACACTCCATCATGTTAAAAGTCTTGGAAAGATCAGGAATTCAAGGCACATACCTAAACATAATAAAAATCAATATACAGCAAAGCAGCAACCAATATCCAAGTACATGAAGAGAAGTTTGTTGAAATCCTACTAAAATCAGGGGCAAGACAAGACTTCCTACTCTCTCCCTGTCTAGTCAAATAGTACTTGAAGTTCTAACTAGAATGTTTAGAAGAACAAAAGGAGATCAAGGGGGTACACATTGGAAAGGAAAAAGTCAGGTATTACTATTTTTGGATGACATGATAGTGTACATAATTGATCCCCCAAATTCTAGCAAACAACTTTTATAGCTGATAAACAAGTTCAGCAAAGTGGCTGGATATAAAACTAACTAAAAAAAAATCAGTAGCCTTCCTTTATATAAAAAATAAACAGGCTGAGAAAGAAAAATAAAAAGATAATACCCTTCACAAATAATCACAAATAATAAAAAATATCTTGGTGTAATTCTAACAAAGCATGTTAAAGATATGTATGACAAGACAATGACTTCAAATCTCTGAAGAATGAATTCTCAACTTCATATGGACAAACAAAACAAACAAACAAACAAAAAACCCAAGATAGTGAAACAACTAACAACAGTTAAAGACCTTCTACAGGAAGTACTATTCCTAACCTCAAGCTGAACTATTGAGCAATAGTAATAAAAATTGTGTGATATTGGTACAGAAATAGACAGGTTGATTATTTGAATAGAATTGAAGACTCTGAAGTAAACCCACACACATGTGGATCTTTGATTTTTTGACAATGAAGCCAAAACCAACCAGTGGAAAAAAACAAAGCATCTACAACAAATGGTGCAGATCTAACTGGTGTTCTGCATATAGAAGAATGCAAATTAATCCATACTTATCTTCTTGAACAAAGCTCTAATCCAAGTAG
The DNA here is from genome assembly GCF_011762505.2 of Arvicanthis niloticus. Classification (NCBI taxonomy): domain Eukaryota; kingdom Metazoa; phylum Chordata; class Mammalia; order Rodentia; family Muridae; genus Arvicanthis; species Arvicanthis niloticus. The sequence goes on from NC_047667.1 coordinate 33,160,793, forward strand.
TTCAAGAACTTCCATAAAACCAGACACACTGAAGCTAATAGAAGAGAAAGCGGGAAATAGCTGCAAACACATTGTCACAGTAGAAAATTTCCTGAACAAACCACCAATGGCTCTGGCTCTAAGATAAACAATTGACAAATGGAACCTCATTAAACTGAAAAGTTTCTGTAAAGCAAAGGACACTTTTAATTGGACAAAATGGCAACCCACATATGGGGAAAAGATCTTCACTATCCTATATCTGATAGGGGGATAATATACAAAATCTACAAAGAACTAAATAAGTTATACTCCAAACAACAAAATAATCCAATTAAAAAATAAAGTATACACCTAAACAGAGAATTCCCAACAGAATATTCTTAAATGGCTGAGAAGGACCTAAAGATATGTTCAACATCCTTAGTCATCAGGGAAATGCAAATCAAAATGACCCTGAGATTCCACCTTATAATCAATTAGAATTACTAAGACTAAAATCTCAAGCAACAGTACATGTTGTTACAGAAGTGGAGAAAGAGGAACACGGCTCCATTGCTGGTGGGATAGCAATCTGGTACCATCACTCTGGAAATCAATCTCGTAGTTCTTCAGTAACCCAAAAAATGCTCCACCATATCACAAGGACATGTGCTCCAATATGTTCATAGCAACTTTATTTGTAGTAACCGGAAACTGGAAATGATCCAAATGTCACTCAACCAAAGAATGGATGCAGAAATATGGTTCATCTATACATTGAGATACTATTTAGCTATTAAAAATGAGGACATCATGAATTTTGCAGACAAGTGATTGGAACTAGAAAATATCATTCTGTGTGAAGTAATCCAGACCCAACCAGACACACATGATATATGCTCACTGATAAGTGAATATTAGCCCAGAAGTTCAGAATACCCAAGATACACCTCACAGACTGGAGGAAGCTTAACAAGAAGGAAGGTCCAAATATGTGTACGTGAAACTCACTTAGAAACAGGAACAAAATAATCACAGGAGGTAGAGGGATGGAGGAACCTGGGTTGCAGAGGGGAGAAGGCAGTCAAATTTTCTGATCCAAAATTGTTCCTGGTTAAAAGAACTTCAGGAAAAAAATATGGAGAAGAGACTGAAGGAAATATGGTTCAATGACATGTCCAACTTGGGATCCATCTCATGAGGGGACAGGGTCACCAAGGCCTGACACTATTACTGATGGTATGATGTTCTTACACACAAAAGCCTGGTATTGCTGTTCTCTGAGAGACTCTACCACCAGGTGACGGAGACAAACACAGACACGAACACCCAACCATTGGACTGAAGTTGAGGACCCCTATGGTTGAATTAGAGGAAGGATTGAAGAAGTTGAAAGGGAGGGGGACCCTACTGGAAGAGCAGCAGCCTCAACTAACCAGGAGGAGCTCCCAGAGACAAACAGGAGCATACAGGGGCTTGTCTGAGGTCCCTGGCACACATATAACATAGGTTTGACTCATCTGGCTTCAGTGGGAGAAGGTTTGCTTAATCCTTGAGAGATTTGAAGCCCAAGGGAAGGGAGAGGCCTGGTAGAGGCAGAGCACTCTCTGGAAGACAAGGGGAAGAAGGAATGGAATGAGGAACTGTGGGAGGCAGGATTGGGAGTGTGGGCAATGACTGGAATATAAATCAAATCAAATAAGAAATACTAGCCTTCCAGCTGGGATATAGATTCGAGTCACCTCTATGCATCTTGTCAAAAATAAGAACCAAGTTAAAAAAAAATTCGTGAAATATTGGCAACACACATCACAGGCTTACTGAGGCAAACCATGCACCATCTCTCAGCACCTACAAAAAGAATCACACATAGTAATGCTATTATATGAAATTTCAGAACTTTATATATATGACAGGATAAATTTCTATTAACTCAAATCATCAGTTTATGGTAGTTTAGTATGGAAATTTTAGAAGACTGTTAGGTAGAAATACTGAGGGCTTTTTTCAGGCAGCTGCTAAAAATCTGGTATTATCTTTTATTCAGTGACAGATAACTAATGCAGAATGTGAGATCAGAAAGTATGATGCAATTGTAGCAAGTGCCCAAGAGAGGGATGTGGGTTGGAAATAGGCATTGAGCAGCGGCTGCTAGGACTTAAAAAGATAAGTGTTAATGAAAGTCAAAATGCCTTGAACAGACCATTAGACGAATTTGGCACTTTGAAGAGGCAGCCAGTAAGAACTTTCCAAATGGGGAGAAAACTTTCTTCGAAAATGAAAGAAAAGAAATTTCTTTTATGTCATGGCATAAAACATAGACTCTTGCAATAATGGAGAAAACAGAAAATGTAACCAATGAACTATGCAATGTAGCTGACATGTCATTCCAGAGTACCGAACAGGCTTACTTCATTCTTGGAATTCATATGAAAGTAATCCTTTCTAGCCTTTATATCATTAGCCTTCAGAGCTTGCAATATTGCATTGTCTTCTGCAGAGTCATGCATCACAACAGTGCAATAGAATAACCAAAACAAACAAAAAACAAGCAAACAAACAGAAAACCATTCAAAACATTAAGACCCTCCAACAGAAAAAGAAATCAAGGTAATTACACCTGATAAAATGCTACTGTTGGAATAGTCCAACGGAAAGTGCTGTATGTTATCCTTTAGAAACATACATGTGTCTTGTTAATTAAATACCCATTTTGCCATATTTCAGTTAGGCTTAGTTGTTTCAAATACACTTGGTGATGTGACATGAAATCTGTTAAGTATTTATAAACAAAAACTGATTAACTGATTAGGAATCCCAGAATGCTGCAAGATTTTATGATCAGCTATGCACAGCTGCTTCTTCACCTCAACAAGAAAAGACTCAAGAGTGTTGAAATGCCAAGAAGCAAATGCTGTATTTCTTCCAGGTCAACTGGAAGAGTGTTTTCAACAAACAAGAACTCCCAGATACCAGAAAATATGGAATTTCCTAGAAGCAGAATTTGACTAAATTCTTACCCATTGAGGGATTCCTTCTAAACAAATTATATCACTCTGGTTATCAATAAGTATATACATAGTATCCTTTTTATACTTACAAATATAATTAAATATGTGTATGTGTTTACATATATACATGGAAATATAAGCATTTGAGATATGTATATAACTTTGAAAAGCAACATGAGAGCTATAATAGTCGTTATAAATTTGTCTTTATGTTTTTGAGTTATTCATAATGGAAAAAATTGTCAATTTCCCTTCCATCAGAAATCAGTTATGATTTTCTAGAAAATTTTAGGCAAAATTAGTTCTTATTTGACATCTGTATTTCAGAACTACCTTCACATGAGAATAAAAGTGATACTTATATTAGAAACAAACACTGTAAATGTAAGTGTGAACCAGTTTTCCTGATGACTGATATGTTATCAGACCTTTATTAAATCGAAGAGTATGATGTTACAAGTCGACTTTCAAATTTGAAAATAGGATATTTCTATCCAGTTTTTAACATCTCCATTTTTTCCTTCATACTTGAGAATTATGTTAATGCATATTTAAGAAATGAAAACATAACAAAAAATAACAAAATAAATGTATATGTACACAGACATAGAATGCATAGCTACACCTTATATAGGTATCACATACATAATACATAAATTAAATATCCATTGTGCATGTGATACCCATCTGGGCATAATTTACATAACTGTGTTAATTATGAAGTTATTTAAATGACTCAGTTTCAGTTAAAAATAAATTATTACTGCATTTCAGAATTTGTAATGTTTGTGAATTTTTTATTGAATATTTTATTTATTTCCATTTCAGATGTTATCCCCTTTCTCCATTCCCTACCCCACAGAAACCCCCTGTCTAATCCCCCTTCTCATGCTTCTATGAAGGTATACCCTCACCTACCCACCCACTCCCACCTCCTCACCTTCCAATTCCCCCACACAGGGGTATCCAGCCTCCACACGACCAAGGACCTCCTTTCCCATATGCCCTACAAGGCCATCCTCCACTATATATACAGCTGGAGCCATGAGCCCCTTCCTATTTGCTCCTAGGCTGGTGGTTTAAACCATGGGAGCTCTGGTTGGTTGATATTGTTGCTATTCCCATGGGGCCACGAGCCACTTCAGCTCCTTCAGTCTTCTTTCTAACTCCATGCTTAGCTGCAAGCATCTGGTTCTGTATATGTCAGGCCAGGAGACAGCTATATCATACTTCTGTGAGCATGCACTTTCTGTCAACCACAACAGTATTTGCCTTTGGTGACTGCACATGGGATGGATACTCAGATGGGACAGACTCTGGACCATCCCTCCTTCAGTTTCTGTTCCAAACTTTGTTTCCATATTTGCTTCTGTGAGTATTTTGTTACTCCTTCTAAGTAGGACAGAAGGATTCATACTTTGGTATTCCTTCTTCATGAACTTCATGTGGTCTGTGAGTTGTATCTTGGGTATTGCGAGCTTTGGAGTTGATATCCACATATCATTGAGTGCATACCATGTGTGCTCCTTTGTGATTAGGTTACCTCACTCAGGATGATATTTTCTAGTTCCATCCATTTGTCTAAGAATTTCATTGATTCATTGTTTTTAATAGCTGATTAACACTCCATTGTGTAAATGTAACATATTTTTTGTATCCATTCCTCTGCTGAAGGACATCTGGGTTCTTTCTAGGTTCTGGTTATTATAAATAAGGCTGCTATGAACACAGTGGAACATGTGTCCTTGTTATATGTTGGAACATCTTTGGGTATATGCCCAGGAGTGGTATAGCTTGGTTTTCAGGTAATATTATGTCTAATTTTCTGTGGAACTGCCAAACTCATTTTCAGAGTGGCTGTATCAGCTTGCAATCCCACCAACAATGGAGGAGTGTTTCTCTTTATTAACATCCGTGACAGCATCTACTATCACCTGAGGTTTTGATCTTAGCCATTCTGACTGGTGTGAGGTGGGATCTCAGGGTTCTTTTGATTTGCATTTCCCTAAGGACTAAGGATATTGAACATTTCTTTAGGTGCTTCTCGGCCATTCAATTTTCCTCAGTTGAGAATTCTTTGTTTAACTTTATACCCCATTTTTTAATAGGGTTATTTGTTTCTCTGGAGTCTTATTTTTTGAGTTCTTTGTATGTATTGGATATTAGCCCTCTATCAGATGTAGGATTGTTAAAGATCTTTTCCCAATCTGTTGGTTGCTGTTTTGTCCTATTGATAGTAGCCTTTGCTTTACAGAAGCTTTGCAATTTTTAAGGTCTCATTTGTTGCCATTTCATAAGCCATTGGTGTTCTGTTCAGGAATTTTTTCCTTTTCCCAGGGATTCAAGGCTCTTCCCCACTTTCTCTTCTATTAGTTTCAGTGTATCTGGTTTTATGCGGAAGTCCTTGATTCACTTGGACTTGAACTTTGTACTAGGACTTAAGAATGGATCGATTTGTATTCTTCAGACCTCCAGACCTCCAGTTGGACCAGCACCATTTGTTGAAAATGCTGTCCTTTTTCTACTGGACAGTTTTAGCTCCTTTCTCAAAGATCAAGTAACCATAGGTGTGTGGGTTCCTTTTTGGTTCTTCACTTCTATTATATAGGTCTTCCTGCCTGTCTCTTTAGCAATACATGCAGTTTTATCACCATTGCTCTGTAGTACACCTTTAGATCAGGGATGGTGATTTCCCCAGTTCTTTTATTGTTGAGAATAGTTTTCACTATCCTGGGTTTTTTGTTATTCTAAATGAATTTTCAAATTGCTCTTTCTAAGTCTATGAAGAATTGAGTTGGAATTTCAATTTCACTACCTCTAGTTCATTACTCTTAATCACAATATACAACAGTATAATTTAAGAATCTAATTGTCTAAAGCATGGAATATGCCTTAACTGTCATAACCCTTGTGTCATATATCAGTAATGACCTACGCTTTGACATTTATTTGGTAACTCTTAGAAAACAGATAATATAATAGGAATCAAACCCTAAAAGGGCACACATGTAAATGCATCTCATGACACACTAATTAGTTAATAGTAGACTAGTTATCAACCTCAGAATTTCATAAAGTGTATGTTTTCAAATGTGCATGTATTCAACTAAGTAAATGATCACTAAATTTAGAGTTTTAATCTTAATCTTAGTCCTGATCAATTGCCTTTGCTCACAGTCTGCTTTGACATTAAATATGGGTGAAAAATGTTTTCTTTTCTTGCCTTATCTAATCCTCTCATTTTCCAGGTCTTATTTAGATGTCTTCCAATTGAACTTTTTTTATGACTCTGGTTATCAGAATTATCACATAACCCTGAGGTTATGAAGTTACATGTCCAAGTTATAGCAACTGTCTAATGCAAACAGTTTGACTGGCTGTACTTCTTGCTAGTACAGTGGTTATAATTTCAGTAGGGGGATTCCCACATCCCTTAAATGAACAGTCTGGCTATCTGTATTCCTGGTTGGTTAACTTTCTCTAAAGTCAGGTTGGGAATAATCACAGTAAATTTTCAGGTTTACTATGTCTCACGATAATTAGAAAAATACCTGACTTTTATTTTCTTGTTTATTTAAAAAAAATTGTTTAGAAACTGCTAAAATGAAAAGGTTATTTGGACAAGAGAAGAGAGTTATAGTGTGATTCTCTGAGGACACACTCCTTTCAGGACCAGTGTGATCTCAGGTCCTCTTGGAGGGAAGTAGGCTCTCTTAAACTCACAGGAACTTCTTTACCGTCACCTTCTCATTAAACAGTTGTAATATAAACTTAGCAATCTTATCAGTCTTTCATATATTAACCTTAATGTGAAATGAACACTCAAACAACAACTGAGTATTGCCATTCGATTTTAATGAAATGTGTGAGAATGATGTTCTTTCTCTTACATACTGTTTTCTCAGAAGTAAATCTTTCATGAGAAATCCCAGCTGGAGACATCATCCTAAAATTGACTGATGAAAGAGAGCACAAGTAAAAGTTGTATATCTTGCAACACTGAAATCTAGAGTTTCTCCATCTGTAAAGATTTTCTGTCTTCCTGTCTTCTTTAATGAATGGAAGACATAAAATGTGTCTCATATTTAAAAATTATCAATAAGATGTAGTGAGTTATGATGATAACCCTCAGGCATATATATTAATATAGTTTAATATTTATTAATATATAAAATATTATATATTATAACATATATAGTACAATAAAATATTCAAGTATATATTATTGAAAACAGATTCTTCTCCAATACAATATATTCTAAGCTGTTTCCCCTCTCTCCACTCCACCTATCACCCTCCACCTCCCCTATACACCAGAGCTATTCCTTCAAGTGGGTGTTTACTCTTCTGAAAAGAGCGTGCCTCCAAGGGAGGCCAGGCAAACAGGACAAAACAAGATACAATAAGACAAGGCAATAGCCCTCATATTTAGGCTGTACAAGGCAACTGAGTAAGAAGAAGAGTCTCAAGATTAGGCAGAAAAAGATTAGTCACTCCTTGTGAGAAAAACTCACTGGTAGTCCTGTGGCAGGGACAAAATCGCAAGGACTGGAGACAGGGACCTGGGCGGGCTTCCCACAATGTAGCTGGAGGGTTCCACGTTCATGCAGGTGCCGTGGGCAGGCAGTTCCAAAGGCTGGGAACCTGGCAGCAGGCCCAGGAGACACGTGGAGTCCAGGAGTTTCCCAAAGCTTTTATTGTTCATAGCTTGGTGAATGGATATAGATGGTTTGCGCCCCCCTCCCCCAAAAGCCAGGGGAGCTTGGCTTTTATAGGGAGGGGGAAGAGAAGAGGGAATAACTTAATTAGCTACACCCCCGGCCTTTAGATAACTCATTAATATTTTAATCTCTGGAGGTGGAGACCTGTTAATCACGCCCTCCACCTGTGCCCTACTTGACTGAAGGGTGCAGGTTGAATGGAGATTAGACCTCTTGTCAGGATCCTGGGTTCTGGGGGTGTGGCCGAACACCCACAACCCAAGAACCAGGATACCCTTCCATGGCCCTACATCCCACTCTCTTTTCTTTCATAAAAGGAGGGGCAACTCTGTGTCATCTGTAGTCTGCAAGGTGCAAGTTAATGAGAGATGTGGACCGCATGGAGTAGTCTGAAATCCAGGCACATGGGGAGATACATGCTGTCCCTAACAGGCAATGTCCTGTTGGGTCCGCAGCTACCTCAAACCCAGCACTTTACGGGGAGACCAAACCATCTCTTCATGGTCCAACATCTCACTCTCTTTTAGTGAAAATTTTGGATGACGGAGTCATAAGAAAACACTGTACCATTCCATGGCCCGACAACTCCTACTGTTAGGAGTCCCACAAAAACACAAAGCTAACAGCCATAACATACATGAAGAGGACATGGTGCAGACCCATACAGGCCCTGTGCTTTTAACTTCTGTTTCTGTGATGTGAGCCCTGCTTAGTTGATTTGGTTAGCCAGGTTCTCCAGGCCCATCCCTTTGACTCCTACCGTCTTTGGGATCCAATGGAAACCTCCTATTTCACCCTCTGTCTGCATAATTAACCCAAAATTTGGTTCAACTGGTTTCTGAATCTTAGCTTTTTTGACAGTAGTGAGAAAATCTCAAATTTATTTTAATTTGCATTTTTTAATTATTAAAAAATAATGTACATATTGAGATATTTCTTAATCATTTGTACTTTATCTGAGGAGAATTTTCTATTTTATTTCATTGCAGATGTTTTTTAATTTGAAAGTTTTATCCTTCCTCTTTTGTGTTGAAATTTTTATATATTCCATGTATATATTTTCAGTTATTTTTGTATAGCTGACAAAGATTTTCTTTCACTCTGTGAGAGTCCTCTTTAATCAATTGATGGTTTTTTTAGCTGTTAGCTCAGTTTTATGAGCTCCTATTAGTAAACTGTCTGCATTAAATCTTGGAGGATCTTATTCAGAAGTCCTTTTCTAGATTTATATACTGTAGCCTACTGCATAGGTTTCTAATACTAATGTCAGCATTTCAGGTTTCATATTAAAGTTTTTTGATCTATTTGAAATTGATCTTTATGCAGGAAGATAAGGGGAGTTTATTTTCATTTTTCTATATCTAGTTTTTCTCCCATTATTTGTTAAATATGTTGTATTTTCTTTGGAGTGTTTTTTGTCAAATATCAGGTGGCATTAGCTACTTGTACTTCTCTTTGAGAACTCTCTTGCTTTACAGTTCTGTTTGTGTGCAAGAAATATACAGATTTATTGTTGTAGTCTTATAATATATCTTGGGATTTGGGATAGTAGTTTCTTCATTACTTATCTTTTAGCATAGAATTGTTTGCCTATATGGGGTCTTTTGGGATTCCATGTAAATTCTACACATTTTTTTGTTTGTTTGTTTGTTTCTGTGAAGAACGTGCAAAGATTTTGACAGTGATTGTATTTTACTGGTAAATGTGACTTTGTAAATATGATCAAGTAAAAGACCTTGAGATTTTTCTGGCTTATCTATGTAGGAAACCAAGAAAACATGACAATCAAAGAATTAGGAAGACAGAGACAAAACAAATGCAAATGACATCTTGAATTCTCGAGCATATATTTACAAATTTTGGACATTGGGAAAATAAATGGTCATTGATAAAGTTCATTGATAAAATTCCATGCCATTGAGTTAGAAAAGACCCCTGCAAAAATTTCATGATATTTTATGTAACTTTATAATTTCATGAGGGTCATGTTCATAGCTGACCTAAATTTTGTGCATCCCATGGGACCACCATTAGAACTGCCTGTTAAATACTGAAATAAATGAGAGGAAAAGTTTTTCCTTAAAATTTAATGTAGAAAGGCAGTACAGCTAACACACTGACTGACCGAAATATAAAATTAAAATGAGTTGTATTACTCAAAATAACTAAATAACTAAATATATTAATAATAGTTTCTATAGTAATAATCAAAATCTAATGCAACTCAACCCTCAGTTTTATTTTCTTTATGTCTCAATAGTCATTCATAGGAATTTTCAATTAGTTTAACTTCTTCTTTTGAAGTAAGCTTTGTAATGTCTCAAATACTTTCCTAGAACCTTCAGTTGCTCTGTCATCTGGGTTTTCTACTTATGCCTAGGTAATGGAAGAGTGACTTCAAATACTTTCAGTCTTCTGATTCCAGCTCTTCTCTGGCATCTCTCTTGTTTTTGTTTGTTTGTTTTGCTTTTCTTTTCGACTGAACTCAAAGGAATTACTTATAGATCCTCTTTTACAACCTGACTTCACAGGAACATTTTAGAAGTAGTCTCCTAGTCTTTTTTCTCTTTGTAATTCACACTACCTTTCCAGATGCTAAGAACAATCTCTAGATGTACTTCCCATGCAGTCTACAAATGTAGCTGCCACTCCTCATTAACGAAGCTTCTTTTTACAACAAATAGTAGTCATCTCAGAAAATCACAAATAGGCACAGAGCAGTCCAAGTTAAGTGGATTCATCTACATTATACCTTTTGCATCTATGGTCAAGAAACATTCCTGAGTCAGTAGAAAGTTTCTTAGAGCCAAAATACTAAAAGATACCTTGTGAAATAGTCCCTGTGAAAAATGACTGCATAAACTAAACTAAACTAAACAATGGAAATATCAATATAGATGCTAATGCAAAAGTAGAAGTTTTTAGAGTTGCAATGTGTCACACCCCTAGAAAAAGAACTGCAAATATCTGATGACTACTGAGAATGAGTCCCTTAATCATTTATCCAATACAAAATTACTACTTCTGAATCCATATACATATACACAATAACAATGGACTCAGAAGATTGTTGGTCTTTCTTTCTTTCTTTCTCTCGTTCTTTCTTTCTTTTTTTCTCTGTCTCACACACATACACACGTGTATGTGTGTACTACATATACATATATATTTAAAACAATATAAAAGTTGTTATTGACTTGAGATTAAGGACAACAGAAGGAGTTAGAGGGAGGGGACTTAGAAGAGACTAAAGGGAGAAAAAGGAAGGAGTAAAATCATGAAATTATATTTTGATTAAATGTATAAACATTAATATAAATATAAGATGAATTTCTGACCAGAGATATGATAAATAGATCTAATATCTATCATATCTCTACCTCTCTATGCAAACTCTTAGCTAGATTATCAGATTGTTTTGTATTTCCTGATATTTTTATTCTCATAATTTGCCAAAAATGAAAGGAAGATTTAAAATTAAGAAAGACATAATTGCAATCTTTTTCATAAAATACACAGATTTCTTTTTAGAATGAAAAGAAATGTCCTGACTTTGATTTTATAAAACTCAATAAAATTTCACTTAAAATTTTAAGTTAATAACATTGTAAATGATGTATAAAATATCTTCATATCAGGATACTTATATATGTTAAGCAAAAATATCCTAGTACACCCTGTTATTTATGGAGTTCATAGTGGTAAAAGAAATAATTTATTTATAGAAGAACTTTGGATTAATATTAATGTCATAGTTATCTTTTTTAATGACTCTGGTTGTCACGAAGAGATTTACTGAAGTGAGAAAGCATTGAAATATATAATTACCAAGCCTGCTGGAGGACAGCAGTACTACACAATGAAATTAATAGAATCAAATTGTGTCATTTAGACCCTTAAAGTCATGTGGTCTTCTAATTTGTATGCATGAAAAGTAAAATGAATAATAGCTATGATGCTAATATTGATAATACACTTACTTTAAAATATAGCAACATGCATGAAAAAAATCTAAGGATTTAATTCTTCAATTAGTCACCTACTAGTATAGGTAGGTATATTTTTGTAATTTAATATGTATATATACAAGTTTACTTGCACATGTATATGGCTATATAAATACACACACATACACATACATACATACACACACATACACACACATACACACACATATACTTATATTTGATAATTTTCAACATTCTAAAAAAAAGAGAGAGAGAAACAGTTGAGTTTTTGTACTTAACAATAGACATGTAAAAGTAGAAAGGCCTTAAACCAGCACAAAGTTCTGCAGACAAATAAAAAAGTCTTCTCCAAGGAAGACCACAATAATGATCTAATACCAAATGGACAGTCCTGAAAACATGCATACAAGTTACATTACACAGACTAAGCATGTAGGATTTAGAAATGTATTTTCATATAATACCAGTGCATAAAAATATAATGCAATACCAGTGAATAAATGAAAGAGGCTGTGAATTTGAAAGAAGCATGGAAAGGTATATGAGGGAGGCTGGAGCGAGGGAAAGAAAGAGAGAGACTGTCATTATATTATAATCCCACTCAAAAGGGGAAACACACAAAGTGCATGCTGAGGGGAGGCTGACATAGCCTCTCCTGAGAAGCTCTGCCAAAGCCTGACATGATCACGGGCTTCCCAATGGAGGAGTTAGAGAGAAGACTGAAAGAGCTGAAGGCATTTATGGCCACAGGCGGAGAGCAACAATACTGACCAGAGCTCCTGGGGTTTAAACAACCAGCCTGGGAGCAAATAGGGAGGGACTCATGGCTCTAGCTCCATCTGCCCACTTAGACAATCTCAAAGTTGTTGCTCTGAGCATGTACTTGCTGGGGGAGGAACTTCGGAAGTATGTGTGGCTTTGTCCCCTTGTCTGGTTCCTAAGTGACTTAAAGGTGATTTTATATTAGAAACTGGATATGCAGAAATTTAGCCAAGTAGGGCAGCTTCCCAAAGCAGTAATTATGAGAATGTCCTCGCTGAAGGAAAGGAATGCCAGGAGAAACTTCTGTCTCCTATTTCTTTGATATTTTGTATTCAAATCTTTCTAAAGGCCACTGTGGCTGTGACTGAGACAGAGACCCAGAGAACACTATGAGAGCTACATGGACTGAACTGTGCTGTACTGTACTATACTGAGTAGCTCATCCTCTTCCCTTATGTCACCCCTGTTTCTGGGAGAAGTTTTTTAAATGACTCCAGACAAGGAGCTAGATGGACCTTAATCTCCTCTCTTGCTGAATACCTGAAGTCTTCTCTCTCTTGTGCTCTCTCCCTTCCTCTTTTAGTTCTCCTTCCCTCCCTCCCTCTATTTTATGCTTTTTTGAATCTGAAATAAATTTCTTTAAAACATACCCTCTGTCTTCCATAAATTTTATGTTTCAAATTCTTTTCAGAATAGCCAGAAGGAACTCTCCTGGCTTAGGGCTTACTTTGGTGGTCATTGCATGTCCAAGAACCTAGATCTCTGAGAAAGCATCATTGTAAAAGACATTCCAATATTCTCACATCAAGAGCAACAGCATCTAAAATATGTAGTCTAGTGATTTCTCCACACCAAGCTCAGAAGATCCTAGTACATGCAGAGATAGAGTTCCTATAATTAGAAAAGTAAGAACTGGGCTCATTAACTTACATTTTATTGATGTAGTAGCATATTTTGCACTACAATTAAACTCAAATATCACTACTTCACTTAACATTTTTCTTCAAGCAGGATATTTAAATTTCTATTAATGATATAATAAAAAAGACAATTGCTTTTATGTTTAATAAAGTATTATCTATAATATTTTATTTATACACTGTTATCCTTTCCATTTTAAGCTACAAGATATAAAATAATTCTAACTCTCATTAGTATTCCTGAGATAGTCTTTTAGATAAAAATCCTAGGGACTATGGAGTAAGCCATCAAATCATGAATACCAAGTAGATTCAGAGAATAGTTTCTTAAGACCAGGTCAGCAGTAAAATACATGATTAGCCTCATGTTCTTTTAGGAAAGTTTGTTGGCACTTTCTAAGGAAAACTACACATTGTTCATCTTTTACAGGATGTTTTATTGTTTTGGCAGCAACTAATCATAATACGATCAGAAGTTGTATCTAATTTCTTTTTCTAACAGGCTAGATAGGCTCCCCTAGAGGTGAATCAACCTCTCAGTGACTCAGTGTTCAAGTATATGATCTTCTGGCATAGTTGGTTTCATTATTGACTAATCAGATATCACAAAGCATGCAACATGAGAATGAAGGGACTTTATTAAGCACGAAAAAAATCTCAATTATCATTTATATAAAGATGACACATAGACATGTGCTTTCTCTCATCATGTTCATCAGACCTCTTCATTTCTCTCTTCTGTTCTTCCTTTTCTTTCCACTTCATTTCTGATTTTTTTCCTTTCTATTTTTCTGTTTCTTATTCTAATCTATCCTTTTCTTTGATGAAGAGACCATTTATAAAACATATACAGTTAACTTTCCAAGGCTGCTTTTTTCCAGGATATATGTGCGGCACTTTAGTGCATGTTTACATACACGAAGGTACAGATGTATGTGCCAGTGAGAGGATACATGTGAGCATGGAAGTGCAGAGGTGTCAAACTTTGGGAGTAGAGTAGGCTGCCTGTTATGAAAGCCTCAAGAATTCTCCTGTTGGTGCTTCCTCAACTCTGGAATTATCTGTATACCCTTTAATGACTCGACTTTTTATGCAGGTTTGGGGAATCATATTCAGACCCATGTACCTTCTAAGTAAGCCATTTGCTAATGAAACTATCTTCCCAGTCATCAGAACAACTGGTTTTAGATTACTCAGTAATTGCAAACAAATGACATAAAACTAATGCACTCAGCATATATTTGCATGTTTGTAGTACTTTCCCATGACCAATCGCTATTTCCATACACAACTTATGACATGGACTTGGTCTTTTCCTTATTGTAAAAAAAAAAAAACAAAAAACAAACAAAACAATAAAACAAAACAAAATTTCAAAGTAGCTTACACTATGAGATGTCCTTGTACTTGACCACCCATTGATATATATATATATATATATATATATATATATATATATATATATATCTTTTATGCTTAGTGTATTTACAGGAAAAACATTAACTTTTAACTTAAAAAAAATCTTGTGTCTGGAACATTGGTTAGCAAGGACAGAAAGGAGACCTTATATGTGTTTCTTGAGTGATGTAATGAATATCTATCTATAATACACCAGGAAAACTGGTAGAACCTGGATATAAAACAATGAGAAGGGCTAACAATGTTTTTCCTCAATAGCCTTATCTTCACTTACAAACAAATAAAGAGGAAATTACAGGTTATAATGGTGAAAAATACAAATATAAACAATGTAGATTTTGTGTCTCCTAGTGACTGTCCTGCTCATGGAGTGTAAGCAGGGGTACTTACTGCCTGAAGACAGTGTCTATCCCCTAAGTAATATTCCCAAGCAATTTGTAAATGTACCAGGTATTCATTTCTAAGGGCCTCATATGCATCATTCTAACTCCTAATGAACTAAGTGTGGTCTCAATTCCAGACAATGATGAACTGGTATTGGGTTATCTTAGCAGGTGCCATTTAGATGTATATATCCTTTGCCTTTTACTAAAACTTGTTTCTTACTTCAGCACCCTGAAGACAGATGGTATGGCAGCACTGGACTGCTTATCCATGTTGTTTCATTAAAATGGTCATTTTTATTAATATATACTATTAATTTATCTGTTTAATTGACTTCACAAGGATTCGAGGATCACCCTGGCTTCCTGTCTTAGAGATTGTAACCTCAAGTTCAGTTCCACTTTTACAATTTGGAAGGCAAAGGAAGCAAAGAGATTGTAAGAGGATATCTAGTGGATGAAAGTAGTTATTTATAATCAAGTCATATAAGATAGAAATGAGAGATAAAGTTGGAGAGGTACATGCTACTAGAACTAAAGCTATATGCATCTTTATTCAGACTCCATCTAAAGGGCATTGTAAAACATGGGAAAGAGTACAATATTGGAATATTGTTCTTTTCATTAATCAGGAAATATAGATCAGAAATATTAACATTGATTAACATTTTACCCATGATAGAATCACATTAAGTAACAAACTCATTTGTCTATGTGACCTTGTGTTTTATTGCATGTGGGAAGTTTATAAGTAACAATGTAAATGGCATGAATTTTTTTTAGACAAAACTAGAAAATGAATAATAGTAAAGTTTTAAAAATGTTCAATTTGGGCCTTATATATTTATGTTAGATGTTTATTTTAAATGTTCTTTTACTTTTAAAGATTTATTTGTTCATTTTTATCTGTTTTACTGTTCACCTGCATATATGCATGCATACCATGTTTGAGTTCAGAAAGTTCAGAAAAGGGCTTCAAGGTTTTCTCGTTGAACTAGTGAAGCACTAGTCAATCCACTGCGAAGCACTTTGTGGTTGCTAGGCACCAAACCCAGTTCCTCTACTGAAGCTGCAAGTGCTCCTAACCTTTGAACCATTTCTGTATATTTTCACAGAGAATGTTTGCCTTGCAACTATGTGTTAGTTTAAAACTAACTTGAGGCCAATAAGGATACAGAATTTCCAGTGATAAAATTATGTCCAGTAGATCCAGTCTATCTATAAGCACTTAGTAGCTGTCAGGGAACAAATCATTAATTTTTTTTTCTGATTTTAATTAATTAATTAATTAATTTTGACTACACTGTAGAAAGTAACAAAACAGTGGTTATAGGGATAGGCAGGGAATGGAAAGCTTGGAGATGGTAGACGTAAGTACCTAGAAAGCATTGCTATGAATTTTATTTCTAATTTTTTCTTTTCTTTTTTCTTTTTTTTTTTTTTTTGAGTATCCATGAATTCAGTGTTGAGTAGGAGGAGGCTTCAGTTAATACTGGTATGAGTTGAGGGCAATCCATATTTGCAACATGGCTTTGCTCTGTATTTTTCCACCTGAAATCTTAGAATGAAAAAATAAATCAAGAAGTCGAAAGACTTAGCCAACCTGAAACAGGGCTCATAAAGACTCACAGTGACTGAAGCAACAAATGTGTGCCCTGTATGAGTCTGAGCTAGGTCCTCTGTGCATACCTATGTTTGTGTACCCTGGAGGTCTTATAAGACTCCTTACAATGGGAATATGAGGTGTTGGTGACTCTTCTTCCTGTGCTTAAGACCATTTTCCTCTTGTGGGTTTGTTTTGCCCAGCCTTGATATGAGGGTTTGTGCCTAGTCTTATTGTAACTTGTTATGTTGTGTTCAGGTGTTACCCGTGGAATGCCTGCTTTTTTTTTCTGAATAAAAAGAAAAGAGAAATGAATGTGGGGAGGAAAAATGTGTTGTTGTTTTATCTTATCTTTTCTTTTTTTTAAACTCTTTTTTTTCTTTTTGGTTCTTTGTGAATTTTGCAGTACACCCTTATGTCCATACTTCCATGCTTGCAAAAGTTCACTGTAATGACTTGTTTATGAGACCTATGTCTTCTGTTACTTTTTAGATACTAGAACCTCACTGGAACTCCTTTTGATATCCTGTTGTTGTCCTATTTCATGGAGATCCTGTAGTTTTCTTTAGGACCTGGCCCTTCATGTACACCACAGAATAGATGTTGGAGTGGGCCAATCCAAAGCCCTGGATCTGGGCCTTAGGGGTATCTGAGTTTGTCATCCCATTATCTCTCTCACTCCATGCCCTTGGGGATGGCTTATAAGCAACCAGGGCCATCTCTATTCTGCTGCCCAGGTGACTTGTAAGGCTTGCTATTGGAGTGCTGCAGCCGGTGAAGGACATGGCCAGTTCTCCTACTCTCATGATCCTGGAGCCAGCCAGTGCAGGATAAGAGAGAGGAGAAGGGTATCTCTCCTTGTCCTCAACACTTCCCAAACGACAGGGGCAGGACCAAGGGTACCTGACTAGAGGCAGGTTACTTTTCCAGCTCTCATGCCTGCAGGGCCAGCTCTCCCATGATGCCCAGGTGAGGGATGGAGCCAGTCCTGAACAGCATTCAGACATCAACACGTCCCTGGGTTGTAACCCAGATCAGGGATGGCCTTTGTTGGTAACAGACAACTGCTGCTTCAGAGTCACAGACCCACCCATGGACCCCAGTGGCAGTACAGGCCAATACCTCTCTATGGTCCTAGGTGACATCAGGTTGTTCTTCATTACCCTTGAATCATCATTTCTGCTTATTCTCATTGTGCCTACATACTTTTGTTGCTTTTTCTTGCATTTCTCTACCACTTACTTGCTCCTCTTAGAGGTGCTCCGGGTCTCTGAGTGTCCAAAATCATCTCAGAAATGGTCTTCGGAGGGCTATGCCTCACTTGTGTACTATAGTGCAGGACAGAATTTATCTTAGGCATTGTCTGCCATGCCAAGAGTAGTCACCTCAGCTTCCATTGACCTGCCTGAGTGGTTCCATGCAAAGTGTTGTGTGTCTCAGGCTCACTTCCACTCCTGACCATCAGTCCCAGGTTGTGGTCTTCTAGTCCCTGGCTTGTTCCTTGTCCTGAGAATTAATGGGGCCTCTTAGCCACAGGACTGGTGGTCCTCTTAGGTAACTCACTGACCAAGCCCCCTGGAGCCAAACTGGTGGTCTTCTCAGGCTCTCATTTTTTATGTAAGGTTAGGCAACGAATCATTTAGGTATTAACATTGAGCTTAGCCTAGCAACTCTCCTCTCTGCCACCTACTTGATGCACATGTGACACAATAGCCACACTTGCAATGCTTCTAGTGTTATTTTGTTATTGTTGTTTGTTTGTTTAATATTAGGTGTGATCTAAAAAAGCCAAGAGTAGGAACCTATTAATTAACGCTTCAGATACGAGACAGAACACTCTATAAGTAAGGGTAAATACAGAAAAAAAAAAAATTCTTACATGTTGCAAAGGAAGTTTAAAGGCAAAGAGATAATTTAGTTGCTTTCAAAGGCAGAGGCTTTCTTTTGTTCTACAAATGTGTGTGTGTGTGTGTGTGTGTGTGTGTGTGTGAAGCCAGGGACATGATGATTATTGTTCCATTTGTCCAAGATAATTGTTCCAGTTTTAAGTGTTATGTCCACCACACACAGGAGGATGAAATTAACAGATCAGTGGAGCAGTTTGCATTCCAATTTTGTCACAATAGGAGTCCCCTTTTAAACATCTGGTTGGCTGTTTTTTATCTAGACTTGGTTCAGATCTTTCACTCATTCAAAATCTTGTAAACTACTGAAGCTTCCTCATGCTTAGATTTCACAACAGTATTTAATTTTGACAATACATTAAATCTGGAGTCTTTGTCTTTCAAATGCTGATTCCTGAATCTGTTTCAGTCACTGGGGTAGGGTAATTGCTTCCTTAAAATGGGGGTCACCATCTTACATGCTATGCTCTTTTAGGTTGTGCTATCGCTGAAACAGTGTGATCACTCCAGGGTCCCCACTGACAATAAAGAGAAAAGAGAAAAGAATATTATGGAAGCATTTACACGTGCCTGTACTTGTAAGATGGAGACAGTAAGTCTGGCAAGCAGAATCTGATTGATTCATCAGGTGTCTGCATTAGATCCCAGTCAGTAATGGACAGGGACCAATTCCTGAGGCAGTTACTTAATGAATTTTGTGGGGCAAATCTGATCAGAAGTCAGATTAAAAAGAAAACAAAAACGAAAAGACATGGTTACATACCCTTTTATGTAATGAGCTTTAATAGCTTCCTAAGATTCCCATCACACTAAAACGTTAGATAGATTACTCCTTTATTTTTTTAAAATCAATCATGGATCAGGTTCACCACATAGGAATGAAAAAGTAACATTTTATGCATAGTTATGAAAGGGACCTTGTCAACTGTACGAAATAGAAAGGAATGCTTAGCCAAAGTACACATGAAATTTTATTGGTGGACAGAGAAAGAAAACACTAGGAAATGACTAGACAGATGAAGGAGAGAGGAAGCAATTTTGAGAGAATGTGTGAAGTCTGTAGTTTGCTCGACACTGACTGTCTGAAAATACTAGAGTTTGGCTTCATCTCACACCCAATACCCCTAGGATACTTCTCTAAGAGTTATTAGTCAGGAAAGCTACAGAGGTTTTCAAAACAGCACAGGCAATTATTATGACTCGTGGTTGCTCAACATAACTACAAGGTAAGACCATGTTGCTGAAGATACTACAAATTTTATTTTGTGGTAGTAGAAAAATTTATCTAAAAACACCGGGAAACCTCCTCCCTGTTGGCTAGTTTTGATAATGCCAGAGGGTGCTATGCAATCAGCTCGAAGAGAAAAGACATCCGTTTCTTTCTCAGTGCTGGACTCTGTGTGTTGCAATATCAAATTGCCAGACCAAATAGGTCCACTGGTGCAATACTGACATGACTGTTATGGGGTAACTAACTACTTTCTGATTAGATTTGAGGGCTGCTGCACAGGATGGAGTTTCTTGCTTAGGTCCATTAATTCTGGTCACAACCCCATGCCCAGCAAGCCCATACATCATCTCAGGGTAGAGCCTGGTCTTGACATTTTGCTAGATAAACATGTTGTCAAATTGTCTTCTAAATATTTATGTTTATATGCATCAACCCTGGGAATTCTCAATCTTTGTCAGGAAAGTTTCTTTTTCTAGTGGCCAGAAGATAAGCAGATTTTTCTACTTTTCTTTTTTTTCTACAAGATGTAAAACATTAAAACATCATATAACAAGAAATAATGGATACAGAAGAAATAAAGCACAGGAAAAAATGTATGTATAAACAGAAAAGCTATTTAGAAAAGACACTCAAGACCATAAATGTAGTGTAGTATTGGGATATATCCCTCAAAATTATTATGATAGAAGATGAGCATCCACAATTGTATACTAATAGATGGCAGTAAGGAATCCTTAGAAAATAATTGCAATGGGTGAATACATGTGTAAGACCCCCATGAATAAGTTTTTCTAAGTTTTATTATTTGCATTCTTATTTCACTGATCTCTGCTTTGCACCATTTGACTATAATTGATCATAAAACACTGCACGTAAATTACTTTAACAGGGTCCTCTCAGATATCTCATGCATACTCTGATATTTAAAGTAAAAATACATATAAATTATTATAAATTGTAATAAAATGTCAAAAATACTTATTTAATTACAGGTTGAACACATAGGTTAAGTTTGGAGAACAGATTTTATTAGAGGAAGCCAACCATGTTTATTTTGGATCATCACTTAATGAAAGAGAATGAAGATATTTTAGAAGAATAAATATAGAGAGAATATATATAGTATATACTCTACAAAAATTTCATCTGATTACT
Source organism: Arvicanthis niloticus (assembly GCF_011762505.2). Lineage (NCBI taxonomy): Eukaryota > Metazoa > Chordata > Mammalia > Rodentia > Muridae > Arvicanthis > Arvicanthis niloticus. Next base: position 33,181,831 of record NC_047667.1, read on the forward strand.
ATATTTTACTAAATAACAGTATTGGATTGCAAAAGTGTCCTCAGTGCAAGTGGCACTGCATAACTGCATATGTATACACACACACACACACATGTGTGTGTGTGTGTGTGTGTGTGTATGTGTGTGTGCAAGGAGAAAGTATGCTTGTTGAGTGTACACTATATTCCTGTGGGCTAATAATTCTTAGTATGCATTAAAGGATGGTTTACATTTACCTTAAAATCAGGGATTTGATATACATTGGCATCTCATCATGATAGGTGCATCTATAGAAAATCAATCCTTGTACTATGTAATAGAGTTTTAGCTTGATAGAAAAAAATATAAATTTAGAAACAATCTGGCAGTTTCCTCAAGGAAGACAAGCTACATATGTGTGTGAAGAGGAAGTATAGCCAGTTCTATAAACAATAAAATAAGAAGAACCTAGGCTGGTGACCTATGTGAAATGGTGACCCAACTAAACAGTTGTCTACATCCTAACTCCTAGGTTCAATGAATTTAACCCATAGAATCTTTAGAAATAGGTACAATCTGAAGGTGAGGTAATCTTGTTCCCCCAAGGAGATACATACAAATGTAGCTTAGTCTGTTTGATATCAAAATTGTAAGAAATGAAAAAATTAAAGATGTTGACTTCTTAACACATTTGAAGTTTGTTTCCTAGAGAGAAGTGAAAGTACTACAAAGTCCAAGGAGACAGTGTCTAAACACTATCCTGATTCTTACATACCACATATAAAAGACTAATAAACTTTCCATAAAACTAAGTCTAATTTTAAAAATTTATTTTAGTTATCATTATTAGAATATTTATATGACTTTAAATGATAAAGAATTTATTTCCTTTCATTGCTCACTTTCCTTTCTCTGATCCATTCCAGTTCACTCAAACTTCTCTCATGGTTCCCTACTCTCATTTTGAGAGTCATTTTTGTTTGATTGTTTTATTATGGTGGTAGCTTGAATATGCTTGTCCCAGGGAGTGGCACTATTTGGAAGTGTGGCAATATTGGAGAAGTTGTGGCCTTGTTGGAGGAAGTGTGTCACTGTGGCCATGGGGTTTAAAACCCTTGTTCAAGTTGCCTAGAAGCCTGGTTTCTGCTTCCTTTGGATGAAGATGTAAGATCTTCAGCTCCTCCAGCACCATGTCTTCCTAGATGCTGCCATGCTTTTCTCCATGATGATAATGACTGAACTTCTGAACCAGTAAGATAGCCCCAATTAAATGTTGTCCTTTATGTGAGTTGACTTGGTCATGGTATTTAGTTACAGCAATGAAAACCCTAAGAAAATTACTATTGATAAATATACATACATAAATGTGTATGATTATACACACACATATACATATATACACACATACACACATTATTAGTTGTTGTTTTTTTGAGGGTTACATATAAATGATTTCAAGGTGACCCAACTACATTGAAAAATAAATAAGTTACTTCAACCCTGGGACACACTAATTATTTTTCTTGCATCAGTAATTAATTGCTTCTAGTTCTTTGTCTAGAGGTGTGACTCAAACAATTATTTCTCTTTTATATTAACATATTTATTGATATTCTCTTGCTTCCAGTCTTGTTTATTCACTTCTGTTATGTGTGAATAAACTGTTTATTCACTGACTGTTTAGGACTGACTGTTTCTTAACAGATATTCTGGTATTCTGACTCATAATTTTTCACCACTTCCTTTTCCATAATATTCTCTGAAATATAGATACAGGAACTGTGGTGTACTTACTAACATCCTGTGATACTGTGATAGCTCTCTCTCTCTCTCTCTCTCTCTCTCTCTCTCACACACACACACACACACACACACACACACACACACACACACATAGACACACACACACCCCAACACATACAGAGTCTCAAATGAAGTTAAATCTCTTGTTAGGCTGACACTTGGACTGCTCTCTGCTAGAAGCATAGAGTAATAAAAACACCAGTACCATATATGAGAAACCTCCTATCAAATGGTAGTTAGAATAATTCAAATAAGTCTCCAAACAATATAAATACTGATGTAATCCTATTTTCCTCACAGAAGTTTATGGTGGCTTCCTATTGCTGAATATACCCCACACTAAGGAAACATGTCTCTGATAACTCAGCTGGATCTGATCTGAGAATGTCTTTCTATCAGTCCTGCTTCCATGGTTCTAAAAAATAAAATGCAAACTACAAAGGGAGGGAGCCAATTAAAAGTCCTATCTAGCTGGAACATCTATGAAACATGACAGTTACCAGAATGAAAAGATATGCATAACAGTGCAAAACGTGATACTTGCATGTCTGTGGCAACTCAGAGCTCTCTAATTAAAGTTAAGGCCTACTCAACACGAGAAAAATCTGCCCTGATACTGGAAATAGCCAGCTTCTAGGGTCTAGTGAGGTCATGGACACTAGAAAAGACACTACTATATCTATTGTGCTACAAGATCCCAAATCCTTAATGTATAGCATGTTATCTTTATACCCACACAAACGTGTAGCTACACTCTTCATCAATAGAAACATCTCTTTATAACAAATGGAGACTTATTTTTATTTGCTTGTGTATGACAGAGGGAAATGCCTCAAACACACACACACACACACACACACACACACACACACACAGAGGGGTGGGAGACAGAGACAGAGAGAGATAGAGACAGAGAGAGACCCTGAATTTGGGTATATATATTATATGAGAAGTCTACCAGAGAGAATGGGATTCCTGTAGCTAAAGTTGCAGCTAGTAATGAGCTAACTGATGCATGATGGTATACAAACTGTGTTCCTCTGCCATAGCAGTCAGCAGTTTTAACTACTGAGACAGAATCATCTCTCCAACCACCAAATATATGTTCAGAATTAGTTTAATTTTTAATGTGATAAGGATTACATTAACAACAACTGTGTTACATTTAAATATCTCTTTTTCACTCAATTAATTTAAATTTCCTATTGAGAGTAGGTTTTTTTGGAACACATAGACATCCTTCCAACAATTTTAAAAGTACTTCTTATAAAAAAATATATGTACTGACTTGAATAACATTTTGTGTTACTGTGAGTTGCACAGACCTAAATGTAATGACATACAGATATGGGAAAAATGAAAAATAATATTTTTAAATAATTTTTATTCTTCTATTACATATTACATCCTGACCTCAGCTTCCCTTCTGTCCTCTCCCTCAGTCGCTGCAGCCCCTCACTCAACTCCCCTCTCCCACAGATAAACACACCCTCCTCACCTTGGAGAAGAACAGGACTTCCAGAAACATTAACCAAACAAAGAATTACAGGCTACAGTAAGATCAGGCATATACAGTCATATCAAGGCTCCCCAAACCAGCCCAGGTAGGGTGGAAATGTGTCCCATAGTTAGGCAAAAGTGTCAGGAACAGACCCTGCTCCCACTGTTAGAATTTCTATAAGAACATCAAGTTTCTCGGCCATAACGTATATGTAAAGAACATAGATCATACATTTACAGGCTCTCTGATCTCTACAAATTCCCATGAGTTCTAGTCAGTAGATTCTGTAGACTGTGTTTTCTTGTTCTTCTGTTCTTGACACCTCTGGTTCTTCCAGTACCCCCTCTTCTCCCTCTGCAGGATTCCTCGAGCTCTACCTAATGTTTGGCCTCTGGACTCTGCATCTGCTCTTACCAGTTGCTAGATGAAGTCTCTCTGGTCTTTTTGATGATTATTTTGCTAGGATCCTGTCCTAACATACTCTATAGACAGGACAGTCTATAGGTAGAAGGTTTTAAAACTAGGTTGGTGTCTCAGTCCCTCCACTTGATGCCTTGCTTAGTTATAGAAAATATCCCTGATATCATAGATTAAATGTTTACATTACCTTCATCTGTTACTTTACAAAATGTTGATTGTCCTCTGGAAAAGTCATAGCTAGGTAGCTCTGGGCTGTGAGAAATTCATGATAAAGCTCAGTATAAGTCTAAGCCTGTTTGCCTACTCCAGATCCTGGAGCAAGAATGATAGAAACCAGTCTGGTGGTGCTTCTCCTCATAAAATGAGGGTTGCCTCTGGGTTTCTGTAAATGTCAGATGACTGATTTAGATTATGAGGAAATGCAGTTTTTTCAGCCTGACAAAATGCATTGGAGGTCATTTTTCCTAATTGTTGTCTCTGAAATATCATAACATTTTAGCACTCTCCTAATCTATAAAATGCTATGATACATTTTACTAGCTTTATTCTATACTTGGCCTTTTAAAAGTAGCATGCTTTATGGTTCATCAGCTATAGAGAGGCAATAATCACAGATGTTTTGTGCATGGTATGAGCTATGTTTGGGGCCTTTTACTTGAAGTGTATATGTTTAATAAAAAAATAAATCTATTTAATGCTAAATCTTGGAAATATGTTAATGATATAAGAACAATATAATGTGATACACAACCATTATATTGAAAATCGACTTTTTATTTACATATATGCCAAATTATGCTAATTTTCATACAAATGTTCAACTGTTAGAGACATAAACATCTCTGTTAAAAAAACATAAGACTTTTTCTTAGATCTTGTGACCCATGAAACCAAATTGAAGGTTGAAGACAAGTAATGGCAGGGCTACTAATCCATATTTCATTAGAAAATCTCTAAAATCTTATCTTCAGATTTTCTAGCCCAATGACAATGCACTTAAGTATGTCACCTATGTTTTCTCTTTAGGGTACACAATAACCAAAAGTGCTTCACATTGTAAGGAGATACACAGGAAAATAACAAGTAGAAGGAAAGAGAGTGGAGTTGATATGAAAAAATTCCTACTGCTGCGGTACATGAAGCATATTAAGTTATGAATGAATTGTTGAAACATATTTGTCTGAGGTCATTCCTATTCTAATACATTTCTGGTTTTGTGGAATATTAACATCTTTTCTCACCTATGTATATTGGACTCTGAAATTTCAAAGTGCAGAGAGTATTTTAATTATCATCATCATCAATTACTTAAGTAACCAAAACATTATTAAATATCTATTAAGAAACTTGGGTACCTTCTATTGCAAGAAAAAAACAAACACAATTATCCTGAAAAGTTATAATAGAAAGCATTTAATTTTGGAATCACAATTCCAGTTAGAGTCTATGACCATCATGGTGGAGAGCATGGCAATAGGCCATGGCATACAGAAGTCAGTGGCTGTGTGTTCTCAAAGTAGATAGTGCATCCCTGGGACCTCCTTTTCATCTCTCAGATGCCATGAGATGATCAGGTCTGTACATTGGCCTGTCATGTTGTAATGTTGCCACCACTGACCCGAGGCAGCAAGGTTCAGTGATCAGTAGTAAAATCCTGTCAAACAGTGAATCAGAGTAAATCTGTCTTGTTTTTGAGCTGTTTGTCTCAAGTATTTTGTCATAGTGGTATAGAGTTAACTAACAAAAGAAGAAAAAAGCCCCACAGAAACAAAGTAACATAAACACTGTGATTGTATAATGTCAAATAAGCTTTCCCATCTGCTTTATGGTTTTCCTCTAGTTTCTGCAAGATATACTGGATTTGGTTATTATGGGTATTGTACATTATTATGCAATAATAATGTAATAATTATGTTACTGGAGTTGTATTTTTTGCCGTATACTTTCAATAAGAATATGGTACTTATAATTGTTACAACATTTAGAGATGTATGAGTAAAATATTTTTGTGTAATTAGATGAGTTTTTTTCTGCCTCAGATTTTAACGCTCTTAACATATTTGGTATATTAATGGTTTAATTTAATAGTGGTACTGTTCTGCAATGGTATCATAATCTTCACTGCATGACAGAGTGGCATCAATTCTATTAATCCAATGTGAGATTACTTTTTTTCATTTGCATAGAAAAAATCAAAGTAAAAGATATAGGTGGTGACTCTGAATCTCTTTTCAAATTGATACTTGTGAAAGGCTGCCAGGAGAAGCAGCAGTATTTAAATGCAAAAGGGTAGAAAGGGAAGCAGCTATTGCTTCTCACATTCACATTAGAGAAACTGTTTCTGGATAAGAATGAATTCTATTGTTTATCTCATGAAGAAATGGCATGAATTGGATTTTAAAACATATAATGCTGGGAAATGAGAATGACTTCATACAATCAAAGTGGATCACATGTGGCACAATTTAATTAGAAGATTAGACAATTTAGACATACTAAAAGCAATCAAGATAAGATCACAGTCAGAACAAGGACATGGGGTGGGTTGGCATTTTCAATCTCCTGCTTAAAGCAAGAAAAATTTCATCCATGATGCTTGACCTTAACATAAACCTCAATATGGAATACAATTCAAATCTGTCATTTTTTGAAGATTTTCAATTATTTTCAGGTGAGAAGAGGTTAAAGGTTTTCTTTTTTGGTACTCTGTCCTCAAATGGCTTGTGCTCTTCTTCACCCCCACCCCCGTCAGAAAAACCAGAAAAGAAATGAAACTTCTTAAAAGTAGAAGCAAAAAATGAGTAAGAAAAGAGGCAAACTGAGAAAAAAAATCAAGATAATGAGCAGAAAAAAATTGACATCCTATACTAAAGATAGACCAAGCAAGGAATTAATGCTCTGAGAAAGAGTACTAAATAAAGATAATAAGTAAAAGTTAAGAAACTTTAAGAAATTGGAGAAAAAAAACAATGAGAAGAGAAAAGAAGATGAAAATGGTCTTTGAAATATTGGAATGTTGGAATAGCCATGAACATGATTTAGTATTTAAAACTGTAAAAATAAAACATTCCACTTTCCAAAATTACTTTCCAATGCTCCTTAAAAAAAAAAATAAAAATTTCAGGATGTAATTCTTTCTCCCTTTTGTTTTATTCCATAATGTAACCTGATCCATTCGTGGTGATATTGAAAGTATAAACATGTATATCACACATATTTTATAAATCCTCAGTTTTAAAAGCAAACCATGAACTAGTTCAGAGCCCAAAACTTTACAAAGAAATCAAGTAACCTTACTTTTACCAGACAACTCTATAACTGTGAGCCTAAATGGACCCTTTTCCATTTAACTTGTCTTATCTTATGTATGTTACTGTGCCTGAATGCTGACTATGCACAGTACAAGAAATGTATTTATTTCATGATTACAATACAAGACCCAGGCCTGCTTTTGATCTGATCACAGCTGAGATCTGGGGTTTCAACTCTCAAAGTGTTGTGAGATGTCTATTGTTACATACTGCAAATTAAATATTTTAAACTAAGAAATCATAGTCACATGTGGTTTTAGGATTCAAGGAGTATTATGGATTTAAGTATCCAACGTCACATTTTCAACCAAGGTACTTAAAAATTACTTATCTAACTACTTATTATTATGAGAAGCATTTTTACTTTTTTAGTTATATTGGAACGTATAGTTCATTATTTTAGCATAGTTATTGTGCTATGAAATAGATTGATAAGTCTTACATACCTCTTACCATTTTGCCATTAACTCTTCAGTTTTTGTCCTTATCTACCCAAACTCAATTCTTAGTATACTGAGAAAATCATTATTATATTATCCTTTTCAAAGAGTCTACATGTTCAGAATTAATGCATAAGTAAAAACCATGTAATATTTGTTTTCTTCTAATAGCTAGCTTAATATATTATTCTTCATATTCATCCTTAGAACTGAGGTAGTATGATTTTCCTTCTTTGACATAAGCTCCATTTTCTTTATCATTTACCTATGATTGGCATTTATGGACAGCTATGGACAGCTGTTATGGACAGTGTGCAATGCACATGATGGTGCAAGTACTCTGTTGACATATGGGCTTTACATGATTAGGGTGCATATCCAGAAGCAGGGCAAGTGATTCACCTGATAGCTCTATGTTTAGGTTTCTTCTTGGTAATTTTAAGGATTTACATGCTCTTCAACAATGTGTTAAGAGCAGACACCACACAGAATGTGTCTCTTTAATACATCATTTTGGAAATACTGAATGTGAATATGCAAAAGGTTATTTGGTCCTTATTTCACAGCATTTATAACAATTTACAGAAAGTGAGCTAAATACTTGTGTGTTATAGCAAAATGCTGCAGAATGAACAGTGGACATTCAAGAGAAAGTTCCATAACATTTACCTGGGTAGCAATATTTGGCTATTCTTTCTAAGGAATAAATGGACAAGGAGAAAAACGAAACAAGTGGGGTGATATTAACCTACAAAACTTCTGCAGAACAAAGAAAAAATAAAGACACGATCTCAACAATGTTGGAAAATAGTTACATATTATATGCCTGGTAATAACTAACTTAGTACAAGAAAATAAATAGCCCAACTCAAAAAAAATGAACAAAATATTCACATGAGAAAATCTTTATCAACATAGCTTCAGACAGCAGCCCAGACAACAGGCAACCACACGAACTTTCAGGGAAAAATGGGTAATGGATACCAATACAGATCCAGGCTGCAACAAGACCATTGTCTGAGAAATGGACCTTGGCTATAGCCTGAGCTAAACATTACCAGGATCTCAGGTGTTTTAGCAGGCCACTCAGACCAGCCTGTTCCTGACTGTACATACAATTCTGTCCCTTTCCACAGCACATGAACTGCTCTGCTTTTCTTTCTCTCTGATCTCTCCACCACATACTTGGAAATATTAATGGTGCCCAAGGAAGTGGGCCTGGGTTCTATAGCTAGATAATATTTTAACTCTTACTTGATTCTACAGAAAACCCTCCAGAAATTTCCTTTATATGTATCTTGGACATTGTATGATTAATTATTCATAGCTTAGAGAAATAAATTTTCTGGTTTTGTTGGGATTTTTCATGATATATTTTCTATATGTAGTTTTATATTTAGACATATTTTTGTCCTCATTGCTCAGAAACATTAATAACCTCCCAGGATTATAGTGCTTTTATTGTCACATAAATATGATTTATCTTTAATTCACCTGTAAAAAAAATAGTAATTCCTTCCCTAAAGTAACAAAGATTTCCTTAGAAGTCTGAAATATTCTACTCATATCAGAGGCTTTTAATGTACATTCACTTTTTCTATTAACCATTTCATGTCAGAAGTCATAACTGTTTCATTTAGCTTTTGATGACGAAATTCTTATAAAATCAGTGTGCTATGTAGCATACACATTCAACTTGACAAAGCCTAGACGCACATAAAATTAGTTTCAATAGAGTTAATGATTTTAAAAATATGGTCTCTGTGCATATTTATCAAGAATTTTTAAACATTAATTGATTCAATAGCATGTACTACTGTGGAAGAGCCATGACTAGGCAGATGGTTCTGAGCTGTATAGGAAAACTAGCTAAATGAGCATTTGTAAGAGATCAAGAGAACAAGACAGCCAGTAGTATTCCTTCCAATTTTCTGCTTAGGTATTCTGCTTTATATTCCTATCTGACTTTCCTCAGAGATGAATCCTGAAGTGAAAGTTGAGCCAAATAAATCTCCTCCTTTAAGTTGTTTTTCTTCAGGTGTTATATCACAGAAAGAGAAAGGAAACTAGAATAACCCTCATATGCTATGCAGAAACTGAAGGGGTGAGTCACATGTGTTTATTTTACTGGCCTCTCCTGGGCTTCCTGGGGGCAAGGTGTGTGATCCAATGAGTGGGTACTACTGGCTTGACTTAGCTTGACCCCACAGATCCATCTGCAGTAATCTTAGCTTCCATTTCCTCATGCCTCTGAAAACTGACTAGTTGACTTCTGCTCTTTTCCTACTTGACAACACCGCAGAACAGGCAGCATATCTTATTTGCATGTGTGTTGGTCAACATTCATTTGATGATTTTATTCATCCTAGTTGAATCCATCATCTTCAAGTACCTGACTTGAGACATGAAGGGTTGTTACTGTAGAGAAGGAGGTATGTATAAAGAATTAATGGTCTAAATTAAATTTCTGGCTTTGTCTTCTGTTATTGTTATCACCTATACATAAGTGAATCACTTTAATTCTAGGATTTCTATCCATAAATATGGATAGCAGTGCCTCTTTTTTGTTCTTTTATAAGAAGGGAAAATGAGGTACTGTTGGTGAATGTGCTTCATAAATTATGAATCACACTATACAATGCAATAATATTATTTTGTATATTACAGATTAATTTTGCAGCTTATTAGAAAAGTTTATTTTCTAAAAAAAAAAAAAAAAGAAACTACTTATACTAATCTACCTTAGCTACCACAAAATAAACAAAACTTACTTGGTAAGGATAAATTATTATAAGAGATCAAGAGAACAAGACAGCAAGTAGTATTCCTTTTATATGAAAACATTCCCAATTCAGTGCATTGTGTTATTTTCAATTTTATATTTATTTTATCTTAAATTGCTTAACTTTTGAAATATTAATAATATTTCATCTTCAGGAAAAGTGTGAGATGAGTATTATTGTTTTAGGGAGAAAATGCAGAAACAAAGAATAAACAATTCTAAAATTGTATTTGATTCATGTTCTTTTAGTAGCATTGTTGTGCCCATTTTGAGAAATGCAAAAGGCCACTAAGGAGCAGATTACCATGCAATTGAACTAGGGTCTAGTTGCTACAAGCTTAAGCTAGGGCATAATCACTGTTGACCCTGATGTAGCAGGACAGGTTGCAGACACAGCCCTGAGCCCTCAACAGGACAAGGTTTTATAGGAAATGGCAAGTAAGCAAGGAGGTTTCCAGCCTGGAAAGCATCTAATTGAATGACTACTGTAAGCTAACAGTTGGGTGCTTTGAAGCAAAACCATGAGCTATCACAAATGGTCTGAAAGCAGAACTGAAACAACTAGATTCATCTTTGATTGAGTATTGTTAGAAAGTAGCTAATGAATAACTCTGGGGTCTGGGCCAAGGACAAACCATGGGTTTCTTCTTCCTGGTACTTAGGTGCAACTTGAGGTCAGCTACAGATCAAGTTCTCAGAGGCTGTCCCCACCCCATATCCCTTTTTTTTTTAGATGAAGGCCAGTCCCAAGATGGAGTAGATTTGGCTTCTCAGTGTGAATTCAGATTTTGCAGCAATAGTGGTTCTAAAGCAAATCAATGTCTTTTATTTATAATTATATTATTTCAGTGTTAGTTTATTATCAATATATTAGCATTGTGTTAGACATCTATCCAAATATTTGTTATTTTTTCCTATTTTTAAATCTGTAAGTAAATTTGTTACTATGATTTATTTAAAATATTAAACATACACATGATTAATAGATACATACAGTATAGTGGTGTGCTTGCTCATCAATTAAAGGTTAAGAGCTTGCCCAGGGCACCAGAGTCTGGCTTCTAACATCAGTTGTATAATGTAGAACCTCCTGTAAACTTAGCTCCGGAAGATTTGGTGCCTCTATGTGATCTCTATAGATATTCAAACACACATCCCAACTTAATTAACATAATAAAACATAAAATTCTTCTTTACCAAGCATTGCTACTAACTCTCCTGACATATATTCATGTTGAGGCATGAATATATAGATACTACATTAATCTTTGTTCATATATACATAGTACATATATTATATATACATATTTAAATGAATATAAATATAAATATATTTATATAGTTCATATGCATAGATAGATAGATAGATAGATAGATAGATAGATAGAGAAAGAGAGAGAGAGAGAGAAAGGGAAAGAGGGAGAGAAAGGGAGAGAGAGGGAGGAGAAAGAACAGTAGCTAGAAAATAAATTATAATTAAAATAAGAAGCTTAGTAACTAAAATGTTATTAAAATAAGAAGCTCAACTTATCTGGTTGTATGTGGCAGTCCCTGATCCACTTGGACTTGAGCTTTGTACAAGAAGATAAAAATAGATCAGTTTGTATTCTTCTACATGCCAACCGCCAGTTGAACCAATGCTATTTGTTAAAAATGCTGTTTTTTTCCAGTGGATGGTTTTGGCTTCTCTGTCAAAGATCAAGTGACCATAAGTGTGTGGGCTTATTTCTGTGCTATCAATTCTATTTCATTCATCTACCTCTCTATCTCTATAATAAACCATGGGCTTTTTTTTTTTTTAATCACTATTGTTTTGTAGTAGAGCCTGAGGTCAGAGATGGTGATTTCCCCAGAAATTATTTTATTGTTGAGAATAGTTTTCACTATCCTGGGTTTTTTGAATTCCAGATGATTTTGATAATTGCTCTTTCTATCTCTGTGAAGAATTGAGTTGGAATTTTGATAATGACTGCATTGAATCTGTAGATTGCTTTTGGTAAGATGGCCATTTTTACTATGTTAATCCTGCCAATCCATGAGTATGGGAGATCATTTCATCTTTTGAGGTTTTCTTTGATTTGTTTTTTCAGAGACCTGAAGTTCTTGTCACACAGATCTTTTACTTGCTTGGTTAAAGTCACACAAATATATTTTATATTATTTGTGATTGGTGTTGTTTCTGTATGTTTTCCCCCAGCCCATTTATTTTTTGGGTAGAGGAAGGCTACTGATCTGTTGGAGTTAATTTTGTACCCAGCCACTTTGCTGAAGTTGTTTATCAGCTGTAGGAGTTCTTTGGTTGAAATTTTGAGGTCACTTATCAGACCCCATCATATTATCCATAAATAGTGATATTTTGACTTCTTCCTTTCCAATTTATATCCCTTTAACTTCCTTTTGTTGTCTAACTGCTCTAACTAGAACTTTGGATACTACATTGAATAAGTATAGAGAGAGTGGGTAGTCTGATCTTGTCCCTGATTTTCATGGGACATGTTTCTCTCCATTTAAGTTGATGCTGACTATTGGTTTTCTGTATATTGCTTTTATTATGTTTAGGTATGGGCCTTGAACTCCTGATATTTCTGAGACTTTTAAAGTTAAAGTGTGTTGTATTTTGTTAAAGGCTTTTTCAGCATCTAATGAAATGTTCATGTGTTTTTTTTTTCTTTGAGTTTGTTTATATAGTGGATTATGTTGATTGATTTCCACATATTGAACATCTCTGCATCATGGGGATGAAGCCTACTTGATCATGGTGAATGATGATTTTGTTGATGTGTTCTTGGATTCAGTTTGTAAAAACTTTATTGAGCATTTTTACATCGGTACTCATAAGAGAAATTAGTCTGAAGTTTTCTTTCTTTGTTCACTCTTTGTGTGGTTTAGGAATCAGAGTAATGTGGCTTCATAGAATGAATTAGGTAGTGCTCCTTTTGTTTCTATTTTGTGGAATTGTTTGAGAAGTATTGGTATTAGCTCTTCTTTCAAGGTCTGATAGAATTCTGCACTAAAACCATCTGGCCCTTGGCGGTTTTTGGTTATACTCATAAAACAGACTTCTCAAGACTGCCTCTATTTCATTAGGGGTTATGAGACTGTTTAGATGGTGTATCTGCTCTCCCAATTTAATATTGGTAGCTGGTATCTGTCTAGAAAAAATCATCCATTTCATCTAGATTTTCTAGTTTTGTGGTATAGGCTTTTTTAATAGGAGCTGATGAATTTTTTCTCAGTTTATTATGACTCTTTTTTTTAATTTTCTATTATGTTAATTTGGAGACTGTCCCTTTGATCTTTTGTCAGTTTGGCTAAGTATTTCCCTATCCTGATGATTTTCAAAAAATGAAAACAGCTCTTATTTCACATTGCTTTAATGTTACTGGATAGAGTGTTCTGTTAGTCAAGTGTCTCTAGGTAAATAAAACTAAATAAGACTGTAGATAGATAGACAAATAAAAAGATAGATAAAATGTGACTTGCACTTCATGAAAGCAAAGACACACTAGCTTGCTCTGTGTCAGTCATGAAATGTGATATCTATAGTGTAATTGATTCTGAATCATACCACCCAAGGATCAAAAAGTTTGTTGAAAAAAAGAAGACAGATGCCCTGACTAAAGAGAGTCTATTCACCTTCTTTCTGCCCTTCTATTGTTTGATATGTGCTAGCATTATTGAGAAGAATTTTTTCATATATTCAACCTATGCAATTTTAACACTTTTTAAATATCCCCCATAGGTCTGCAGAAGCAGGTACACATCAACTATTAGACCACTAAATATAGCACAAAATTGAATTACCAAAGTCACAAACTATGGCAAGCTTAAAGGCATTCTGATTCACAAAGTAGTAAGAAGCTAATGCCAAATCAAGATGATTAGTTTTATGGTTAATGTTCTAAGCAGAAATGAGAACATGAAAAACTTGGTTTTAAAACATGTATACTTTTGAGTGTTTGAGAGTAGTGGTAGTATATAAAATGTGACTTTTGGTTCAGCCATAAATAAATATCTGAGCTAGCATAATGAAACCACCACAGAAGACTAGACTTCACAAAAACATATTTAGAAATAAAACATAAGTGTGTGTGTGTGTGTGTGTATAATACAAAATTAGTGATTAGGTTGTTAAGTTGGCTTAGAAAAGTGATGGTTGTACATTTTCTTCCAGGCTTCAAGATGTCACTAGTCCTCAGTAGTTGTCTAGGATTCTAATACCAGCTATAATTTTCCTCTTGTTGAATAATCTCAAAAATATAAGACATAAAGAAGTTAAAAAATGAATTAGGGAGAATAAGTAAGTATTCTACATCAATACATTAAAAATAACAATTATGTAGTATGTTTGGATTAAGAGAATCCTTAGTTACTAACATGAGTGATTTTCTTTCTCTTCAACTTTGTGTTCACTATCACAGTATTTCCCTACCTGTACCTATACCTGTAATGCCCAGTTTCATGATTTTATTAACATGTTTTTTCTTTTACTTAGGCAAAAGCTTTAAAAGTAACAACTATGTAGTCATTCTAGATAGCTCTTTTATCATGTTTTCAGGATTCAGTTGTTAAGAATGACCGACACATTCTATTATATTACACATACATCAAAATCATTTCATCTGTAGAAGTTTTAAAACTCCAGTGAAATGTACAAGACACTTGACTCAAATCTACTTCCTATTTTAAGAGACTTGTGTTGGAAAAATTGTTAGACTTTGACATTGCTGGTCATACCTGGCCTCTAGTGCCTTCACAGATTCCTATTCAAATGTCTACTCTTCTCTGCTAAAAATACTTCTTCTCCCCAACATCTCTTCTATAACAATATGCATCATCAAGTCATAGGTCAACTTTCATTTAAGTTATCACCAGAGGAAGATGCCTGCTCAGGAATACCATCCATGCATTTTCACAAGAAAAGCTTAAGCCAAGGTATTTTTACTGAAATTTTGATATTTCCACTTGGATAACTTGTAGATTTCTAAACATAGAATATGCAAAATTAGGATAATTTTTCTGTTATAATCCAAGTTTCCTGTGTTTCTGGAAATGGACTAACCAATATTCTAGTTATATAGGCCAGAGGTATCTCAAGGACACTCTTCCCTATCTCTAATATCTAAATGATGGTTCATGAAATAAAAGTTAACATCTTTTAAATTATGCTTAAACTACTGCCATTTATGCACCCAGAAAGCCTAATTAACCTTAGATCATTTGGTGCTTTGTTATTTGTTCTCTCCTCATCAAATTTTGCCATAAGGACTAAATTATCAGCACATAAGATGACATATCACATCTTCATTTCTTTCAGGAGTTTCCAAACCTTTTTAAATAAAATACAGTCATCCAAAAACTAAGATGGCATAGTATTCTCTGTTTACATCGTAACCTATCAAAGCTATTTTGCTCCCCATGGCAGTCACAACACATGATCACTAGTCATTTCTAGTAAAATCACTCTTTCTGCTCACCCATATTAAATATTTTAAAATTTTCTGTCTCTCTACCCAGGGAAAGATAGGGTCTATGGACTGAAATAAGTATATTTTTAACTATTTAATATGAGTTTCATCTGACAGCTTTTTTTAGTTACAGCTCCAGCGTGAAAATGTGTTTTAACCTTCTTTTGCATCACTGTATTCTCATGATTAGATTCACTTAGGTACTTTTAGTAATAACTATATAATATAAAACAATTAGTTGCATAAGTTATATTATATAATATTTTATTCAGTTTAATTTGTGTTTATAATCACTTCATTGTAGCGAAGAGAAAAAATTATTAAAGGTAACAAGACACATGTTATTCCAGTAGAGGAGACTGCTATATAAGATGAGTTTGGTGAAGAAACAAAAGATGTGATTAGACAAATGTGATTAAGTCATCTGTGTTTTCTGGGCCTTTTAATAAAGGTGCAGTGCTACCTTCTCAAAGAGACTAAAGGACATATGTGGACTTCTTGTAGATAAATAATTTCTATATCCTCAATGATGGCATTGCCTTGCTGCAGAACATCCACATCTCAAAGAAATAGAGAAAGTATATATAATTGCATATTTTCTGGAGTAAATGCTATAAGAAAGTTGAAGTCATTGACTTACAGTGAGACATTGTAAGGAACAAACAATAAATTATTGGGGCAAGACTGAAGATTTTAGACTACTTTTCATAGGTCCTAAATCATCCTATAACACAAATGAGTTGGTCACAACCTTTGGTCTGATTTTGCTAAGGCCAATGAGCTTTTATGCTGAGAGTACATAGCTCTTCAATGTAAGTTGTAGATTAAGGAACCCCTGTTTTTTTCATAATATCAAGGAACTAGTCCTGTATTACTGAGTGAATGTATGATAAAACTCATTAAAGCAGATGGCCCAAATCCTTAAAAAGTGTTAAATTGCCAATAGGAGGTAATTTATTTTATCATTTTTTCGAAAGACCATACATAACTTTTATTATGCAAGAATGATATTATAATTTTTGGTAAATCACAATATATCTCTACTTTACATCTTTTATTTAAAATTTGTTTATATTATTTCTTGAAGTTATACTTTTTAATATTAAAAGTCTTTTAATTTACTTAAATAGTTTCTACTGTGAAATAACCCTTTCTTTTTGAGTGGTTGAAGCCAAGAATAACACAATAGATACTTATGAAAATTAATTAATCTTATATGTGTATATGAGTATATACGCCACGTGTGTGTTGGTATTGCAAAAGCTAGCAAAGAATATCATATTCCAGGTGATTGCAAACCATCTGATGTGGGAACTAGAAACCTATTATCCAAATTCTGATTCTCTTTAAAAATATTAATTTCTTTTTACTGCTAAACCATTTTTCTAGCCTTAATTTTCAATTTTGATAAGGTATCCAAAAGTAAATCTCTGGACTATATATATATATATGTTTAGTGTATACTATAACTAACAAAAATGCATATATACACACATATATGATATAGATCTATATCTACATATAAATATATAGATATATGTTATCTATATAATTATATATATATATAATTTTTAATTAGTGAAAAGTTCTAAAATTTTTAAGAAAGTGAAGAAGACACAGTTTTACTTATTGATACACTTACTGCCACAAATATGGTCACTCAAACAAGAGTTAATTTGATTCATGTTTATTCTTCATTCTGCTTAATGGGACATTTACAAGAGGATAGTTTCTCCTATTCTTTTGTTCAAGGAAGATTTGGGATCAAAGTCCATATACTTAAGTATCCCTTTTTCCTTGTGCCCCCAAAAGATTTACTTGTATTGTGCTAAAGGCCTTCAGAAATATACAAAGGCTCTTTCTTGTAAAATCCCTGATGAATTACAAATGCTGACAAGAATTTATCAGCACTGTGTTAAATTGTCTGTTGAAATCTGCTAGCTTAAATTTGGTGTGTCTGTTCTGTATTACTCCTCCTCTTCACTTCAGTCTTTCTAATAGATCATAGACTCTCCAAGATAATGATCACTGAAGAGTCCCACAGAGGTATTAAGTCTCCTTTCATGTGCAGAGACTTAGCAGAAATCTTTCAAGCCGTTTTATATTTTTCATGTACTTCCTAGCACTCAAGAGAAGGAAATCCTAACATCTCAATTTAATACATTTAACATATTTTCAATAGGTCGGTCTTTAATTCTTCAACTGAAACCATTTTTGTATCGTTTAAAATACATTAAATAAAAGAGGTGGTTATTTGCTTTTTATTCATATTTAGGGATATGCCCCTAAACATTACATAATCCTGTAAAGTTTCAGGTAACAAGATTATCCAGTTATAACCAGAGCAAAAATCAAATGTAAGGTGAAAATTTTGACCAAATTTAGTTGGTCTCAAAATAATTTGATTTTATTTTCATAAACACATGAGCTTAAATAAAAATATATTATATAATTGCTTAAAATCAAACAATTATATAATATAATATCAAACCCTGATAACAGGAAAAAGAGGATAAAAATTTTTTTGAGAATGAAATGTTTCCCCTCATAGTGGACTCCTAAGCATGCTCTCTGCTTATGTGGGGAGGTAGCTGGATATTTTTTGGCATAATTGTTACATGTTTGGCATGGATAGCACACAGGTTGGTATCTTCAAAAAGGCCAACCAGATAGGCCTCACTTGTCTCTTGCAAAGCACTCTGGAAGCACGAATCTGTTTTGAATTCCTCAGCAGTTTTTTGTACCAGATGCTGAAAGGGGAGCTTATGAATCAGAAGTTCACTAGACTTCTGATAGTATCTGATTTCACCGAGTTCCACAGTGCCAGGCCTGTAACGATGAGGTTTCTTCACCCCTCCAGTAGAGGGCACACCCTTGGTGTAGCCAATTATTTCCTGGGTGCTGTACCACTGGTGGATTTGCCGGCAGTCTATTTTGTAGGAGCCATAGTACGCACATCTCCTTACTTATCCCTCTTCCTTCT
Organism: Arvicanthis niloticus; assembly: GCF_011762505.2. NCBI lineage: Eukaryota > Metazoa > Chordata > Mammalia > Rodentia > Muridae > Arvicanthis > Arvicanthis niloticus. Next base: position 33,200,497 of record NC_047667.1, read on the forward strand.
GCTGGAGCTAAGTAAGCAAGACATGTCACTGGCATTAGAGAGCTGGAGTGGAGCGGTGAAGGCTGTGAATGTATCCTGGTTATAGCTTCTCCAACCTCTAACATTTCATTTTTTTTTTTCCATCGAAATTCACCTCCTTTCACTCTCCTAGTAGAATACAAATGGACATCAAAGAGAAAATTATAAAATAAAATATAAAATAGCATAGTAAGTTAAAACCAAAATGAAACCATTGGGATAGGATAAACCAAACGTTAGGGAAAGAGCCCAAAGAAAGCATAAGAAAGAGAGACCTAATACTTCTCACATTCTGAAATGTAAACACAGTAAACTGGAATCCATAGTATATACACAAATTACCTGTAGGAAAAAAAAGAGAGAGAAATGAAATATTATAAAAATTTATATAAATAAATATAAAAATATATAGTGATATGTATATACATTATAAAATTAAAAATTATACCAATTTTTAAAAAGTAAAACCTCTGAAATGGCATTATAAGTGAAGAAACTTCCAAAGATGCTACTGAATTTATTTTCTGATGGTCATAACTGCTGGGCATGCAGCCTACCCATAAGAGTAGTTTATTCCCTCAGTAAACTTCTCTTGGAGAAAACTAAATTTTCATTTGTAAGTAGTTATCAATTGGAGTTAACTTCTAGGGTAGAGATGTGGGCATTTCTGAGTCTTTGGAATTTTTTATTCTTCTGATGATATCTTGAGAAATACTGATATGATCCATCAGGACAATCTACTGGGGCTCATTGGGTGGGGTTGGGATTACAATACTGGGTGTAACTTCTCAAGGGAGTGTTGCTGGCTGTCCCAGACTCCATGGTTCACACAATATACTTTGAGTATAATAATGTTCATCAATCCATAGGAAGAGAATTTTGCCTGGCTCTTCTTTATGGGCTTTTTCTTTTGGATAATATCAGCATAACTGTTTGGAATGAATTGTAGTAGTTCTTCAATAAACTGTAAAAGCAAAGAGATTTAGAGAACTCAAGAACTTGGGATGATATCATGAATGAAAATTACTTTATGCATAGCTATATATACTATGGAAAATCCTTGAATATGTCTACTAGAGAGAGCAAGAAACAAAACCTTACTTTGAACTTTTTAAAATATGAATAACATGCACCAATAAAAAATTAATAGTGCATGATATACTGAAGCATCTTTTCAGTTTTGTCTAACTTTACCTTGCATTATGTCAGCAGATCAGAGGCCTTTTATATCATCATACAGAAACTGTGGAAGGCAAGTGCTCTTGGTCTTGGGCAGTTTTATTATCTTGCAGTATTTTCCCAGTAAAATTTGGTATCAGGATTCTTGGTTTTTCAAGTATTTCAATACTCATGTACTAAAACATGTGTTTCTTCTGCCCTTAACTGCAGCTGACATTGTAGCTTCTGGGCAGGCCCACCTACTCTGTTTCCAAAGCACATTGTTTGTTCTTGAGACAGCTTCAGACTTGAGGTATATGAAGTTCTTGGTGTAAAGATTTGGAAGCAGGAACACTTGCAGCAATACAAACCTGTAGTTTCTCTTCTCCTGTTAAAGCTTTCTGTGATTCTCTAGCTGCAACCCTCTGCTATCTCTTACCACGTCTCCCCCTGTCTTCTGCACTGTGGCCATTCTCTTGAGAAGCTCAGCTGACTTTTTTGGTTGCCATGCAGCCCGACCATTGCCACTTTTGCAGTTTGTCCTGCTAACTACCTGTGTGTTACCACTGTCACCCCAATGCCTCTACCACAGATGCTGCTATGTTCTCTGCTGTCTAGTTCTTTGTATTGTCAACTCAAACCATGTTACTACAAATAGGAGAGAAAAGAGTATGCAAGAGGAAAATTAATTAGGCCTAAAATGGTAACACTAGAAAAGGCAGCAGAATAGAATGCCTCCCTACTGATTCACTAAGAGAGCACCTAATTATGATGTCCTGAAGACCCCCAAACTCAGGAGACCCTTCCTCAAATCTCAGGAAATCACGACCACCCAAGAATCACAAGAAGCTATACCTGGATGCAATCAGCAGAGGTTTATTGGGGAGTTGGCTAACCAAGATCAAAACTGCTTGTCCACACAGGAACAGAATTTTGACAAAAGGCCGGCAAGCTGAGGGGTTTCTTTTATAGGGAAAGGGAGGAATTTCCGTGCGGTTACACATGATTGGTTGTATTTTCGCGTGGTTACACATGATTGGCTGATTTACAAAGTTTGAACACCAACAGATTGTAACACTGGAAAGACCGGGAGTCGGGGGGGGGGGGGGGGTGGGTAACCCAGAACAGTGGAACATTTCAGAGGAGCCTACCCTAAACGATCATTACCAACTATTTCAGGTAAACTATTTTTTACTTCTTCCAGCTATAGCCCCACCTAGATGGCTTGCATCTTTCTCTGTGGTCAGGAATGTGTCTTCCTGCCTTGGGCTTTTCCCACCCACAGGTGGGGTCTACTCCCTGAGGCTTGAGGAATGTAATCCAGTAAGTGTCCTCTGATTCAGGGATAATGTCCTCCACCTGGAATGTGTCCTGGGGCAGTGAAGGCCTGAAATCTTATTTTCAGTTTTGTGTTCTGGAACCTGCACTTTTTCTGCCCAGGTCTAAGGGCAAAGAAAAAGTCTACATATTTCATAAAATGGTCTTTATAATTTTTCACTCTACAGTCCAAGACCCTCATATCCTCAAATTCTGGTTTATATACAGAAAAATGAATTTATAAAAAATTTATGTAAGGACATAATTATAAAAATTATGTAAGGACATAAAAAACTTAGTGTCAGGAGCCATAATGGGACAAGCTAAAAATTAGCAGGTGATCATCCTGAAATGGCTTGTCTTGGATTATTAAGTAATCTGCGACAAGTGAGCCCTTATTCAGCAAGGCTGTAAAGGACTTATTTTAGAAAAGATTCCTGCTATTAATATGCTTTTCCTATTATTATTTTTGAACATATGTAACAATCACTAAGCAATAGCATACCACTTTGGAGCAGATCTCTGCAGATCCACAAAGATGTACTGTCTTGTCGTGATGCTATATAGACAAATAGATGACTTCTTAAGTCTTAATGATGATCCTATAAGAATTACTAAAATTATATCAATGATTATTAAGCTCTTTTATAGTGGGACTGCTATTAGGTTCCTTTCTGATAGTCATAACTGCAATGAGAACTCTGCCTTTCTCCTAAGTGTCATCAGCTGATTGCTCTTAGATAGTAACCAGACTTTCTCCTACTCAGAGCACATTTCAAAATGTTGTAAAACAATTTATTATATGTTCTGGGACAGAACATAAGATATTGCCTGGGTTTATTTATACAAAACTTCACTAATTTCTTATTTATAGTTTTAAATCTTCAGTGAACCTGTGGAGCTAGACAGGTGATAGATGTTTAGCCAGATAATTACTCCTAATGGATATGCATGTAAACATTCTCTGTTTAAACTTCTATTTCAATTTATGATTTGATTTTTTGGTGTGCACTTGTGATGAACTTTGTAACATATTACCATGTACTCTGAAAGATGCATAAGTACTGAAGACAAAGACAAAGAGAGTAGTAGTAATAGTAGCTGTTTGTCCCTTTCTTTCCTTTTCCCCTGCCTAGAATTCTTTCCCTTACAACTTTCTCCTTATTAGAATTTTTTTTCTTTTCCCCACTTAGGACCTTTCCACTTTTCCCCTTAGATAGCTTTCATAGGAAACTTTTTACACTTAGTAATAAACTCTATAATAAATTCTTTAAGTGTTTTTTTTTTTTTTTTTCCAGATACCTCAGACTAGCAGGCATAAGTTAAAGCCCAGCAGTTCCTGCTGAGATAGTACAAATGCTATTTACATAATCCTTTGCTGTTTTGGGGCTGAGGTACTCAGTGCCAGAAACTGCAGTTTCTGACCACAGGATCACAGAAGGCAGGTCATCTACAGTAGCACAGTAACACAGATAAGTAAACTTTTATTATACAGCAACCCTAAATATCTCCTAAGACCAAGCCTTACCCCCCCACCCCACCCCTTGGCTCTTCCCCCTTGGCTGCCTCAAGAAGAACCAACAAGAAGAAGAAAAAAAGACTTCCTCCACCACACTAGACCCTCCCTCCTCCCACCTCCCAACTTAATACAACCTTGGTAGTGAATTTGATACCACTTTTGCCCAGTTCTCCAGGAGAGATGATTTGCTTTATCTGTGTTCTTTCTATACCTGTATGTTGTTTATATTTTCACCCTTCTATAATGTTATAATTAAACACAAACTTCTGACATAAAGTTTATCTAAGTCACAGCACTGTATTTCTTGCATCCTATTACTTTTGCTTAATTTCCTGTTTTTGAGCATTATCAAGTTAATAATTTCTCCAGAGAACAAAAGGTTATTTTTTGTTATCTTTGTTCTTCACCAGATTTAAAAACCAAGAAATAAAACTTTATCATATAAATGTTTATGTAGTTCATTCAACTGAACAATATAAAATCAATTCTACTTAATATTTGTGGTTATTTATAACTTGGAATCATAATTATAGTATTCAAATTCAATCATTTCATATATGTCAGAACCGAAGAATAATCACTTCATAGAAAAACAAAACAAAGTTAAAATTAGCCTTTTATACTTTATTAAAAGAAGAAAAGTTCAGGAATGCTATAGATCACAAAACAAGTTTTCATGATGAGATACACGGGATTCTGCAGGTTTGTGTAAGCCAAAGAGAAATTACTTTGTGCCAAATGATACAATTAAGCTAATACTATAAAATGCAGTAAACATTCAGTAAGTTATGTTTCTTAGTCTCAGAATCATAACTATAAACAGAATAGTAATAGAAGTGGTATCCCATTTCACTGAAATGCTACCTTTGAATTTATGCAAATTTCAAGAATATTGATCCTTACAAATGTTTATCTTTTAATAGTTTCATTTCTGGAGTTTAAGTTAACAAATATAAGCAAGACCTCTGAGTATTTTGTCAATTCATAAAGGAGTAGTGTAATTCATTTAATAGTTTAAATGTTTCTTCTCTTCCACACTAAACAGTATTCTATAAACAGTCATGAAGAAAGTCAGCCTACAGTCTGAGTAGACAATTAACAATGAAGTATTTTCTAGTCTTAAAACTTTTGATTTGTTATTTTGTTCTCTTCTGTTCCCTGGAACAACTAAATCATAAATTAGGTGAATTCAAAAGCTTTATTCCTTCCAGTAGTGACTGGCTTAAGGATATTCTTAAACATAGGTGATTCTGTGTCCAATAAAATTATGTTTTGAACCTGAAAATGGTAGGTGATTAAGGAGAGAGGAAGATAAGTTATAAAGACAAACATGTATAAGGGAGTAGAATGTATATCTTGTCAACTATTAAAAATGAACTTTTACTTATTTTATATTGCTTTTCTCAATTTTTTTTTGTTTTCAATAAAAATATGTTTTAAACAAGGGGTAAAGAAAATTGAGAGTTCCCAATGCAATGGAATGAAAAATGTTTGAGAAGGTCATGGCTACACCAATTCCTTTAATTTGGTCTTTATCACATATATGAGCTGACATTTAGAAACAATACTTATGAGTATCTTACAAATAAAAATAGATATTTACATAAGAAGTACTTTGATACTTCCAAGAATCACAGAATTGAGGCTTTGGTCTGCTTTATTATTTTTTTTTAATTTTATTAGTCTTTTTACTTATTTACATTTTAAATGTTATCCCCTTTCCCAGTTTCTTCTCCAAAAACCCCCTATCCCTCTTCCATTCTTCTTTGTGGGTGCTCCCCCACTCATCCACCTACTCCTGCCTCACCACCTATGCTGGGCCATCAAGCCTTCACAGGACGAAGGCCCTCCCCTCCCATAGATGCCAGACAAGTATGTCCTCTACTACATATGCAGCTGGAGCGAGGGATACCTCCATGTGTACTCTTTAGTTGGTGGTTTAGTCCCTGAGACCTCTTCAGGATCTGGTTGGTTGATATTGTTGTTCTTCCAATGGGGTTGCAAACACCTTCAACTCCTTTGGGCCTTCCCCTAACTACTCCATTGTGGTCCCTGTGCTTAATCGGATGGTTGGCTATAAGCACTCATATCTATAACGGTAAGGCTCTGGCAAAGCCACTCAGAAGACATTCATATTAGGCTCCTGTCTGCAAGCACTTCTTGGGATCTGCAATAATGTCTGGGTTTGGTGGCTGCATATGTGATGGATCCCCAGGTGTGACAGTGTCTGTATGGCCTTTCCTTCAGTCTCTACTCTACTCCTTTTTCCAGTACTTCTTTAGACAGAAACAATTCTGGATTTGAGAAGGGTGAGTGGCCCCATTCCTCAACTGGGGGGACATGCCTCACCTCTGGATATAGTCTTTACTGGTTCTCTCTCCCTTGTTTTGGGTATTTCAGCTAATGTTCTCTGCATTGGGTCCTGAGAGCCTTTTGCTTTCTTGGCATCTGGGACTTTAATTCCCAGACTTTTTACTTCAAGCTTTTCCCTTTTTTCTGTAAGTCATTTCTTTTTTATTATTAAATTAGGAAATCTTTTCTAGTAGGAAATGTAGGCTTCAACATAAAAGACATGAGACAACTAATATAGTTTGTTATTAGTAAAACTACTGCAAGAAAGAGTCAAATAACAATGTTATTAGTAAGCAAGTGGAAGAAGAGTATGGTTATATTCTTCAGCCTCGAGCTAACCATTCTATTGATATACCCAGTTGTAATTATCACAATAAAAAGCGTGGTTTGAGCTGCAGATTCTTAGGAATGTGCATGCTTAATGCTTTCTCCCAATCTGTTTAGTAAGATTAAATTGGATTCTATTCAAAAGTAGAGAAAAGAGAAGTGAGATTTTTTTCAATTGCTTTTTATAACAATAGTTTACTTTCAATATAAAAACTTAGTATTTCATATGTGATGCATTTTTAGATTGCATAACAATAATGAAATGTGTCAAAATTAAACCAGTTTTGATTTTAAATGATACATAATGGTGTCAATTTAGTCTGAATATAAAATTCCCCAAATTTAATATACTCTGAATTATGCATATGTGATATAATATGAATTGATGTTTTAAGAACATGATCAAGCTATTACTTGTTAATAAGTGTGATATTGAAAATATGAATCTTTTAATAATAAAACATGAATTAAGCAATATATATGATTCTGAGTGATACCCTCAAATATCAGGCATTTAAAATTTTCCCTTACATCTCAATTGGTAAAAATCACGTGAAAACGTATGGAATGAGCATGAGTACCTGCAGATTTAAATGATCACAGAATACTATACCCACTTTACAGAAGACAAAATTCACTTTTAAGTCTTCAGAAAACTCTGATGAACACTACATTTTTGTTAGAACATAGTTTAATAATATCAGACTAAGGAAGAAATAGTCTTTCTTGAATTTTGCAATGATGTGAAACATTGTAGGGTATATAAAAATCATATAAGTCTCTTATATGATTTTTATGTACACAAAACCATATGGGCAAGGGGATTTATTGAAGGCCAGTTTTACCAAGCCTAACTGTTACATATCAAAGGTCTTGGTCAAATAACTCTTCAGTAATTCCTCTTTCCTATGTGTTTCTATGAATGTTGAAGCACAGAAGAGGTTCTTTTACTCATGTTTTATTTTTAGTTCTTTGATAGTTTCATATAATGTGCTTTTGTCATATTTATCCCCTTGACAAGTTTCTCCTAAATTCAAAACCTTTTCTTTTCTTTTTTTTTTTTTTTTGTTTTTTTTGTTTTTTTTTTTTTTTTGTTTTTTTCGAGACAGGATTTCTCTGTGTAGCCCTGGCTGTCCTGGAACTCACTCTGTAGACCAGGCTGGCCTCGAGCTCAGAGATCCGCCTGCCTCTGCCTCCCAAGTGCTGGGATTAAAGGCGTGCGCCACCACCACCCGGCTCAATACCTTTTCTAATCACCCAAATTTGTATCCCTTTTCCCTCTCCATTTAGACCAATGTTTGCTAGCTAAACACCTGTGGATATGTAGTCTTCCACTAAAGAATGGTTGGAAGAGATGTCTCCCTCCCTGTATATCCCTCCCTCCCCCTCCACAAACAGCTAACAATTGTCAACAGCTCCACAGTTAGGGGTGGGATGGACACACAACTACCATCTCCATACTGAGCTTTGGTTATTTTGGTCTGATGTGCAATTGCAGGGGTCTGGTGTATATTCTAGCAACCACTGGATTTGTGTGTGAATTCTTCCTGCTGTGTTATGCACAGTGATGTTTTTTTCCTAATAGTCAGTCAAGACCTATGGTTTTCACATTTTTTCTTGCCCATCTTCCTTTTGATAATTACATATTAGAAAGAGGGGATGCGATATTCTGTTCTATTTTGAGAAGAGTATTTAGTAATTTCTTTTTCTCTGTACACCAGGCAGTTTTGTTCCTCTGTGATAATCATAATCCAATTCAAATGGAAATTTCTCAGATGAGGGTAGGGAGATGCATTGATCTATGAATATAATGAGTCATCATTATTGCTGGTAAAAATTACTGTTCATTTTCATATATATATATATATATATATATATATCACTTATAGATTTTGAAAAGCATCTTCAACAAGTGGAGTAAATTCAGCTGGATAAATACATGTAGAGGACTGAAACTATTTCCTTATCTCTTCTTCCTCACAAAACTCATCTTCAAATTCCTCAGGAACCTCAACATAAGATCTGATACTTGTAGTCTTTCTTCTTCCTGGATAAAATTAGAATACATAATATTAATCAAGGTCACAGTATATCAGCATACAACAACAGCACACATACATACAAACATAAAACAAGCAAGACAAACCCTTGACCTATTCTTCCTCTTATGTGAAATCTAGCCAATAATATACATAACAGTAAGTATAATTTTTGGAAAAGAGAACTAGAATTAAATTTTTGACCTAACTGTGTATTTGAATAAAAATACTGAGAGCTTTTCCATCAGTTGTTAGATTAGTGGGAACAAATTATTTTGTGGTATGGCTAACTTGGAAACATTAATAAAAAGTTTTATTATACTTCTCTTGATTAAAGTCTGAAAACAAATAACAGACAAAACAAGACACATGATTAAAGATCACAAATAAAACCTACATCTCAAGATATGTTTTAGGTTTATAATAATTATTTCATTATATTTTACATTTAATTAATAGAAACATCAATTTTATATTCATATTTAAATACATTAAATGTATATTTAAACTAAAGTTAAGTATGTCAATTTTTAATTTATAGAAATGATAAAAAATAAAAGTTTGTTCACTCATCTCTAAAAAAATTTCTTACTTGTATTATTCAACCCAGAACTAGATTATTATGGATAAATTTGTGTTTGTAAATATTTTTGTGTCTATGAGCATGAACATGTGTATATGGAAATATCCTTTCAGTGTTTCCTATGATGTCAACTAGAATCAACCCTCGAGGACTAATTTCTGCTAATTATGTAGCCACCCACAAAGTTATTTTATTGATTCAAATGTCTTTAATTTCTCCTTCTGAAATAATCCAAAGAAATCATAAATCTGCTTTATTCATGTCCCTGTGATTTTGTTGTACATATCAAAATTGTTCCTTCTGGAAATATAACTTTAATCTGTAACATAATATTTCATAATAATTTGTGGGTATGGTGGCTGGAAATGCAGGTGGTTCTGTAGGAAAAAATATGGCTGGGGAACCCAGGGTTCCTCCAGCCATGCTGTGGGCAGTCGGCTGGGAACGCTCTGAGTTCCTCCAGCTGGAAGTTGGGCCTGGCTGCTCATTAAGCCTCTCCACAGTTCCTCACAGCTCCTCACGGTACAGCCCCAACACAGGAGGAAGTCCTTGGTTTCCAAAACCGGTTTATTGACATGGTGGATGGTGGATGGATCTGGATGCATACCCCATAAAACCCAGGGCAGACCTGAGTTAAATAGGGAGGGAGAGAGTGGGGAGGGGCTGGGGAAGAATGCTTAATTGGCTCCACCCTCTGGCTTTTAGGTATCTCATTAGTATGTAAATCTCTCTAGGGTCTGAGGCCTGTTCCTCATGACTGATGACCTCCCTGTGGGAGGGACTGTGGAGAGCTGAAGCTAAATGAAAAGAACCAGGGCCCAGGAGCAGAGCTGAACTCCTCCCATTCAATAAGGGTCCAAGGTTCCAGGCTTATGCTCAACCAAGCACCCAGCTGCTTCTCACAGCCCACTGCCCCACAACTCTCCTTTTTTCTTTTATAAAGGAGAGGTGTCATCAGAATAAGTGTCTCCTATGTTGGAAACAGTCTGATGCTGAACCAAGACCTGATTGGTAGTTACCTTTGCAATGTTACTTATTTGTTGTTTTAGAAAGTGATTGAAGCAGAGTGCCAAGAGAAGCAAGGCGCCAATGGCTAGTATGGGGCCAAGCAGGGGAAGAATTCAAGCCATAGGGTAAGGGGAGCTGGGGGTGGGGGTTCGGAAGGCAAGGGATCATTGAAACAATTAAACAGAGGTGGTACCATTTGAGGGTAATAACTGATTAATCTAGATAGGCATTATGTTTTCCTTACTAACATGTAACTTTTAGCTATTTGACTTTGAAAAGAGAGTTTATCTGTAGCTGGGAGGTCTAGATCTGTCTTCTGTAGAACTCAGCATGTGCCTCTGGATCTCAGCTTGCCTGTCTGGGTCTCAGCATGCATCTCTGGGGTCTTCAGTCAGACGAGGTGGCTGGAAGAAGGTTGCTTGGCATCCCAGGCAGGTTCCAGGAGGTGGCGTTGTCTCTGCTTGACTTGTGGGAGCATCTGTAGGATAATCACAACAGGGAAGCAGTACCCCAGCAGGGGCGTGTCTGCAAAGGGTGTGTGGCAAGCGTTAGGCTACTTGGGGGCAAGTACTTCAGGGTCTGCCATTGAGATCCTACAAAAGCAAAGATGTTTGAGGAAATTCAGTCTTAAAAGGCACCTTTGAGTCTGTTTTGAATAGCTGAGGAAGAAAAACATCATGTTAATTATGTGTCTGGGATAGGCAGCAACAGTTTGTAAAAGAAAACTAGTTGTTAATTAAGGGCTAAAAAATGGTGAGCAGTATATTGATTTAACCTGTGGAAGTAGATTAGATGACTTTTGAACCTTAAAGAAATTTTAAAAAGTTGAAAAAAATGTTGGGCATATATCATGAGTGTTAGAGAATAAAGAAAACATTTAAACATAAACAAAAAAATTTTTGGTTGAGAAGAATGAACATTGTTGCTTTAGGTTTTCCTGTTAGGGAGAAAAGGAAACTTTTAAAATTTTTGGTTGAAAAACAAGAACATTGTTGCAGGTCTTCTTGTTGGGGTGAAGAAGCATTAATGGTCGGTTAAAAAGCAGTCGGGGGAGGGCCTTGCTCTGCCATGTGGCATCTGTGCTCTAGCAGAGTATTCACGGTATTCCCCTTTTGTTTTTCTTAGGAATCCTAAATGTAGAAAAGAAGAAGTTAAAGGCCAACCTTGAAAAAAAGCTCAAAACAAGAAACATAGGGGCTTGTTAGGAGAGTCAGAAGCAGTGAGATTCTGTGTAAAAGACTGAGTCATAGGAGACAAGTGGGAGCTGGGTTGGAGCAGGCAGCTCTTGGGAGAAGCTGGCAGGCTGCAACCAGGCCCAGCCTGGTGTTTTTAGCTGTGAGGAAGAAACTATGAGGAACACAAGGGTGAAGGGAGCAAAACAGGGTTTGCTTCAGGTGAGCCTCTTGGTAAGCTGGCTAAACTAGGTAGTTGTAGCCTGCAGCAAATGACAGAGAAGGAGGGGAAGCCTACTCTAGCATAGGCAGCTGTGAAAGACTGACCCCCTGGGGAAAACACTGGGAGCTAGAGTTTGGAGTCAATGTTCTTGGAAAGCTAGCAGGTACCCTTGGGGAAGGGGCAGAGAGCAGAGATTAGGTAGTTGCCACCATCTTGTATAGTTGGAGAACACATGGGGAGAGAGAAAGAGAGAAAGAAACTTATGCTAGCAGGTAGTGCACAAAGACTAAAGTCAGTGAGAGCACAAAACAAAAAGGGGAAACTGTCACTGAAGGAAAAAAGTCTTAGAACAAGAGTCACTGCAGGCGCTGTAGCCTGAAAGACAGTTGTTAGCTGTGAAGGAGTCCTCTCTGTGGAGCTAGGGAGATGGGCAAAGTGGAGGCTTTGTCCTTGAGCTGGAGAGCAATTGGAGAGGGAAAGACAGAGAGAAAGAGAGAAATAGAGCGAGACATAGTCTTTTTGAACTAGGCAGGAGTAAAACTGTAGCTAAGAGTCAAAGGGGAGACATTGGCTAGGAGCATGTAAAGAGAGAAAGAGAGGGAAGGGGACACACACACACACACACACACACACACACAGAGAGAGAGAGAGAGAGAGAGAGGCAGGCCTGTCTAGTCTTATGAACCAGGCTAGATTTACTCACTGTCCCATGGAGAGGCTTATTCAGTGGGTGCCAACAGTAGGTGCTCTTGGAGCTGGCTTTCACGTGTCCTCTACCACCTGTAGGAAACAATGTAGACTGGGTGTCTCTGTTGAGTTGTGGGTCCTTGTGTGTGTCATGGCTCAGTCGGCTGGAACTATGGCTCAGCATGGCAGAAGCAGAAGCAGGGGATCTTTGACTGAGTTGGTTCTACACCACACTAGCAGGCACTACAGGCCCCATCCAGAGGGGGAAGTTCTCATTCAGTCTGAAGTTCCATGGGGTGCAGAGCTCTTGGACAGGGACCCCTCAGACAAGAAGGTTTGTGGGGATCAACTGGTCTCAGACTCCTGGGCTCCCAGGCACTGCTGAAAGCCATGGAAGAGTTGAGACTGCAGGCTGACCAGCCTTTAGCCAGGAGGGGTGAGAAGGAGAGCTCTGGCAGTTCTCCATGGGTTGAGTGTCACTCACTTGGCAGGGTTGGCTAGCTTGGTTGAATTGGCAGGGAATGATCAGCTCCTGTGTGGGCGCGGGTATGACTTCTTGAATCTTGTTGGGCTGTTATGATTCCCATGGCTCCAAAGAGACTGGAGCATGGGAGTCTAGGCTGAGTTCACTCTGCACAGCACTGGGTGAGCGTGGCAGGACTCTGCCTGGTGTGTGGAAGTCTCAGTCTGCTTCCATGGGGGTGCAGAGCTCTTGAATTGGGGATCTCGGGGCCCAGAGGAGGCCAGGGATCAACTGGTTTCAAGCCCTTGGGCTCTTAGATACCACTGAGAGGCCCTGGAAGGACAGAGACTGGGGGCATGTGGGCGTGTGATCAGCAGGCCCATAGCTGAGAGAAATGAGGGGGAAGAGAAGAAAGAGGCCTCTGCAGCACCCTGCAGGATTGAGTTTGTTACTGTACTTGCTTAACAGACTCGGTGGCCCGGCTAGCTTGCTTGAAGAGGGCTATCTCCATGGCTGGAATGCAGAGACATCCTTCTCGACAGCAGCATGATGGTTGAGACTTTTTCCACACTTACCCACAGTATCAGTTTTTGTAGTTGTGTCACTGTGCCCCCATGTTGGTTGAGCCAGCTGTTGGTAGAAGCTGCAGGACCTGGCAGGCAGGATGCAGGAACATCCTCCAAGATGGTCACTCGCTGGGCCTTGATAGACATAAAAAGTCCGGGATTTCCAAAATGGCTTTATTGGCATGATGGATGATGGTTGAATCTGGATGTGCACCCCCATGAAACTCAAGGCAGACCTGAGTTAAATAGGGAGGGAGAGAGTGGGGAGGGGCTGGGGAAGAATGCTTAATTGGCTCCACTCTCTGGCCTTTAAGTATCTCATTAATATGTACATCTCTCTAGGGTCTGAGGCCTGTTCCTCATGACTGATGGCCATACACCTCTCTGTGGGAGGGGCTGTGGAGGGTTGAAGCTAAATGAAAAGAACCAGGGTTCCATAGCAGAGCTGAACTCCTGCTGTCCAATGAGGGTCTGGGGTTCCAGGCTTATGCTCGACTAAGTACCCAGCTGCTTCTCACAGCCCACCACCCCACAATACTTATGAATTATTCTCACCCATAAAACAAAGAGAAAGGTCCACCTGGAATGATTTATACTATTCTACATAGCAAAGAAATAAAGTTATTTTTAAAGTAGCTATTCCTGCTGAGTCATATATTTTACTATCCTAGTTACTTTCTGTTACTAAAAATATCATGACCAAGGACACTTATAGCAGAAAAATTTTATTGGGGGTAGAGAATTTCAGAAAATATGTCCATTACATTCATGGAAGGAGTATGGCGTAAAGCAGATAGACATGATTCTGGAGCAAGAGCTGAGAGGTCTCATCTTGAGACAGTAATTGAGCAGCAAAGAGAACGAACTATGAATAGTATGATTTTTTTGAAAGCTCAAACACTAACTCCAGTCCAGTCATATACCTCTTCCAACAAAATCACATATCTTGTTTCAAACAGTTCCACCAACTGGTGACTAATCATTCAAATATAGGAGACTCTGGAGGGGTATTCTCATTCAAACCATTGCAGTAGGATTTTGACATCTTGCTTTGAAGGGAATAGCTAGTTTCCCTAATTTATTCTAAAGATTACACCATGAAATTTTCTTAAAAATACTTTGAAGTAACCTATAGCCATTGTAGTAAATGGTGCTACTTATTTTTTAAGTACAAATAATAATTTTAAAACTCTAAACAGGACTATTTGAAAAACATTGTGTCCAGTTCCACTGAATACATTTACCAAACAGTGTCACACATAAAGCCCAGGGAACACTGGGGAGGAAAGGGCAGAAATATTGCAAGAACCAGAGGATAACGGACCTTGCGGTGACATTGTGTCTTCTGGTAACACCAAAGACTACAACAATAAAATCTTAGCAACATGACTTGTTAAATATAGGGTGAAAGAGGAGGACACTTCCCCTATACCAAAACACATCAAACTACCTGTTAAAAAGTACATAAGGCCTCAATTCTGCAGAAAGCACTACAGACAATTAACTAGAACAGGAAAGGTGGCTTTCCCATAAAACTTCAAACCAATTACTTGTCCAGTGCCATGTGGTCAACACTGAAAACATAATACAAATAACATTAATATGAACTCAAAAGGTTATATTTCAGCTGGGCAGGTGGTGGTGCAAGCCTTTAATCCCAGCACTTGGGAGGCAGAGGCAGGCGGATTTCTGAGTTTGAGCCCAGCCTGGTCTACAGAGTGAGTTCCAGAACAGCCAAGGCTATACAGAGAAACCCTATCTCGAAAAACCAAAAAAAAAAAAAAAAAAAAGTTGTATTTCAGGAAATATATTTTTATGCACACACATATACACATATGCAATAACGTTGATGTATAAAAGTGGGGCTTGAATTTGCAGAGTAGCAATGAGACATGTATGGGAGAATACACAGTGAAGAAGGTGGAGAGAAATATTATAAAATCTTATCTTTGAGGATGCAGAAATGTATCAGTAGATAAGAACATCTACTGTTATTTTGGAGGGCTCAATTTTGGCTACCAGAACCCATTACTCACAAAACAAACCTGTTACACAATTTTCTCCTCACCTTGCTGGCACCTGCTTAGACTTGGTACACATAAACCAACATGGGTACACATATATACATATAATAAATTTAATAAAACATAATAAATATTACCTTGGTGCTGTTTTTCCCTCAGTCTTATTTACAGATGTACTAATGGGACACAAATACACTTGTTTAGGCATTATTTTCTAAGGGTGTCTTAGAATTTATGGGGATTTGCTACATAGCTTTAAAGTTTCTATTGCAAGGGTGTGCAATATATAGTTTACTTTGAAATAAAATGAATACCCAAAAATATTTTGCCTTAGCACTGTCAACATGCATATATATTATAATAAGTGGGTCTCAGACTTTTAATGAACATTTTGCTCTCATCTTTCCTGCCTCTGATTGGCATATAATCTTTAATTTAATTTAATTTAATAACATTTAATTTTTCCCTTATCAGTGTTTCTTTCTTCTACTCATTTATGGTAACTGAAACACCTAAAGTTAATCAAATATGCCATAAAGAACAGAAAGATATAATAATGGTTAAGAAAACTTGAGTTTCTGTTTCTATGAAACACTTGTGTCTAAGGCTGATGAAATTGTACATTTGTATATGAATGGCTGAATAAGTCAATATGCCCAGAGATTATTATATTTTCCAAGTAGAATCATATTATATTAACATGATATGTGGAAATAGGATCAAAATATAGTACATGAAAAACTTCAATAAAAATGATTATGCTTAAAATTTGAAGGAAATAGAAATAATAGAAAATTTAATTTCCCATAAGCTCCCATTCTGCTCTGTCTTCCAAACTGAGATTTATGGCATTAAGTATGAAGTCCTAAGATTACAGGTGTTATATAGCACTTAGGGTAAGGCAAGCATATGTCAAACTTGTACTCTGGCTCAATACTGTATAGCTGTGTTTCTTTGGGAAATAAGATAGCAAGGCTGCATGCTATTTTAACTTCGTATTTTCTTTTCATTTCCTTTGCACCAATTTGAAAACTTCAAATTATTCAATCACTTAAAACTGTCTTTATTGTATATTGTTCTAGCTAAGTTGTAAACCCCATGAAGGGAGATACTGAGTTGTTTGTTTGTTTGTTTGTTTGTTTACCAATGTCTATACTCTGGAGACTACAGCCACATAAAAGGAGAAAATACATCTAGGCTGAAAAATGGACAGATTGTGAAAAAAATTGTCTGGGGAATTGTGGTATCAACTGAACAAAAATTTATAATGGCAATTGCTAAAACATACATAAAGGAAGAAAACATAAAACATTAAGGCAATGTAAAACTTATAAAACTCCTATATTTAAATAGGTTGAAAAAGGCACTTTTCACTTTCTCTTTGCTCATTCCCACAGTTATATTGTACTAGAAGAATTTATCTTACTGATGTTTACTATGGACATCATATTCCCCAATCATCTGCATCAACTACAGTTAGAATGCTGGGACAAATGATAATGTCCTGAGGTTTTTACTTTCTATTATTTTAAAATTGTCCAGGAGTTACTGATGACAGGTCAAAATTGTTAAGCTTTCTACTTCAAACCAGGGCACCTTGTTCTTTTAAGTAGTTTTTTATAGACTTTTCTGACAACTTAGATTCACATTTCTATTACATGTTCTATAGGACACCCTGATGATAATTACTATTCGGCTTCACATTAAAGGACAATTTTGATCAACATAATTATATTTGGATCACAGTCCTATGACAAAGCAGTTCAAAGGCTAATTTCTCAGTAAGTGTGTGACACAGGTTCACAAAAATAATTAAGGAATTGTTAGACCATTTTTTCCAGCCATGAAAAACCCTTATGTAATTATAATTATTGGCACTATACATTTAAAAATGCATGCATTTTAAATCTGACATCGAAATATATAATTTTACATGTATAAAACATTGTTCTGAATCACAAAATCATGCTACCTCTAAAGTTCTCTTCATACTTGGTTTTGTGCTCTCAGTACATTTTTATTACATTCCAGTGCTTCTGATGCACTTGTAAAGTTCCGTGTTCCAGTAATAAAAACACTTATATTGGCCATAAGAAAATTCATACTATCTAAAATCTCTCCTTCAAAATTCAACATCTTATGTTTTACTGGCCAAAGTCACTTTATATAATCAGCTTTATGTTCTGAAGAACAAAGAAATGCTTATATCTATTTCTGTTAAAATGCCATTGGATTGATTTTTAAATGTAGTGCAATGAACAGCAAATTTGTTCACGGTCAGTCATGCTTTGATTGTGATTTACCCTGTGTCACAAATCTATAATTCTAATTCCATTTTGCTTAGAGGAGTCAGTTGTGAAATATATTTCAAAACAATAATGAACAGATGGAAATGAAAAAAATGAAAATTAATTTTTATAAAACACTGAATTATTAGCTCTACATTTCTAATTATGTTGATCTTTGTTCCACCTGGGTTATTTACCATAAAGGATTTCCTAACACTTCATTGCTCTTTCAAGTTTATTTCCATCATTTCAGGAAATTCAGTTAGTTTTGGAGATAACAATCTTTATTTCTTTTTTGGTACTTTATGTTTGACAGGAAAAAAACAATGTATCAGCACAAATGATTATTTGTATAAAGTGAAGACCATAACTTCATTTAGAATATTTCATAGTAATAATAATTGTGCTATGAATAATAATTTATTATTTTACTCATAAACATTTAAATTTATATTTAGTACATTTCTTCCAAGATAATGACCTTACATAAGATGAAAGAAAATTAAGCAATAGATATATGTATTAGGTGACCAAGAGGGAGAACATCTAATAAGGAGCCGTATTAAAATACAGAAAATTATCACTCTGGGGAAGCAACACAAGCTTACTGCTGACATCATGTAAAAGTGGACCAGAGAAAAAGCAGTAGAAACAACTGGAGGGAAATAATCATATCTTAGCAAGAAGGAAGAAGTTGATGTAATGATCATGGTTCTTTAGCTTTACCATAAATAATTTAACTTATATCTTACAGGGTTCTTTCCAATGCATAAATATATTTTATTAATCAAACAAGCCCATTCCCATTTTGGAGGAAGGTATGATTTTTATATTTAGAAAAAACTACATAACCATGTAGTTAGTTTAAACATGATTTTTTTCATTTTATGTTTAAATTACAATTAATTTTAACTGATAAAATATTTAAAATGTATGAAATAGCTTAGTATCATATTATGTTTTATATATCAGTATACTTTATAAAGTCTAAATTAGGAAAATAAATATATTGTACATTTATTATTTGTGAAGAATACTTTAAAAATATTTAGTAACTATTAAATTTAAATTTCATGGAATTTTGTTTATTGTCTTGCTTGTTCCTTGACTATTTGCATCTATTGCACTGTCAGTCCCTCAGCCTAGAACTGATTTTAATACTTGCATGTAATTAAAATGATATAAAAGCAAAAGGGAGAAGAGGGATAGGATAGGGGGTTCTAGGGAGGGGAAATGGAGAAAGAGGATGATATCTGAAATGTAAATAAATAAAATATCCAATAAAAAAGAAAAAAACACAAATATAAGTCAAAAATTAAAAAAAAAAGATGGCTCAGCCAATAAAGACATTTGCTGCCAAACCTTATGACCTGGATTTAGTTACTGGGACTCCCAAGGCAGAAGATATCACCTCTGCTTAGGCACCGTGGTACACATGCATAAACACACACGAAAAAATTTTAAATTAATATGTAACTTGACATATACTGATTTATCTTCTCAAAAGAATGATGATTTTTTTCTGACTCCAGTTAGAAGTGATATATATGACATCCTCTTGGAGACGGGAGAGAAGGAATAGGATGAGGAACTATGGGATGGTGGAATGGAAGGAAAGTAACAATGACTGGACTGTAAAAAAAATAAGAGTAATAATAATAATAATAATAATAATAATAATAATAATAATAATAATAGAAGCATTATATCAAACAATTAAATTTCATTATTGTTATGTACACTCATATACATATACATTTTTGGGTGAAATTAAAAGAAATGTAAGAGGATCATTGAAAAATAGAGAACATATAAGATCCTAGTCATACAAAAATGATTTATCAGAAGTTCTGTGATGTTGAAAAGAAAAAAATTTATGAACATCAATGCTCATATCAGAATATCAGGAAAATATTTTTTAAAAAATCTAAGAATGTACCTAAAATCTTACAAAAAATACAAGTGAGACAAACTCAAAAGCAGTAGAATGAAAGAAAAGAGAAGATTTAGCTGTGGGGGTCTCGTCAGATTTTCCCCACCTACACTGGAATGTCAAATGGTACTGCCATTCTGAAGGTTTCTTTTGGGTATGATATGGTTAACATTTCATATGTGTAGCTTTCTGTCATGACATTGACTACAGGACAGCATTTTCTATTTAAAAATTGTGTTTCTATGGTCATCAGGGAAATTAGTTTAATAATGTCTTGCTTTGTTCTGTTCTTATTTCTTATCAGTGTAATTCTGGCTTTGTAGAATTATCTGGTTATGGCTTTTTGCCTTTAACTTTTGTTTGGGGGGAGGGAACAACTGAGAAATGTACTAGTTTTCTTACTGCTGTTAAAATACATGCAGACAAACACTTTTAAGTGAGACATGATTATTGAGGGTCACAGTTCAGAAACACAGATCTTTCTGATGATGAAGTCCCAGAGCAGGAGCTTTGGGCAGTCTCTAGAAGGATGCCTAGAGGCTAACATAAACTACATCATTTCTTACAGATGTTTCATGAGGGTTGTCTGTTAGGCAACTATTCATCCTGTGAAGCTGACAACCAATAGTAACCATTATAAGAAACCATATTGTTAGCTTCTCCTTCAAGCTATGCCAGAATTTGTCAGTGACCCTGTGTATTTCTTGGCTTTTCATTTGGGAGACCTGTAATTTCCACTTCAATATCATTACTTGTTGCAATATGTGCTTGTTGCTTATACCTTCTTCATTAAATGTTGGTAGGACACAGTGTTGAGGGGTTCATCTATTTCTAGTTGTTCCATTATTATATTATGAGAATGGTATCAGACTATTATGGGCTTCTAAGAGAAGGAAACAGAGTCTAAAATAGTTTTCTCCAGGAACAAGACTCCTGATAGGTAACATTAAGTGCCCTGCTATAAATACATATGCATATTATAAGCTACATTAAATAAACTTAGTGCAGCATAAATAATATCTCTACTTGATAATAGTGACATATTTATTTTTCACGGTTCTGCAAAATAATAATGAATACTTCCTGTTTGAGCAGCATTACAGGGTAGATCTTATTGCTTACTACTGCTATGATTCATGTCTTACTGTGCCTGCAAAATTAAAGGCTGGTGTCATAATCAATAAGCAACATAACCACAGTTTTAAGTTGCCTGCAATTTTACAGAGACTGTGGGGGTTTGGGATATTTCATAAACTTATCCAAGGTTCTGACTAGAACTGAGAAAAACAATCACATTCATGATGAAAATAATGGTATAAGTGATTTCTTAATATTCTTTTTCCCCTAATGTGTAGTAATTCTGAAATCATAGTCTTTCTTCTCTTTTGCCTTCTGTTGTTTCATCTTAATACATCAAAAAACATCTTAAAACATCTTCTATATTATATTAAATTATATTGTGTTAAAGAATAACACATCATAGTATCTCTTAACCCTTGGTTAGTATAAATGGGGTAGACATTCTGAGAATCGCAATGTACTGTGTTAGCCCTTGGTCTTTGTATTTAGCAAGCTTCGGTTAGTCATATCATTTCTTAGCTACCTAAACTGAAGCTCTAATTCATTTTCCAAAAGTTAATCATCTGCTTTAAGCTTGAAATCTGTTCACCTTTAAATTTTTCTCAATACATAAAACAAATTAATTGTTTCCCTTAAACCAAAATTCAAATCTTGTCTTTTCAGAAATTTGATTCATAAGATGCTGTAGAAACTCTTAGGGTAATTAAAGCTAATCTTCATTATGAGTATAGTTATTAAATGAAATGTTTATGTTTGTGTCTCATATATTTTACAAGCATTATTCATAAAAATATTTCAGAATTATAGGAATTAGAAAGTGAATTACTGATTTTTCATGTGCAGCGTTAGGAATTCTTATAACTACTGATGTTATAGTAACTAATGCCATGGAAATTAATTCTTTTTTATCATTTAATTATGAATTAAAATTATATATTGAATATTTTTTATCCAAAATGTCAAATAATGTAACCGTTCATGTTCATGAACAGTAAATCAACCACTGAAATAATCTATATTTAGACTATGACTAAATATTTAAGTTAATATATGCTAAATCCCTCATTTATACTGTTGGATATTGTTATTTTTAGTCTGAGATTTTATATATTATTGAAACTCTTGACTTGAGGTCATTCCAATATAAATATACATATATTTCAATAATACAAAATAAGCTTTTATCTTAGATTTAATGGTGAAAAAATATATTTTAACAACTGTGACACAATCTTTATTTAGCCTCTCAATGTACTCTTTTTATTTTTTTTTATTTTTTATTGGCTATTTTATTTATTTACATTTCAGATGTTATCCCCTTTTCCCATTCCCCCCCATAACCCCCCTATCCCATCCCTCTTCTTCCTTTTTGCTTTTATACCGTTGTTCCTTGCTATTTGCATCTAGTATATTGCTACTTCCTCAACCTAGAACTGACCTTAATATGTGACACAATCTTCACCCTAACATATACTCTTCAGACAATTATTAGAATATAATGATTTTTAAAGATATGGAAACTTAGGTGCTACATTGCAGAAATCTGAGAAATGATGATCTATCAAGTATGATAATAATATTATATAATTCTATGGAATATTAAATCTTTGGATGCTTCCATATTAATTTATAATCCTTTCTCAACTGCATAGATGTTATCATTTGCAGAAAATACAATGATTATGAATGATTATAAAAAATTTACTCTCATTTACAGGGGCCAACTATGTGTAAGATGGATAATTTATCTCTAGAGGCCTTGTCTAATTTCTTCATTTTCAAAAGGAAAAGATAATTCTAATTATAAGATTTCTCAATGAGTCAAGATTTTGCAGGGCTGTAGCTACAACAAAATCAGAAGGGGTCAAATTGTTACAGAAATTGTCTCATTTGATTACAGAGATCAAGTAATTAAGCTACAGAGATTGTTCAGTGCTTAAGAGCACTTATTTCTCACCCAGAAAACCCAGCTTTGCTTTCCAGCACATGCATGATGGATTACAGCAGCATGTAACTCCTGTTCCAGGGAATCCAACACCCTGTTCAGATTTCTATGGGCTCCTCCACATTTGTGATGCATATATATATACACTCAGCAAAACACACACACACACACGACTCACATAAAATAAATATTTTTAAAAGAAATATCATGATTAACTCTTCAAAAGCTGAACAACCATGAAAGAAACACTGATGCTAAAACTCAGTCTAGAGTAATACCTAAAACATAGGAGAGGGTCATGTAATGGTCCAAATATCCAAGAAACAAGATATCTCTTTACTGATTATAGAATATAAATACAAAAGAGATCTTCACTTTTCTCACATGTTACGTTTGAAATATGTCTCCAAGGGATTGGAGAGTATCCTTCATGCTTGTGAAGACAAACGCTTTCTCATTTTACTGATTTAACTTTTAACCTCTTCTGGAAAGATCCATGAAGAAAATATACAAATAATGCTTTGCTAGGTCTCTATCTATGCTTTATCTCAGTTGAGTTGATACATCAATCAACTGTCAAAATTTAGAAAATGTTTAACTATTCACTACACCCCAGCTTTCTAAATCTTGGACACTTAGTATTCTGGTAATCATACCAAATGAGACATGGTAATCAATCCCTCAGTCTTATTCAATCCAATCTATATAGACTTTTTAAGCTGCCTCAGAGGAAAGAGTAACAGCACAAAGAACAGTCAACATCACTCTTCTGGGAGCAGTAGCCACACCTCTGCTCTAAGGCACATTGAGAAAACCTTTGCATTCACTCTCTTGTATTCTCTCCTCCCATTTCCTCTTTTTCTCATCACACAATAAAATAATATGTACCACTGTAAAGATTTCTGTATGGGACTGGATGAACGGCACAGACCATTGCGTAGCAGATCTATGGAACCTTCCACCTTTTTCATTTCTTTCTGCCTAACTGAAAACTATCTACAAACAATGAAGAACATCTCCATTTCTAGTGGTTTTTTTGTTTTTTGTTTTTTTTTTTTTTTTTTTATTCTGTGCGTTACTATTGGCAATTGTTGTCACTGAAACTTTCCCAGTCCCTTAAATGAAAGCAGCTATTGCTTTAGACTTGGTTTTGTGAACATCTTAGAACAGTCATAAAATGTGAGAAGTACCCTACTTAAATTTTAATTAACAACTCCTCTGTCTTTATTCTACATTTTCTTCCATAATCAACAATTAGAGTTTTCTTTAAACTGCTAAATTATTTATATCGTTTACCTGCCATATGGTTGTTTCATAACTAATATTAACATGTGTCACCACCCACTAGATTCTATTTTAATAGTCCCTGATTTATAAATCCCAAATATCTCTTTGTTTTTTTAACTTCAAATTGCTGTGTTTATTAAATTAGATCACAAAAGTCATTACTTTTTCAATTTTATCACTTTAAAATAGAAATAATATAAAGTAAAACAAATCATTTGTCTAGTCAATTAATTATTAATTAATTAATATTGAATGAATCTAAGGATATATGAAACAGCTTTGAAAAGATTTCAAAATATCTACAACTTATTCTTTTGATCAAATATGTGATGTTATATTTTGGAAAAGTGGTTTTTTTTCTCTTTTCACCAATGGATATAATTGTCTCCAAACTTATTGGCTCAGTCTGCTAACCTAGGCCTAGTCTGAAAGCTTCCTGCCTCCATGAAATCTAATCTAGAACTAAAATATTTTCAGTGTTTGAGACTTAACTGCTGAATAAGCTTACCCAGTAGCTAGGAAGGAACATCAGTGGTACAATAAAGAGAGTGAGAAAGATGTAAAGTAAATAAGTAATTATACATATAGTTGCTTAGTTAAGCAGGATGTAAAGACAGGCATATCAGATGAACTAATATAATATCAAGACATGTAAATGTTCCTGGACTATTTGGAAAGATACAGTCTTACAAAATTTTAAAAAATTGGTTTGAAAAATCTAAGTCTACATTTATGTTAGAGTTTTTGTTGTTTATTCTTTTTTATTGGTATTCTATTTTATTATTATTTATATACTTATACTTTGTTTTCTGGCAAACTTCTTATATGTTTATAGGCATCTCTTTCTTTAGGTTGGAAAAGTCTTCTATGATTTTGTTGAAAATATTTTTCTGGTTCTTGGAGCTGAGACTTCACCTTCTTCTACTCCTATCAGTTTTTGGTTAGATCTTATCATAGTGTCTCAGATTTCCTGAATGTTTTGTGTCAGGGTTTTTCTTACATTTAAATTTTTCTTTGACTGGTGTATCAGTTTCTTCTTTTGTATCTTCTATGACTGAGATTCTCTGTTCCATCTTCAGTATTCTGTTGGTGATGCTTACACCTTTTATTCCTGTTCTGTTCCCTAGATTTTCTATCTCCATGATTTCTTTATTGCTTCTATTTCTACTTTCAGGTCTTTCAAAGTTTTATTTATTTCCTTTGCCTCTTTAATTGTATTATCTTGTATATCTTTAAGGGATCTAGGTGTTTCTTCCTTAAAAACCTCTACCTGTATCATTGTATTTTCTTGTATTTTTAAAGGGATTTGTTAATTTTCTCCTTAAAGGCCTTTATCATTTTTATAAGATTGGATTTAAGATTATTGTTTTGTACTTTAGTTGTGTTAGGATATCCAGGGATTTCTCTAGTAGGCTAGTTGTACTCTGAAGCTATGTTATATTGCCCTGTTATTTGTTATTTGTTGTTCTTTTTTCAAACTTTTGCCATCTGGATGGCTTTGGAACCTAGATGTTCATGTTGTATGAGGTATTGGGAGGGAGTTAACCTCGATGTTCCTAGTGTGAAAATCTTCTAGTGGGTATCCTTGTGCTTTATGGTTATAGGTCTGCAGGTTTATATGGTTCAGGAGCCACAGTTCCAGTGAAGTTAGGAAGAGAGGTGGCAGAAGAATGGAGGTCTGCCTGGGCTAACAGACTCATTATGGAAACTTGGGGAGAATGCTGGTCCACCAGGTATAGCAGTCTACTTAGGGAAGCTTGACATATCACAGAAGACTCAGTGAGTCCCAGCTAAGATGGGTGTGGGGAGGAAAGGTCGTCTGTATGGTTCAGGCTTAGGAGATCTAATGATGGTGGGCAGAGAGGTGGCAGGAGAATTGAAGTACTTGTGGGATAGCAGACTTCTCAGAGCTTATTGGCTTGCTCCAGAAGACTCACTAAGCAGGGAAGATGGGTGAGTGAAGGGAAGCCACCTGTATGGTTCATGATCCACTAGTCTGATGAAGATGGAAAGAGAGGTGGAGGGAAAATGGAGGGTCCCATGGGATAGCAGACTGCTTCCACAACTTACTTTTAGTAAGGGTTCTCAAATGCTTCAGCCCTCCTCCCCCTACTAGCCCACCATTCAAAAGTAGGAGAAAAAAGATGGTAAATTGGATGAGAGGACATCGACCTCTTTAGAAGTAGTTCTTTGGGGGTGATTCCAATCTCTGTTTGTCAGGATACCAGCAGTCCAGTTTAGTTGTGTCAGGACACCAAACACAAATCAGCAGTGGTGGCACAATGCAGCACAAACAGCCAGACTGTCACTGAACCAGCAGGAGTCCAGTCATCAGGAGTGACCAAAACCAGCTGGGATACCAAGAGAAGGTCTCTACCTTGCTTCTCTTAATGAAGTGACGATCAATGAAGACTGGAAACCAACAATATGTTTCAAGGCTAGCTGTGCAAGTGCCCTTTTCACTGTCTGTTGAGTCCTATTTATACTCTTTCTGAACTTTATGTGTCCTTCCACTAGTCTTGCCTCAGCAAAATACCATGTGAATCTGCATCACATGACAGCCAGAAATTTCCATCATAAAAGTGAGCAAATTCCATAAAAAAAAAAAGCTTGGAATAGTTATGGTGAAAACAGTATTCATCTTCAATTGGGTGTGGTTTGGAGCACTCTGAAGTTAACTGGCAAAAAAATACAATACAGTGAAACTCAATATAAAATATTTGGGTTTAGATATGGAGTATAATAACATGACAGCATGAGAATAAATTATATTTATTAATTTGCATTACAAACTTGACATTAATTATAATCAACTAAAAGACCGACGCATGCCCCTTTGTGTTTTTATTTTCCAGAGGTGTGTTTTTTGCTGAGAAATGGAGGTACACATGTAGAAGGTGGAACTCACCATAAAATAAGCCAGAATAGACACTGAATGAAAGATGAAAATGAAAAAGGCAAGAGAGCACTCAGAACCCATTAGCCAATCTAAATTCTTCCTCACTTATTGTGACAAAATGAAAAAAAAAATTATATAAAAGATGACAAACTCTATGGGCTTTATGGCCATTGAGCATACCACTTCCACGCAGTTTTGTGGCTGTTCCTAAGATTCTGTTTCCTCATTGTAACAAAGCAGAAAAAAATAACTATTTTATGATTGTAAGGTATAAAACAAAAATTCAAGTTCAAGAATATGGTAAGTATTAGCTTTATATCCTGTACAAATGTATTAATAATACTATAAGAAACTGATGAACATGTAAGTCTTGGTTACCTCAAAGCTCTGATTCTAAAATTACAATTTTTTTTAAAAGTCAATTAATAAAAATTAAGAGAAACCAAAGCAAAGCAGTTGTGCATGCATAGAAGGAAACAGTACAAGATGCCACAAAGCAGCGAAGCCAAACCAAATTGAATGAAAATAGTGAAACAATTCTAGAAAACTGGTTTGGGTTTTGACCACAGAGGCTTCTGATTCATTTATTTGGTGATTTACCTTCATTGTGAACATGCATTGTTTTCTAGAAGGTCTTCAGCATGTGAATAAACATCATCCTTAGTCATCAAAGTACAATTTAGCCTGACAGTACATTGTCCCATAGTTCCTTCTGACTAAATGACTCAACTTCTTAGATCATTTTGCCCTAGTTCTTGAATTTTTTTGTGAGTTATAATGTTGGGAACATATTGGAGTATATTCAAAAAATGGAAATCCCATTTTGAAGATTTTGTCATTCTTACTAGTTTGAGAAAAAATCTGGAAGTAGCTTTATTTTGCATTTCCCTCATGACTAATGAAGTTGAACTTCTAAAATATTTTATAGCCATTTGAGCTTCATCTTTTAGAATTCTCTGCTTCATTCTACTACAGTTCTAAACATATTATTTAGCTGACTCCTGATAATTTTTCATCATCCCCACAGAACATTGAATCTTTCAGTTCTGTCTTTTGAGAAGCGACTTAATTGTAGTAGCTGTTGACCAACATCTGGTCAAAGTACAGAAAATAAGACACTTGTAGATGCTCAGGCCTACATGGAATATACATACAAAACACTGTGCTCCTAAAGCACAGAAATCATTGCAGCAGAGAGGTAAAGAACATAAAAACTAAGATGGTGGGTGTCTACAAGGAGACAATGGCTTCTGGACACAGCAGGCCAGTTGCACAAATGAACTAGTGTTTGCCACATGAAAACTCAAGGTGGAACAGATCCCAGCACAGGATGGAAATTGGACATGGTGTTCTTCCTTGGTAAGTAGATTATACCCCAGTGCAAACCACACATTGAAGAATATTTGGTCAGCATACCTGGTCTTGATGGAGAGGGTGGAAATTACACAAAGCTGGTAGATGGAAATGAGGAGGTCTTTTGTCTTAGTCAGGGTTTCTATTCCTACACAAACATCATGACCAAGAAGCAAATTGGGAAGGAAAGGGTTTATTCAGCTTACACTTCCACATTGCTATTCATCACCAAAGGAAGTCAGGAATAGAACTCAAGCAGATCATGAAGCAGGAGCTGACGCAGAGGCCATGGAGCGATGTTACTTTCTTTCCTGGCTTGCTCAGCTTGCTTTTTTATAGAACCCCAGACTACCAGCAAAGGGATGGCCACAATGGGCCCTCCCCTCTTGATCACTAATTGAGAAAATGCCTTACATCTGAATCTCACTGAGGCATTTTCTCAACTGAAGCTCCGTTCTCAATTATAACTCCAGCTTGTATCAAATTGGCACAAAACCAGCCAGTACAGTCTTAGAAGAGGTAGATTACAGATGAGTATAATTAAAATTTGTTGAACAGTACTTTAAAAGAAATAAAATAATTCTAGAAAATAAAAATATTTCAAGTATGACAAAAGTATTTTACGTACCTTTCTCACATTCAGTACAGTTTTTAAGGTACTGTATTGAATTTGTGTCTATATTGTTTTAATTATGTCTTAATATTTATTAATTTTAATAACTTAATTTTCATGAAAATACAAATTTGTATTGATGTATGTGATGGTTCTATGAATTAATAACTTTTATTCATTGATAAGTGGACTGTGCTCATATGAAATTGTGAACAACCCTATATGTCAACAACCATCATCTGCACAGGCAGTTTATACAGTTAAAAAGATTTTTCAAGGAGTCTGAAACAACACCTAACTTAAGTAGCCTGAGCAAGCATTTGCATTAGGCATAAGGACCGATATGAGGAATAATTGAGTCAAGAAGATTAAAACAATGGTCAACTATATTTTCCTTAGTTATATATATATATATATATGATGGTATATAGGTCCTACTTATTATTCTATAATTATATGTGAATGGATAAAGTGTTATTATTTGCTTCTTAAATATCATTGTGTATTTTCACTTAGAGTATATTGTTGCATAAGAGTAATTTCACACAAAAATAGATTATGAATTGGTTACATTCCTCTTCATACATAAATCCTCCATTTTTCCTCCCTTATCAATTCCTTGGTTCCTCAAGACTCTTTTATTTTTACTTTAATAAAGTATACATTTTTATAATAATGTAATATTTAATATTTGTGTATATGAATGTACATAAAGTTTACAAATTACAAAGAAAATAATCATAAACAGATGTGTTATTCTGAAAAAGAAATTATATATATGCATATATATATATATTCTCATATATGTCATTTAATATCTTGGTTCTATAAGAATTTACTCTCTGATGGCCCTTTACTATGGAATTTACCATTTCCTACTATCAATTGTCTCTCTTTAGACATTTTAAATATTGTTAGTATGTTTTTGTATATACTAAGTGGTTGAATATTTTCTGTACTGGAAAAAGCCAGCACAATAATTAGCAAAATAAAGTTTTCTAAGTTTATCTAAAATAGCCAAGGAGGGAGAATTGATTGTGTTAAGTCTATAGTAAAGGGCCATCAGAGAATGGATTCAAGGTGTTAAATGATATATATAAGAATGAATTTGAGGGCCGGGCAGTGGTGGCACACGCCTTTAATCCCAGCACTTGGGAGGCAGAGGTAGGAGGATTTCTGAGTTTGAGGCCAGCCTGGTCTACAGAGTGAGTTCCAGGACAGCCAGAACTACACAGAGAAACCCTGTCTCAAATAACCAAAAAAAAAAAAAAAAAAAAAAAAAGAATTTGAGGAACTGAAATGAGTGGTAACAGCAGATATTTGATGAGAGGAATATCTGAAGTATAATTTTTGAATTTTATAATAAGTAGTGTTGAGGAAATGACAACCATAGTAGTAGGTAATTTACATACAAAAATATTATTAAAATGCTTCCTTATTTTTCAGATTATAATATATTTACATCATTTTCTATTCCTTTCCCTTGCTTAAACCCTCAGATGTACTCAAATTTGTCATTTTTTCATACTCATGACCGTTTTTATTGATTGTTGTTATGTGGGTATACACACACACATACACACACACATATGTGTCTGTGTATTTGTATATTATATGTATATGCAATACCTATATGTATTCCTCAATACACAAGCACAATCTTCTCAGTCTTCATATTGGTTTTTGATGAAGAAACTAAAGAAACTAACACAGTAATGTATTAGAATGCTTTTTAAGTGAAAATTTAAAAACTTCGAAGAAATTTGAAAGCATGTCCCATGTTCTATACTGGAGTAATTTTTTAAACACCATACCAAGACTATCATTAAGACTTACCCTTTTAAAATTATCTTTAATCTTTTTTTGTTTTGTTTGTTTGTTTGTTTACACTCCAGTCATTATTCCCCTCCTGGTCCTCCCTCAGACAGTTCCTCATCCCATTCCTTCCCAACCCCATCTCCAAGTGGATGACCCACCCCTTCATTCTTAACCCACTAGACCTTCCCTTTACCTGAGCCCTAAATTCTCTCAATGGTAAGGAGCATCTTCTCTCACTAAGGCTAGACCAGGCAGTCCTCTGCTGTATATGTGTCAGGGGCTACATATTAGCTGGTGTATGCTGCCTGGTTGGTGGTTCAGTGTCTGAGAAATTTCAGAGGCCCAGGTTAGTTGAGACTGCTGGTCTTGCTATTGGGGCCACCCTCCTCCTCAGCTTCTTCAAGCCTTTCCCAAATTAACCACGGGGCTCGATGGCTTCTGTCCATTTGTTGAGTGTAAGTATCTGCATTTGTCTTGGTCAGCTGCTTGTTGGGCCTCTCAGAAGGCAGCCATGCTAGAGTTTTGTCTGTAAGCACACCAGAGCATCAGTAGTAGTGTCAGGCCTTAGAGCTTCCCCTTGAGATGAATCCCAATTTGGGCCTGTCACTGGACCTCCTTTCTCTCATTGTCTTCCCCATTTTTGTCACTACTGTGTATTGCTTTTATTAAGTTTGTATATGGTCCTTGAGTTCTTGATCTCTCCAATACTTTTACTATGAAGGAGTGTTGAATTTTGTCAAAGGCTATTTCAGTGTCTAATGGGATGATCATGTAATTTTTTTTTCTATGAGTTTGTTTGTATAGTGTATTAATAGTTTTTTGTATACTGAACCAACCTTACATTCCTGGGATGAAGCCTACTTGATCATGGTAAATGACCATCTTGATGTGTTCTTGGATTCAGTTTGCAAGAATTTTATTGATTTTATTGTATTTCTGCAATGATATACATAAGCAACATTGGTCTGAAGTTCTCTTTCTTACTGGATCTTTTGTGGTTTATGTGTCAGAGTAATTGTGGCTTCATAGAATGAATTAGTGTACCTTCTGTTTCTATTTTACGGAATAGTTTGAGGAGTGTTGGTATTAGCTCTTCTTTGAAAGTCTGGTAGAATTATACATTAAAGCCATCTGGTCCTGTGCTTTTTTTTTTTTTTTTTTTTTTTTTTTTTGTTTGTTTGTTTGTTTGAGAGGTTTTCAATGATTTCTTCTATTTCCTTAGGGGATATAACATGTTTAGATTACCTGCTCTTTATTTAATTTTGGTGCCTGCGATCTGTGTAGAAAATCTTCCATTTCATCTAGACTTTCCATTTTTTTTTTTTTTTTTTTTTTTTTTAGTACAGGCTTTTGTAGTATATTTGATGAGTTTTGAATTTCCTCAGTTTCTGTTATGTCTCCTTTTCATTTCTGTTTTTGTTAACGTGGATACTGTCTATGTGCCCTGTAGTTAGTTTAGCTAGGGGTTTATGTATCTTGTTGATTTTCTCCAAGAACCAGCTTTTGGTTTTACTGATTCTTTGTATTGTTCTTTTTCTTTTTATTTAGTTTATTTATGTCCCGAGTTTGACTGTTTCCTGCCATTCACAGCTCTTGGGTGTGTTTGCTTCTTTTTGTTCTAGGGCTTTCAGGTGTGCTGTTATTTGCTAGTATAGGATCTCTCCGACTCCTTTAATAGGGCATGAATTTTCCTTTTAGCACGGCTTTCATTGTGTCCCATTAGTTTGGGTATGCTGTGTTATCATTTTCAATGAATTTCATGAAGACTTTATTCTTTATTTTTTTCTCAGACCAAGTTATCATTGATAGAATGTTTTTCAATTTCCATATGTTTTTGTTGTTATTTAAGTCTAGGCTTAGTCCACTATGATGATCTGATAGGCTGCATGGGATTATTCAATCTTCTTGTGTAAGTTTAGGGTTATTCTGTGACAGTTTATATGGCCAATTTTGGAAAGCATACCATGAGGTTCTGGGAAAAAGGAATATATATATAAACTATATAGTTTAGAGTGAAATTTTTGTAGATATCTGTTAAATACATTAGGTTCATTACCTCTGTTAGTTTCACTGTGTCTCTCTTTGGTTTCTGTTTCAATTATCTGTCTATTGGTGAGAGTTGGGTATTGAAGTCTTCCACTATTATTGTGTGGGTTTCAATGGCTAAAGCATATTTCCTAGGAGGCCTTCAAAATGTGAGGTCTTCAGAGGGGCATATACACAGATGACCTGTTGGCTTGGCTGCAGAGGATTTCCTAGGGGGCTTTTAGACAGTAGAGTCTGGTGCCCAGGGTGCAGCAGATCTGGGAGGGCTTCAGACTGTGAGGTCCGTTGCCCTGGTGCAACAGATTTCCTAGGAGGCCTGCAGACTGTGGAGTCTTCAGAGGAGCAGACAAGCTTATGGTTTGCCCCTGTGGAAGGTGCAGGCCTGAAAGGGTGGGAAATTTGAGTGAGGGAGTGGGTGGGGATGGGTCCCCAGTTCCCTGAGTTTCTCCAGGTTCCCAGCTGCTGAAGTTGTTTGGGAAGATCCTATGCCTGTTACCCTGTGTGCAGCAGATTTCTGGGAGGCCTTCAGACTGTCAAGGATTACCTTATTTAAACATGGTAATATTAAGGAACAGATTAAATGCTCTATTTAATCAAAATGTAAACATTTTCTTGTTTAATTAAAAAAAATAAATTAGTGCTTTTTTATTTATTTTTTTTTCAGAGCTGAGAACCGAACCCAGGGCCTTGCACTTGCTAGGCAAGTGCTCTAACACTGAGGTAAATCCCCAACCCCTAAATTAGTGCTTCTATTGGTTACTTACTTTACTCCTTTGATACACATTCATGAAGTGAATGATTAAGAAGTCATATTGCCCATTTTATAAATAAATTATGCTAAATTTTGTTAATATTAATTAATAAAAGGGAATCGCTTGAGACAAATATTCTGAGGTTTTGAAGTTTTTAGATTTATATGACATTTTTCCAAACATGATGGAAACTAAATTCAAGTTACTTGAATTGCCTCCATCTTAGGTGGCATATAAAAAAAAGGGTCACGATATCTTGTTAAATCAGGTTTTGTAGGTTATATAGATAATCCTATTGTCTTCCTATTAGGCCTCTTATTAACTTTTTTTCTGTTGAGTTTCATATAAAAAACAGAAACAATTAGAGTGGAATTCTCCCAGGTGCTTCTTGCTGATACAGCTAGATTCCAAGCTCTTTAAGACAGAGCCTATTATAGAAATGTTTGTGTACATACTGATTACCTACTCTCCTCTCCTCTAGCCAACTCCCAGTGAAGCTGCCAACAGAGAGCACACATCCACCTGAGCTTTCTGTTTCTTAAACTATTCATAGCTCAATGCAAGGGAGAAATGGTCAACAATTCTTTCATTCTTGTGGTATTTTTCATACTTCTATCATCATCTGTGTTCTAAACTAAGTGAATTATCTTAACAAGTAATAGCAATACTTCCTGGTTTTAAATATTTTATATTATGTAAAGGTACAAATAATATATTATGGTGTGTTCTTTAGATTATTTTAATGCCTTACTTCAGTGTTCAACTCTACCTGACATTTTTACTCAGCTCAGCCAAAAAATAGTCACAATGAGAAGACAATTGTGTATTGAAATTTGTCCCATTTTACAGGTAAATATTCAAACGTTTACAGGTGGATAACTGATTCTTTCTCCTGGATATTATGCAGGCAAATAAGGCTATAGATGTTCTACTCATGTTTTCTATATTTAGCTGGCTATAGAAAAGCATATTTTTCCACTTTGTAAAAATTGGACCTTAAAATGTAACTAAACAATGAGATCATTTTTTCAACACCTCATTTCTAATTATGCATTTTACTGTGTGCCAAAAACCTCAGTTTTAGGGGAGTTTCTGAAATGTAATTTCATGTACATATAGGATGTTAGTGTTTCTCACACACAGCACACACATTTTTCAGGTTTCCTTTTTCACAAAAAAAGGTATTCTAAATAAAGAAACTATTATTTCCACTCTATACACATAAAAAAATAGAATTTAGAGATATTGTAAATACCTGGATAACTAATTAATAGTAATACATGTTGGAAATAAAAATTTCCTGACCTTAATCATTAGATGTTTGGATTATTTATAATGTTAAAACCCGGCGAACAGCTAAACAGACATTTATAATGTTTTTTTCTATATCATTAAATTTTGTACTTGAAAATTAATGTTTTAAAACAAAAGTTTAAATATACAAATTCAATTTTTGTCTAAAAATATATGAGATAAAGTTTGGTAAATTTTAATTTATTTAAAAAATGCCTGGCTGTATTTTATAAGAGTGGTATAAATTAAGATTATCATGCATAACTTATATTTCTAATACTATCCAGTGTATTGAGAAATTTTTTATGTCTCTTGGTCCAGGAAAATAAAATAATTGTTCACATATATCACTGAAAATTGTATTTTATGTAGGACAAGAAAATTTTATTTATATCTTGTTCATATATAGTTTTCAAAAGAATGAACAATTTCTAATACTCTTGCCTAATCTACATCTATTTCTTAAAATTTTTGTACATTTGACGATAACATTAGAGAATAACATTTGGAACTTAAAGCTATCTTTTATCAGATATTAACTTTTGAATTTTTAAAAATACACTGTTACAGTGAAGAAATTTAATAAAGGACAGTAGGAAGTAATACTTGGTGTGCTATTAGGAAAGGTTTCTAATTGCTGAGTTTTGGAAAATGTTATGGTCTGGAATTTATGTTTCACATGCAAGCTTTTCTTCAATGTGCTATTTCCAACTTGAAATTTCACACATCTATGTAGGATAAATGGAATAACTTAGATATTATACATTTAAACTAATAGCTAGTTTAGATGAGCTAGCTATTCTTGAATTTAAACAAGAGCAATTTATTGATAAGATATTTAATTTGAAATAGGCAATTAATATAATGATTGTTAATTTCAAAACAGATTAAATCCTTTCATGAAAGGTGATTTAGCATGTTATGTTTATATAGTGTTCATTTACATTTTTATTCATTTAATATTAAATAAAAATTGTTATGTGAATTTTTGAAACACTGAGAAATTAACATATTTTATATTATTTTATTAGGTAAATGTATATAAGTTGAGAAAATAAAGCAATAGAATAAAAAATAAATTTTCCTTTATATTTAACACAGTGATATTACATAATTCTGTTGTAAGTTATTAAATTTCATATGATTGATTAACAAAAATGCACAAAAGGACTATTATCAAACTGTACCAGCCCATTCTCCAACATATTGCGCCTAATATTCTTAAGTAGTATCTCTATTTGTTTGTGTGAGACTTCTTATGATGAAACATAGTACCCATTTTTACCCCAACCTAGTAAAAAAACCACAATTTTACAATAACAGAATAACAAATAAATTAAGCCCATGTCCAAATTGTGAACCAATCTAAACAAATAAAAAATTCTTGTAAAATGCAAATACATAACAAAATTAATGAATTTTACATCTTCATACAAATGAAATTCATATGCATTTTAAATTTTTTTCTGAGTTATACTTTTTATTACATATTTTATTTATTTACAATACAGATGTAATTCCCTTTCCCCATTTCCCCTTCCTAGAACCTCCTATCCCTTCCCCCCTCCTCCTTTATGCTTTTATACCATTTTGTTTGCATGAATGTATTAAGGTCAGTTCTAGGTTGAGGATCTAGCAATACAATAAATGCAAATAGTCAAGGAACAAGCAATACAATAAGCACAAATAGTCAAAGAAAAATCAAGGCATTAAACACAATTAAACACTCTCATTATCACTGTTTCTAAGGGCTTATCAGGGTGACCAAAGTATCTGAGCCTACTTCTTTGTCCTAGCCCAAGGTAATTTTCATGTCTGGAGCCTACTTTCTTGTTCTTGCCTAAAATTTAGATTCCTGTCTGAAATTACTTCTTTATTCTAGCCTAATGTCAGATTCCTGCCTGAAGTCTACTTTCTTTTCCTTGGCCGATGTCAGATTCTTGCCAAGCAGCCCCAAAGGCTCTCCACCTCTCTCCAATTTTTTATTTCATTAACAAGACTGAATCTGTCTTAGGTTTTTCTGACAAGAATGCCTTCCTTACCTGTCATGGAATATGCATTATCAAAAGAAATGTATTTCTGTCTTAGATTGGTAAGGCTCTGTGCAGAATCTTACCCATTCTTGGCTTCCCAGCCTGTTGATTTAATAACTCCTTCTGGGGTTCCATTTTCAGGTTCAAGCCATATACTTGGCTGCCAACATGTTGATGTTGCTGAAAAAAAAAAAACTTTAACACAATGAGCAGGAATAAAAGTATTCCCAGGACAAAAAGGGCTAGTATGATCAAGCTATATATACCATTCTTGAAGTTTGACCAAAATAGAAATACTGACCTCAGGTCATGGGTAATTTTATCTGCAGTATCTATCACATCAATGCTCATCAGAGCAGCATTCTTGAAATTCATAAGGTCCCTATGTATCATTAAAACATCCCAAGAGGTGTTAGAATTATGCCAAATACATTGTAGGTATAATTAAACTTCTTCCTAAGTATAATGACTACTACTGTAAATTGTAGAACTAATATGAATCTAATGGTATTTTGCGTGACACTCAAGATGGCTCCTTACCCTTAAGTTCTGATTCTCCTTCCAGTAATTTTAACAGGATAAAGAGCATCAATCCAGTTTTCCAAATGCCTATCTAAATCCTCTGGTATATTCAACACATTAGTAACATTTTTTGCTAAATGATTAACAAAAATAGCTGCCTTAACTTCTTGTGTCACAGCAATTGTAGAAACAGTGGTGCTAGCAATTAATGTAATTAAAGCTCTTATACCAGCAAAAAGTATATTTTGCAGCAAAAAGTCATTTGTGAGGTTTTATAATTTAATTTTTTATTCATCATAATTTGCCTCAATATAGAACATCTTTGGAAACATCAGCAAAATTAATTAAATTGTGGAGACTGGGGTATTTTTGATTCATTCTGAATGCCCTGAACAAAAGTTTAAACATTGATTCTTATGACTGTTTTGTATTAATAACTGTATTTGAAACTACCACTAAAATTGACTTCAGGTGTGTGCTTTTATGGTTTTTCATTATAATTATCCATATTCATGTACTTGGAAAGTATAAATTGCTTTAAAAATAACTAGTGTCAGATATTCTTCTATACTATTTACTTTTTAAACATCCCAATTTTCCTGTCATATGTTCAGTATAGTTCACGTGAGAGAAAAATTGTGATAAGTATTAAATGGCAATCATTCTTTCAATCATCTTAGAAGCAAACCATAAATATCATACATTGCACTAAGTACAAATCATACGCAGTCATATCATAAAGATTTTATACTTATATAAAATTGAGATTGCTAGATTAGACAATTCTAATAGTTTTTAAGTTTAGAGACCCTTTGCAATGTGATAAAGTCATTTATAAATTGATTGTGAAGAATTTAAATAAAGTATTTCTACTGTTATGCTGAAAAAATCCATAGAAATGCAATATTTTGGTTTATTTAAGTATATTTTAACATCTAGAAATAATTATTCAGTCAGCCATCTTGAATTTCTTTATGATAATCACAGATTACCTACAGTCAAGAGTTAGAATTAATTTATATATTCAGAAAAATCAATACAATCATAAGATCCAAAGATTAAGTAAGACTAACATAAATTTCCTCTTGTGTCATTCTAATGTTTCTGCTTGATATGTATCTTCAGTAATTCTAGTGTTTCAGAGTGATACATATCGTTAGTAAGTCAGATGTTTTTTATATGTCACAACTTAAGAGTAAGTATTAGTAACTTAAGAGTAAGTAAGAGTAATATCTGTGGGTATTTCTGTTTATTATGTAATTATTTCTGTACATAGGAAACACTGCCTCCTGGAAGAGCTGTGTTTATTAGA
Organism: Arvicanthis niloticus; assembly: GCF_011762505.2. NCBI lineage: Eukaryota > Metazoa > Chordata > Mammalia > Rodentia > Muridae > Arvicanthis > Arvicanthis niloticus. The sequence goes on from NC_047667.1 coordinate 33,239,127, forward strand.
ATTAAGAGGATAATGGAATTTCAAGGCTTAGAAACTAAGTAAGTTACAAGATACACAAGGTCCCTCAGCAAGTTTAAAAAAGTAGTAAGAGCAACTGGGGTGAGGAGACAATTTTTGGCTGTCTGCTATTGGGCATAGACCTCCAGATGTGCAGCTTGTGGATTGTTATCACTGATGTTACAATGAGTTTCTCTGAGATTCAACTATCTGTTAGCCACCCCTTCTCCTCTAAGCAGTTTTTGACTCATGCTCTGTTAAACACTCCCAGGAAATTCATTGTTTAAGCACTAGAATGGAGACATCCTTTCTCTGACCTCTCATTGATGCCACATCTGAATAAGGAGTCTGGTTTTTACACTTCGCCAAGATTAGTCTCACTGAATTATGATAAATATTTAGCTAGCACAGATTGTCAGAAAGCTGTCTATAATCACACAATACTTTCAAAATGTGAACCTATTTGAAATTTTCATGTTAAGCATTAAATGTTAAGTAAATGATAAGCTAAAATAAACAGACCCAGTAAAGCTAGGTAAAGAGGAGAAATCTAGGGTGAAACGTAGATCTCACTTGGAAGGGGACATTTTATGGGTAGACTATGGAGAAGGGACAGGGAGGAATCATGTTGGGGGTAAAAGATGGAGAAAGAGGGTGTGAGGAGACACACCTAGAATTTGGGAGCATTTGGTAGGTGGTATGAAATGTATTGCTGTGTAAACTTAATGGACTCTATGATGGTGACATTACTCAGTACTTTGAGTAATAGAGAATACAGAATCTGAAATGGCCTTCTTTTGTAGCTAGGAAAGTCTTCCAGTGGTGGGACTGGGTTGCATTTGTCTCAGTTGTTGGGTGAAAGTTTCCCATTAAAATACCTAAACATCCCAGGTTGATGCTAAGATCAAGGATTGCTTCCCCAATACTGTCAGCAAGGCCCCATTGCTGAGGATGATGTCTATACTGCTCACAGAAGTAGAAAGGTAAAGCTGTACTGAACATTCACCCCTATGTTCTAGTCTCTTTAGAATGATAATTACTCCTCAGTTTACTGAAGGAGATGCTGGGACAGCATCCTAGCCACAAAACTTCATCCTATAATTTGTACTATCAGCAAGATGTAGTGACACAATGGTGGTACAAAATTTGCGTGAATGGCAAACCAGTGGCAGGTTTAACTTGAGGCCCATGCTGAGAGAGAGAGAGAGAGAGAGAGAGAGAGTGAGAGAGAGGGAGAGGGAGAGGGAGAGGGAGAGGGAGAGGGAGAGGGAGAGGGAGAGGGAGAGGGAGAGGGAGAGGGAGAGGGAGAGGGAGAGGGAGAGGGAGGGAGAGGGAGAGGGAGAGGGAGAGGGAGAGTGAGAGAGAGAGAGAGAGAGAGAGAGAGAGAGAGAGAGAGAGAGAGAGAGAGAGAGAATGACTATACTGCCTGGGTGAACAGAAATCAGAAGTTGAATGGCTTCATAGAACGAATTGGGTAGAGTTCCGTCTGTTTCTATTCTGTGGAATAGTTTGAAGAGAGTTGGTATTAGGTCTTCCTTGAAGGTCTGATAGAATTCTGCACTAAAACCATGTGGTCCTGGGCTTTTTTTCTGGTGGGGAGACTTTTAATGACTGTTGCTATTTCTTTAAGGGTTATGGTACTGTGTAGATGGTTTATCTGCTCCTTATTTATCTTTGGTACCTGGTATCTGTCTAGAAAATTGTCCATTTCATCCAGATTTTCCAGTTTTGCTGAGTATAGGCTTTTGTAGGAGGATCTGATGATTTTTTGAATTTCCTCAGTTTCTGTTGTTATGTCACCCTTTTCAGTTCTGATTTTATTTATTTGGATACTGGCTCAGTGCCCACTGGTTAGTCTGGCTAAGGGTTTATCTATCTTGTTGATTTTCTCAAAGACCCAGCTCCTTGTTTTGTTGATACTTTGTATAGTTAGTTCTTTTTGTTTCTACTTGGTTGATTTTAGCCCTGATTTTAATTAATTTCCTATCCTCTACTCCTCTTGAGCGTATTTGCTTCTTTTGGTTCTAGAGCTTTCCGGTGTACTGTCAAGTCACTAATGTGGGTTCTCTCCAATTTCTTTTTGTAGGCACGTAGAGCTATGAGTTTTCCTCTTAGCACTGCTTTTCATTGTGTGCCATAAGTTTTGTTATGATGTGCCTTAATTTTCGTTAAATTTTAAAAAGTCTTTAATTTCTTTATTTCTTCCTTGGCCAAGTTATCATTAAGTAGAGCGTTGTTCAGTTTCCACATGTATGTGGGCTTTCCATTGTTTTTCTTATTATTGAAAACCAACCTTAGTCTGTGGTGATCTGATAGGATGCAAAAAATTATTTCAAGCTTTTCATATCTGTTGAAGACTGTTTTGTGACCAATTATGTGGCCTATTTTGGAGAATGTTCCATGAGGTGCTGAGAAGAAGGTATATTCTTTTGTTTTGGATGAAATAGAAGCAGGAGGTGGGGGTGGGATAGGGGTTTTCTGTGTGTGTGTGTGTGTGGGAAATGGGGAAAGGGGATAAGATTTGAAATATAAATAAAGTATTCAATAAAAAAAGAAGTTAATGGCCTAGAAACCTGGAGTAGATCAAAATATTACTGAAAAAATTCAATAAAATGAATACTAAGGATATTCTGATATACTCATAGATTGATGGCATTATGCTGTCATCATCCGACAGGCTTTCTCTGGCAGTATATCAGATATTATGCTGAGACTGAGTCTAAATTGGAGATAACTATTAGGTTCCTCATTTGAAAGTTCGGGTAACCCTTTTAAAGAGAGGAAGGGAAGATTGTAGGAGTCACAAGGAATGGAGGATCCTAGAAGAATATAGTATACTGAATCAACTAAACTGGGTTCATATGGTCTCATGTCTCATAGAGACTGAAGTGGCAAGTAAGGGGAGTGAAAAGGAGTCAGGTCCTCTATGTGTGCTATTGTGCTATACATTTTAGTCTAGTATTCTTGTGGCACTCTAAACAATATGAGTCATGGTTCTCTGACACTTTTGTCTGCTCTTGAGAATATTTTCTTCTTATTGAGTAGTATTGTCCAGAATCAATATGTGGGACTTGCTTTCTTTTATTGTACCATCTTTTGTAGTATTTGGTTGTTGGCTCTTGGAGTCTTGCATTTCTCTGAAGGGAAATATGGAGAGAGAGTAGGTATGATAGAGAGGCAGGTGGAGAGTACCTGTGAGAAGAGGAGGGAAGGGAAACTTTGGCCGGAATATATTACATGAGAGAAGAATCTACTTTTAATTTAAAAATTAATATTGGTTTCTCCCTCTCTCTCTCTCTGTTTCCATTGAACAACTTAGAAATATATGTTATTATTAGTTTCAAAAGATTTATTTTTCAAAAATATATTTCATAGAAATTCATAGTAACATATGGATGTAGGAAAGTACATCTTTATAGATCCGATACTAAATAGTATTGTTCCATTGGATCCCTATCTAAAATAGTAAATAAGAAAATAAATAATTTTTGAAAGAATAAAAAACTTTTGAAGCAAAAAGGAAACTCTATTTGTGTGATTTTCCTCATTATGATTTTATTGTTGTTTGTAACATGTAAGTTCAAGAGTGTCTGAGAATGGAAGAAAAGGCAGTGAGAGAAAAATTAAGTGAACATTTATAGATCTCAGTGATAAATTTATTTTCAGAAGGGTCAATTCTCTGAGTTAACTTGTTCAACCCTAGTAAAAAAGTTTTAAAGATTTAAGATTCAAGGCTTTTTACTTATAGAAAAATACGTGTCAAGCATAAGAAAATGCACAATTCCTTCAAATACTGTATTTTCTTTCATTCCAATTATATAAAACTACATGGGATTCATTAAGTGACATTCTGAGGCTTTAAAAAGGTGTCACAGACAGTGTCCTTTTAAAGTCGTATTTTAGAATACATGAGGAAAATTAAAGTAAACTATATTAACAGATTGGACAAGTAAAAATGGTTCTCTTTGTGTTTTAAATATTCTGTTAGTACCTAAGGCACCTTTAATAAGAACTAAAATTGAAATTGACTAGAAGACATTGAAGTGAAACAGCCTACTCTCTATTCATTGTCTAACTTCTACTATGCATATTTTGTAACTTTCCAATCAGTTCTCCTTTAAAGACAGAATAGTTTTTGTCTCAGAACAACTGAAAGTTTTTCAAAGAAGCTAACTTCTTGCAATCTGATTAAATTAGTATATCATTAATAGTCACTCTAATAAGACATATGTTAATATGTGGTATTGTATCAATTTAGGTTAGTGCCAAGTTAAACTTATTCATTTGGCAATTAATAATTTGAAAGAGATACAATACTGATTGTAATATCAATGAATTGTACTTTACCTAGAATATACATTAGCTTACCTGGAATAAATGTAGGCTCCTAAACACAGATTTAGATGATCCTAGATTTGGTGCTTCAATTAGGAAACAATTGTATGCAGTTTTTATGATAACAAAATAAAAATCATTACTCAGTTCAATTAGTGGAACTATAAAGTAAGCTTATAACATTTGACAAAGCTGGAATATTTTTGTTACAGGCCTCATATATTATTTTCTGGCATTGTTAGGTGGAGGTTTTTGGAGATAGAAGCTGGTTCATACATTTTGTATATTTATCTAATAGAATTTACCTCCTTGACTCTCTGCCTACAATTCCTAATAACTTCACAAAAACAGAAGTTCCATGCTTGTTTTAGTCCTTCTTCATTATTAGAATTAATAATCTCAAAAAGAAGTGTTAAATAAATCCTTTACTAAATAATTCATAACAACTCTACTTTAAATAGGGCACTTAGAATAAACTTAATTTTTAAAAATTTCCTGATTAAAATCTACCTTCTGTTTATTATTTGATTAATTTTATATTTATTCTTTCACTCATTTTTCTACATTATTTTGATCAATCAAATAGCTCTTAGTATTTTGTTTTCATTTTATCTATTGCTTGAGAATTTAAAATATTTCAAAATTAGTTTTTCCATATCTCCATATATTTTGAGTTAGTTTTACGAGTTCATTTAGAATGGATACTTACATTTGCTTAGCCTTTAGACCTGCCACTTAGTTTCATAATCACCTTATGCCTTTACCTGTATGTGATTCTCATACAACTACATTCTCCTTTTACCTTTGAAATACCCATGTCTCAAAAGCTGAAGGTTTCTGAGTATCTTGCATACTCACTGGGCACTTATTCTCCTATTTTAATATAGAAGGAGGTGCTGATAGTAAGTGATTTAAATAATACAAAATAATAAAAAAAACCCTATAATTTGTTATCTGATCAAAGATTTTAAAAACATTTTAAATTAACTGTATTTAGTAATATACATTCATTTTACATATCAATTAATATAGGGATATTAATGAAAGGAAATTCATTATTGTATTTGACTTACTATAAGGGAAAAATAATTTTATTCAATGCAGAACTTGCGGATGATAGTGAACAACTAGTTTGGTTTAACTTGAGGCCCACATCACCAGTGTAGAACCAAACATGACTGTCAAAGTAAAAAGAAAAAAAATTCAATTAAATTATTTCTAATTATATTCTGCTATAATTGTGACTGGTTCTTTGCCCAATCATCATCAAAGAGGTTTCCTTCTACAATATATGGGAACTATTGTGGAGACCCACAGCAAGATATGGAGAGAGAGAGAGAGAGAGAGAGAGAGAGAGAGAGAGAGAGAGAGAGAGAACTAGCTGAATTGAAAGTTTACAGCAGTCCCTACCCTCTCAGATTAGGGAACTAGGGAACCCTGTAGTAAAGGAGGAATAATGACTATAGGAGTCAAAGGGGTCCTGTATTACTGACTGAATCAACAAGACTCACATAGGCATACAAATTCTAAAGTGGTATGCAAAGGGTCTGCACCAAGTCCTATGAGTAATTATCATAGATGTTACTTTGGTACTTTTGTGGAACTCCTAACAATGGAAACAAGTGTGTGTCTAATTCTTTTGCCTGCTGTTCTGACTCTTTTTTCTGTTGTGAGCCGACTTTTAGCAGAAAGCAGCTAGAAAGCAGCTATCATCTTTACAGCCATCTGGAGCCATATACCCTGATAGAGACTTGTTTTTCGACAGCCTACAACAGCTGAGCACACTCTGACAAACATCTTGTTTATATTACATAGCTTGTTTTGCTGTTTAGTGACCCCAGCTGCATGGTGCACATGGTAAAATGTCTTCACCTATGTTCTTCTGCTTGTGCTTATAAATACCCAGAATTTCCTTGTAATAGAGTCAATAGGAGGTGTGAATATAGTCTATGGGAGACAGTAAACGAGACTTGATTACAGACCCTCTGGCTTGTCTCTATTCTTTGCGCCTCTTCCCCTTTGTCCCCCCCCCCCCCACTCTCTCTCTCTTGCTAGACCCTGACCCGTAGACTGGAGCAGCAGAGCAGTCCAGAACATTTTGACCCCCAAAGTTGGGCAGAGTGGTCCTCAACATTTTGGACCCCAAGCGTGGGGTGGAGAGGGCCGCAACATTTTCCTAGTATTGGATTGGTTTGTGAAGCCTTGATGAGGGCTTTTCCTTTGTCTTATTTTATCTCGTTTTGTTGTGTTTGGCTGTTGTCTTATAGATTCTTATTCTTCTTTGTAGGGAAATCAACTGGAAGTAAATATGGGGGAGAGAGAGGAATTAGGGAGGGGTAGGAGGAGAAGGAGGAAAAACTATAGTCAGGGTGTATTGTAAGAGAGAAGAATATATATATATATATATATATATATATATATATATATATATATGATGATGGTCTGTGGGAGGCAACTGGGTACCTGGTTGAGCACAGACCTAGAAACCTGGAGACCATAAAGGAAAGGTAGGTGTTCGGCTTTGTTCCTGGACCCTGGTTCCTTTCACTTAGGACAGCCCTCTATAACCCAAAGAGAGGTTTGTGTCACTTAGCACAGGTAGAGGGTGTGACTACAGGCAGCAGAACCTCAAGAGATCTCTATATTAATGAGATAACTAAAGGCCAGAGGGCATAGCCAATTAAGCATTCCTTCATAGACTCTCCTACTTGCAAAAGGTCTTTCACCTCAGGCCCACCCTGAGAACACAGGGTAAACCTTCATCCACTTTCTGCCATGACAGTAAACATTTTAAGGTCATGGACTTCCTCTCATCTTTGGGGCCTGCCATGGGGGACCATGGAGGTCTTCAACTACTGAGTCATAGCCTGTAAGGACCCCTCTGCATTTCAGCCATGGAGCTATGTCAACCCAAGCACAGCTAGCCAAGCCAGCCATGACCCAGCCAAGTGAGTCACCTTGACCAAGAGTCTCATTTCCCTGCTGGGCACCACCAGAGCTTATCTTCTCCCCATTCTCCCTTTTGGGCTGTTGGTCACTCTAGCCTTTGGCCCAGTCTCAACTCTTCTGTGGCCTCCCAGCAGCCCCTGGGAGCCCAAGGGTCTGAGACCAGTTGATCCCTGCTGCCTTCTTGCCTGGGGATCCCCAACCAAAGAGCTCTGCCCCCACGGAACCTCAGACTGGGATCTCCCCATGCCTGGAGTGGAACTCTGTGGCTTCCCATAGCCCAGTGCCAGGTGGAGTGAACTCAGTCGAATTCCTGGACTTCTGTCCCATGAGCTGCAGTTCCAGCCACCTGGTGCAGCAGACATGCAGGACCCACAACTCAGCCCAACAAAATCCACGCCTGAGCATGAGCCACAGACCTCTCCCCCATATATATGTATGTGTATGTGTATATATAAAATAGGTTCCCCAAAATAAGTGCATACAAATTTTAGCAAACAATATATAGTTAATATATTAGATTTGGCAATGCCATTCAAAATTCTGTGTGAGGCTTAAGATGAAAAATTAACCTAAGCCTCTGCTGATATACTAATTACAAGGAATTATAATTTTTATTTTAATTTTTATATTATTAAGTAATTTTTTTTCTTTCAGAGTTTTTTTTTTTTCTTATTCTGTGTTCTTTCTATACTTTTCAGCATTTAAGGGGTATTAATATAAATGGCATATCAATATTAAATTCTAATTTATCCGTAAATTATTGTCAGTAAGCTAGAGATTTCCATAAAAATCTAGATAAGAATTTACAGATTCCTATATTATGTTAGAATATTTAAGAGGAAAATAGAAATGAAAACATTAAGAATATCTATGACAGTAATAACTTTTCCCTTGGCTCTCTTTTCCATAATTCATTATTTTAACTAGAACTTTATTTTTAGCTAAGATGACGCTGATTAACAATTTCAACAGACTTTTCAGTTGCTTAAATTATTCATTACTGTACTGATGTGTTTTACCTAACTTGTACATTTTAAAATCTCTTACTTAACAAATGAAAATATAAATTACTTTTTTTTTGTTCCTGTGATAGTTATAAGTGACAATTGACTAAATCAAGCTAATGCAAAGAAAAATGTTAAATCATTCATAAAATAGCTATTCATTCTAGACAATAATTTTTATAACAGGATATAATGATTAAAACATAATGTTTCCATTTTTGTCACATTTAAGGGTATTATATGTGAATTGCATGCTACAGAATTCTACAAAAGTATTTAAAAAACAGAAAAGCTCTCACACTCACACTTAGGTTTACTTATACAATAAGGGATTTTATTTTATGATCTTTATAGGAATAAAGTACATTGAATGATGCCCATAGCTATTGTATACATTTTTTTTTCAGTGTCATTCTATAAGGATGCATTAATTCTCACAGCAGTGACATATACTGTGAAAACATAGAGGTAGAACTACCATGCCATGTTGTCACCTGCCATCTCTGTATGATTGAACTTGTGTAATTATCTATAGACCTATAGATGTCAAACTAATCAAGCATAGCCTGAGACATCAAAATCATGAAACATATGCAATGTATGTTAATTAAGCTACTAACTATTATGGTGAAAAACAAAACTTTGAAATAATGACTCAGATTGAAACATTGATAAACTATTTTTTTCTCTTTTTTTACTGGATATTTTCTTTATTTACATTTCAAATGAAAATTCCATTTGAAATTTACATTTCAAAGCATAGAAAGGCAGTTGTGCAGTAAATCACAGTGTTGGTATAGAGTATTTCATCAAACTGGTACATCATGTTCATTGTCCTAGACATAAATAAATACATCTTGATGTCAGTCCCATGGTTCAAAGTTTGTTTTCTTAAAGCTTATAAAAAAAGTTTTTTTTTTTTATGAAATATGAAGTGCTTGAATAACCTTATCTCTGTGACATAGTCTTTTATATTGTAAAATCACTAAGTATGCATATAATGCTTTCAATTATTAATAAGGCCTAAAACTTAAGTGATTTTAGTTGTTGGGATTTTGGTTTACTAATGTTGGCATATATGTTGTTCTGTTTTGCATTCTACTAGACTGTCAATCACAACATACCGCACCAGTAAACATATGCAACTTATGTTAATTAAGCTACTATCATAGTGGAAAACAAAACTGTAAAATAATGATTCAAAATGAAATATTGGTAAATTATTTTTTCTTTTTTATTGGGTACGTTCTTTATTTACATTTCAAATGAAAATTTCATTTCAAATTTACATTTCAAAAAACCCTTTCCTGGTTCTACCTCCCTCCCCCCAAAACACCCCTTTGCCATCACCTCTCCCCTGCTTCTATGAGGGTATTCCACCATCCACCCACCAACTCCCGCCTTCCTGTCCTCTCCCTCAAATTCCCCTATATTTGGGCCTGGAGCTTCCACAGGACCAAGGGCCTCTCCTCCCATTGATGCATGACAAGGCCATCCTCTACTACATATGAGGCTGGAGCCATGGCTCCTTCCATGTGTACTCTTTCTGAGTGAGGTTACCCAATAACAAAAGAACACAAATAGTATGCACTCACTGATAAGTGGATATTAGCCCAAATGCTCAGAATACCTAAGATACAATTCATGAAGCCTAAGAAGAAGGAAGACCAAAGTGTGAGTGCTTCTGTTCCTCTTAGAAAGGGAACCAAAATACACATGGAATAAACTAATTTTTAAAAGGTAATTCCATTCATTGTTTCTCATTTGTTTTATATTTTAAGTAGTTTTAGTTTATTGTAAACAACTTGATGGAGGGGGAGAAAAAAATGGTAGGAAATACTCATATAAATTGTTGCCAGTTATTATTTCTCCTTTGTCACATCCAAGCTGTTTACATTGTTCTGCAATGACAACAAAAATGCAAATGAACAATTCTGACAGCATCAGATATCAGCATTATTTTGCTATGTTTATGACGTTTGAAGAATCTGAATCCATATTCCTCCAAATCACTGAGCTCACTCCAGTCTCCTTAATGAAGAGATCACACATGGCAACTGTTGTGTAACAGCAGAGTGAGACATGAAAAAAAGAAAAAAAAAAAAAAAAAAAAAAAAAAAAAAAAAAAAAAAAAAAAAAAAAAAAAGCATGCCTCCTATGCTGGCTGTGCTGGCTCTTACAGTAGCTTCCTGGACTCAACAACTAATCACATCCTTCAGAATTTACCACCCATATCAAGTCACATAACTAAATTTGAAGGATGAGGATAAATATTCTTCCCATATGTAAGCAATGATGGTATGTAACCCAACCCATCCTGCTGCGCAAAATACATGCAGCTTTACTCCTTCTCTTCCTGGAATTACACTCTATAATTCTTTCCTTAGCTCTTATTTTCCTGTGAATCCTTGTTAGGAGAAGACATGAAACAAGAAGCATGCTCCTTAGAGAATTTCTTGTCTTCCTCCACAGAATGTTTCAAAAACATTTTCTAGCTTAAAAGTTTTGTCAATTAAACTGCCATTATTCCTGTCATTTAAAAAAATCCAATCACCTATTATTAGTGTTACTATTATTAGTCATTATTAGAATCTACTCTAAAAGTGTTTCCCTCCAAGCTCTTGAAGACTTTTACCCTGACAAGTCTTAAATCGGTATGTTGACCTTTTTATTATACAACAAGCCATTCCAGGACTTAACACCTTAAACTACTGAACAATTTCTGACAGCCTTAAGAACAAAGCAGGACAACAATTGCAATGTCTCTGCCCTTGTTAGCTTCATCTCTTCTAAGGTCTGTTGCTAAAAGCAAATCAGAAGGCCAGACAGGATGCAAGCAGAAGTGAAATAAACTTACTTCTTTGACAAAGGAGCTGCAGAGCTGCAGTAACCGCTAACAGAAAAACAAAGAAAAACTTGCCTAATATGCTTTCTGGCATAAAAGGGCTGAAGAAAAGAGGCCTTGTTTTAAATATCATGTACATGTTTTTAACTTTTTTAATTGTTAAATTCTTTAAGTTGATTAACCTTCTAACATAAATTTGAAATGTTAATTGACTTCCTGTTTAGTTGTTTCCAGACATATTATTTTGCCAAAAGAAAAACTGAAAATCACTACAAAGAATATGATGTATCTCTGTACATGCTTCCTGTCTAGTCTCTGTGTACAGATTCCCAGCCCTCATTGGAACAGACTCATGCATCTCCACCTCTTGTACCTGGTGACATTTGCAAGACTATCTTCTGTTCATTCTGTGATTTTAAACAGTAAGTATAATGAATGACCAATATATAGAAAGTTTATTTTTTTAATGTTAGTATCCAACAAAATCAGTTTAATCATTGCATTCTGATTGAAAATTTTCTTCCTTTACTACTTATTTGTAAAACGAATAACATATTTTGTGTTTTACAACCCTAATGTCAAATATTACATATCATTATTGTTGAATCACAGCAATTTAACTTTTATACCATCATCATTTATTACTTGCTTAAGTGCCTAGAAGAAGTAAAGAAGAACTTTGGCAATCTCTTGGGCCTTGTTTCCCTCCTTTGTTAAGTTCCAAGCTCATGTTCAAGCGTTTAGAACAGCCTGTTGAATCCAAAGAGTAGACATGCAGGGACGCTGCAAGAATCCCTGTAAATGATAGCCCCACTATTTAAACACTATGCCGTTGCATTGTTTTGTTATTGTTATTTATTTACATTTAAAATGTTGTCCCCTTTCCCTGATTCCTCTCTACAAACCTCTTATCCCATTTCTCCTCCCCTCTGCTCCTATGAGGGTGCTCCCCCACCCACCCACTCCTGGCTCACTGCCCTAGCATCCCTCTACAATAGGGCACAGAACCAAGGGCCTCCCTTTTCATTGTTTCAGATAAGACAATTCTCTGCTACATATGCAGCTGGAACCATGAGTCCGTCCATGTGTACTCTTTGGTGGTTTAGTCCCTGGGAGCTTTGGGAGGTCTGGTTAGTTAATATTGTTGTTCATCCTATGGAGTTGCAAACCCTTTCAGCTTCTGCAATCCTTCCCCTATCTGCTCCACTGGGGACCCCACACTCAGTCTGATGGTTGGCTGAGAGCATCTTCATGGTCAGGTTCTGGCAGAGCCTCTCAGGGAAAAGCTATACCAGGCTCCTGTCAGCAAGCTCTTCTTGGCATCAGCAATATTATCTGGGTTTGTTGTTTGCAGATGGGTGGGGCAGTGACTGGATGGCCTTTCCTTCAGTCTCTGCTCTACTCTTTGTCCCTGTATTTCCTTTAGACAGGAGAAGTTCTGAATTAATATTTTTGAGAAGGGTGGGTGTTCCCATCCCTCAACAGGGGGCTGTCCCTAACCTCTCCATATGGTCTGAACTGGTTCTATCTTTCCTTTGTTGTGTATTTTTGCTAATGTCATCCCCATTGGGTCCTGGGAACCTCTTGCTTCCCTGACATCTGGGTACTTTCTAGTAGCTACCTCCAATTCCCCATCCCCCACTACCACATACCTCAGTTCAAGTGCCTGACCCTCTGTACTTCTCCACTGTCTCCTCCCACACTTAATCATGTCCAATGTTTTGAGAAGCCTCCGGATTAATTTTCCAGTGTGGTTATACCAGTTTGCAATCCCACTAGCAATGGAGGAGTGTTCCTCTTTCTCCACAGTCTTGACAACATGTGCTGTCACATCTGGTTTTTGATCTTAGTCATTGTAATTGGTGTAAAGTGGACTCTCAGGTCATTTTTATTTGCATTTCCCTGATCAATAAGGACTTGAATATTTAAGTGCTTCTCAGCCATTCAAGATTGCTCTGTTCTGACGTCTCTGTTTAGCTCTATACTTCATTTTTTTGATTGGGATGTTTGGGTTTTTTGGAGGTTAGCTTCTTAAGTTCTTTATATATTTTGGATATTAGCCCTCTATCAGAAATGAGGTTAGTGAAGATTTTTTACCCAATCTGTAGGTTGTTGATTTGTCCTATTGACTATGTCCTTTGATTACAGAAGCCTATCAGTTTCATGAGGTCCCATGTATCAATTCTTGATCTTAGACCCTTGATCTTAGAGCCATTGGAGTTCTGTTTAGGAAATTTCTTCCTGTGCCAATGAGTTTGAGGCTCTTTTCCACTATTAGAAAGGCTCTTTCTCTTCTATTATATTCAGTGTAACTGGTTTTAGTCTTTATTAGTGAAGGGCCTGATCTGAGAGCCAGACTGACTCCATGACAGGTAGTAAACTGACAGTTTGGGAGACTAGGCCTAACTTTCTGTTTTCCTGGATCCAGAACCTGGATCCAAGAACAGTCATGGGCAACCAATCAGAGAACACTTTGGCATTTGGCCTGAAGTAGGAATAGATAACTAGAATGAATAAGCAACCCTCCAGGAAGGTCTCCAGAGCCTAATCAATTGTAGAATCAGCCAAACTCCTAGAGATAGAGCCAGCCAATCAAGGTAAAAGGAACATACCCCTCTCTGAAATTTCCCTAACAGACAGTAGAAACTGGGCCTGTGAGCCCATTAGGGGATCCCCATTTCTGAATGGGAAGACCACGGCAGGCAGGTTATTCAGGTAGTGATTCTTGGCCCCTAACATTAGTATATGTTTTATTTAAGTTCCAGTACTTTCAGAGACTAGAAAAATACATCTGACCTCTTGGAGATAGTGTTAGAAGAAACTATGAGCTTCCCAATGTCCTGAGAATAGAAATCAGGTCCTTTGGAAAAACAACAATGCCCTTAACAACTCACCCTTCTCCCTAACACATCCAGCTATTTTCCTTTTTCTATTGTATTTTGTTATTTAATACATCTTAAAATATTCATATGTTTTGATTATATTCTGCCCCCTTTGTATGCCCTTCCAGATCCTTCCCTCTTCCCTACACATTCAATTTTTAAGTTCTTTCCTAGAACCAAAAAAGAGCCAATACATCCACAAAATACCTCCAATCAAAACAATTATATTCTTTGATGAAATGCCTACAGTGGGCAGAGGGAACTTGTAGACCCCACCTCCAGTAGAAAAATAGGGCATCAAGTGGAGGGATGGGGTTGCCATCCCATAGTAAAAAACTCTGGCCCAGAATTGTTCTTGTCTAAGAGAACTGCAGGGACAAAATTGGAGAAGAGCCTAGGGAAAGGAGATCTAGTGACAGGCCCAAATTGGGATCCAGCTCAAGGACAGGCTCCAAGGCCTGACACTAATACTGATGCTATGATATGCTTACAGACAGCAGCCTAGCATGGCTGTCCTCTGTGAGGCCCAACAAACAGCTTAAAGAGTTCAACCAATGGATGGATCCAGGGACCCTTGTGGTTGAATTAATGAAAAGATGGAAGAAGCTGAAGAGGAGGGTGGCCCCATAAGAAGACCAGCAGTCTCAATTAACCTGGACCCCTGAGATCTCTTAGACACTGAGCCAGCAACCAGACTGCATATACCATTTGATATGAGGCCACTGATACACACACAGCAGAGGACTGCATGGTCTAGCCTCAGTGAGAGAAGATGTATCTAAACCTTGACAGACTTGAGGCCCTAGAGAGTTGGGAGGTCTGGTGGGGTATGGGGTGGGGACATCTTCTTGGAGATGGGTGAGGAGGTATTGGATGAGGAACAGTCAGAGAGCAGACTGGGAGGGGGATAGAGACTGGAGTGTAATAAAAGATTAAGTAATAATAATATTTAATAAAATAACTATAAAATGTTTCTTTTTTTCAACATATTTCTCCAGTTGTTTTATTCAATCACCAATTAATCATAAAGATGCCTTCAGAATATCTTATGTGCACTACTTAAGTTTTTGTCATTGTTAGCTACTGAATTTTCATGCAGTTTCTTACATGGAGATTATGACTGGTCCCAGGTTGTCCCCACTGTAAATGGTGGGATGATGGCAAAGGCAATTTTACTTCCCTTCCTACTTCTCTCACTTTGGAGTGAAGACAAACATGCCTTATTTTTCAACCTCTTTTCTAACTTATGATTTATCTAAATAGATATTAAAGCAAACGGGATTTGGTGAAATGGTGTGGCCCTTTGCATTGACTTGTCACTATTGTAGTCACTCTCTGAGGCACTTACTATTATAGACAATCTCCGAGGCACTTACCAAGTTTCTGGCTAATGGACCAAAGTGACTCCATTGTATTATATTTACAAAAAGGAAAGGATTGGAGGAGACATGGTTCTGCTTGTGTCATGAAACTTCATGAACTGCCGCAAATCGCGATCTCGGACAGAGGCAGCAAGAAAACTTCAAAACTTGGAGGAAAGGTTACACTAGCATATTTATTCATGACTGGCAATAGACAAATCAATAGCAAAATGGGATTGTATTCATTCCCACACACATACTCTTGACCAACCTCCGGTCTAGCCTAATTAGCATGTTAGGTAAGGCTCATGACATGTCCTACATTTTGGGTCCAGCTGGAACTTGGTCCTCTGTGCAGCTTTCTGGTCCAGGAGGATCTCAGTCTGCAGCGTGGGCTTCTTGTTTGTCGACGGGTGCCCGTGTTTGTGGGTCCAGTCTCTCAGTGACAACATCTCCATGGGGCTCCAGGAATGAGCAATTTGCATGGGCCAGACCAAAGTTTTTAAGCTACTTTCAGCCAATCAGAATTGAGATGCTTGCCTTATCACTTACACACACACACACACACACACACACACACACACACACACACAAACACACCCCTTTAGGCTCAGTTTCTATGGTTATCTCTTAGCCAATTACCATTAAGGCGTTCACGTTTCAACTTTATTGTACTGCACACACTCTTGGTTTGATTCGGTTTCCATTCATCCATGATACCATTTTTCATTTTGTTCCATTCAGCTTGTTAGGATAATACTGAAAATTTACAAGACAAAAAACGGTATTAAACTCTGTACACAAGGAAAAGAGAATGAGCTATTTTGGAAACAAAACTTGAAACAAAAGTAACATGAGATCAATTTATTACACTACTGGATCTCACTCAAAAGAAATGATATAATCATCTCACATAGATAAATATACCCCCTTGTTTACTATAGAATCATTCATAGCAACCAAGATTATAGAATCAGCCAAGGAACCTACTGATAGAAAACATATTCACAGAAAATAGGCTATGATTATCTAATGATCTATTATACAATGAAGACCATTAACAAAATAAGCAAAGATTATCTTATTTGAATTTGCTTAATTTCAATTACACCTTGCTACATGAACAATAGATGCACATATCTTATAGCCTTCTAGTAAATTATTTAACCACAAATTAAATTTAATAGATGAAATAAATGGAAATACAATAATAAATGGAAATAATTACTACTGGGGAGAAAAAAGTGTTCTCTCAATTTTTAGAGAAATGTTTGATTAAAATCATATCAATTATAGGCAGTTTATTGTTATAAGAGAAAAATTAAAATGATGGTGAGACTGGAAAGACTTCTGATCAAAGACAAGCAACACTAAAAACCAAAGGAATAATTGTTAGCAGTAATTAATACAATATTTAATGTATATCTCTATTCACTGTGTACATGCTTCTTTAGATTGGCACTGAAATTCTACAACTCCTTCTTTTCACTGTTACTTAATTTACAAATTGTTTCTTAAATTCTTAAAATTCTTTGTGCCTCTAACTTTTATTCATATTACAAATAAAAATATGTGAGAAATTTTTCAAAAAAGGTGGAAGATTGTTTTCATAATACTACTAGAAATACAGTATGCAGCACAAGTAGTTGTTCTCAATCATGTTCCGTAAGACTGCAGTTATAAAACTGGACTTAGGTTTGACTACACATTCACAGTGAAATGTTAGAAAACTAGATTCCAGGACAATTTCCATCTTATTTTTTTATGTTTTTTTAAAAAAATGTTTTATAGTCTTGGTTGACCTAGCACTTGCTCTGTAGTCCATGCTAGGCTTGAATTCAACATTTTGACTGCCTCTGCCTCTTAAATGCTGGGATAAAAACTGTGGGCTACCATGTCCTGTTTGGGACTGTAAATTTTATGTAGGAAATTCATAACTGAAATAAAGCTCTGCTAATTGAGGAAAGAAGTGAACAGGGAGATGTCTTTTAGTACAAAACAGTTTATTGAAATATTTGAGCTGCTATAACAAGATGCCAAAAGTAGAGAACTGCTCAAACCAGTGATTTTCAACCCTCCTGATGTTGCATCTGTTTAAATCAGTTTCTCATGTTTTAGTGACCACAATCATAGCATTATTTTGTTTTTACTTCATAACTATTTTTTCCACTGTTATAAATTGTATGTAAATATCGTTTATGAGAATATCTAGCCCCTAGTGGAGTTACTACGCACAGGTTGAGAAGAATTGGATTAAAGACTACAATTTTTATTTTTCATTGCTCATTGCTGTTAAGTGCAAGATCATGGTGCCAGCAGATAAGTATCTACTAATGATATTCTTTCTGGTTCATAAATAACCTCATGATACAACTGTGTTCTCATTATAGTAGAGAGACTAAATCATTTCAATGGAGGTGCTTCTGCTTGGGTGATAATACCATTCAACAGGTCATCCTCTAATAACCTAACTGTCTTTCAAATGTGCCTATATCTAAGTAATATTATTTTGAGTGTTAGGGTTGCAGTATTGAATATTTGGGAAAATATAAATAGCTAGGCTTTTCTAAGTATCATTGTAGAATTCCTGATTTGTTTGACTCTAGAATATGTAATGAATAGCTATATAAGTATGAGTAGTGATATTTATTACACATCCTGATTAATAAAGAACAGGAAAATATCAAGTGTATGATGAGCCTTCAGTGAATTTAAGATATTACTTAATAATTATTTATATAGTATGTGGACTAGAGGCAGTCATTTAGAAATTCACTCAGCATCCAATGTTAATTTTCATCCTTCTTAAAGAGACTTAAGCAATGAACAGAATTTCTGAGACACTAATATCTTGTGGTATTGGATTGCATCTGAAGCAGCCTGACAGCTGTTCCTCTGATAAAAGATTATATTGTCAAGTCACTTTAGAAGAGCTTGGGGGTTCACTGAGAGCCTCAAAACTGATGATGGTAATGAGCACTGTGACCCTCTAAGGAGGTTTGTGTGAGCAGACTTCTCTAACCATATTTAGCTCCCAAAAAATTTATACACACACTTAACATCTCCCAGAACTAGTGCTTCACAGAAAAGAGTTCTGAAAATAGCCCCATTCAGTTCATCTTAATCTCCATGTGTCACCACTGGAAACAGAATCCCAAAACAGTAACTATCATTCCCAACTTAAACTTATGTATTCTCATTGTTCTTGAGAACTAGATAAAGATTGAGACAAAACTAGGTACATTTAAATATTCTTTTTAAATATAAATGAAGTATATATTCTTGAGCTTAAATGTCATAGTTTGGAGAATATATTACAATATGTGAACAATCATCCATCTCATTTGAATATATGTAAATAACATGTAAACATAGGTTATCAATATGGGAACATTTAAAATATGTATATATTTATATTATAAAATATTAGAATTAATTTCCTATGTCTTTCTCACTTTAGTATATTTTAAATTTAATGTCTGTTAGCTATCAATTCTTGACTCACCAAGGAATCACCAATGCATTCTAAGAACTCAGAAACAAATATATGTTGAATTCTCCCTAAAAAGTACACATTATTTCCTGTTCTCTTTTAAAAGGGATGTGCCTGTAGCAGAATTTCCCCTGTCCAATCACTTTGAATATTAACAACAAGAAGCCTATGATTGGACCTTGGACCACAAAAGAGAGGTGGAGCAAAGAGTTTTGGAGACAGGGACAGAGAAGAAGGAAGGAAAATAGAGTAGGAACAGGATGATCCAGATATTGCGTGGCTTTAAATAGTTTCAGGAAGTTATGATTAGCTTATTAGGGATGGATAATTATGAGACAATTTGTCTTATCTAGGTGGGCAATTTATATCATTATCAATTGGCTCTGACATTATTGTTTGGGCATGTTGAGAATTGAGAATTTATTGATGTATAAATCTGACTGATTAGTTATAAGTTATTAGTTATAAGCTTCTAGAGTGTTGATTTATTGGGTTAAGGGGAATTGTGACCACCGACCACAGGGAGTGGATGGCTGAGAAGTTACAGGAGGCTCTGAGGCTGACAAACCAGAGATGGGAAGACTGCTAACTGAGGCTAGCCACGAGGCAATGAGAGAGTAGCTGTGTGTAGTGTGGCATGTTGCCACTTTTTAAAAATTATTTCCTGCAACATGTGCCAAATAACTTCCTTGCTCTTTGTCATTTAGTTAAAGATGACTTCTTTAAGGTAGTAATGAAGAACACTTATTAGACTTGGGCAACACTGTCAATGTAGTAGATAGACTGGTAGAAACAGGCAATGTTTGCAGGGCAGAGGATAGAAAAGAAGGCTGAATGGTCCATGCTCTGCATTGAACACTGGTGAAAAGATCAATGTCTGTGAGTAACTGAACAATAAAGTTATCTATAGATTTAGTCCCCAAGACCTTCTCGTATTAATAAATTATATTTATATAGCGAGCATGACTGTGTCTGTTGATACAGTTCTTATAGGTCATGCTTGATTGGAAATTCCATTACCTTCTAGCCTTAGAAAAGTACATGTTAAGGGCAGAGTAAACTGACTTAGTATTTCTGTCTTTTCTATTAAATTATCTCTAAAAAATACTTCTATACAATGTTGTAAAATTTAAATATTATATTAAATACTACATTGTTTTTTATATTTTATTGGAAAAAATATTTCTGCTATGAAGTACATGATGTTCCATAAATAGTACTTGAAAACTTCAATTTAAGAAAGCGCTGGAATGCAGCTTGCTTATCTCAATTTTTCAAATGAGATGACTAAGCTTTAAAAAAAGGTTTTCAAGAATGTGGTTTTTAATAATAGTGTCAAAAGATAAAAAACATTGTGCTTTTATCCTTGTCATTTATCATGCTCTATAAGGCAAAAGAGTTCTGGTTTGTTAAACATTAATTAAAATCACAAATTTACTTCTTGCTAGTATTGATGATGCTTTCATTGGTGAATTATTCATGATAACTAATAATAGTTTAGTTGCTTAGCTTCTCACTGTTTATAATGTATGTAGTATATCATTTAGAATTTTGATCTTTTGTACATTAAATTCCACATTTACCTTTCAGCTTTTATAATACTGAGTAATCCTTCTTGTTTGAGAAGTCTATTGGAAGCCTTTATTCATAATCACAGTAGAGTAATCAGCACTTAGGGCTATACATTTATGAATGTAAAATAATCTATGATAAAACCAGCAGCTAGCCTACTGACTATTAAATATGCCCTCATCAGTTATAAATAATCGCATAGCAAATTTGATTTTAAGGTACCAGACCTTACAGTAGAGCTAAAAAGAAAGTAAAAGGCACAGTTTGAAAACTGTGCTCAACTTACCAACTGTCATTAGAAACCTATTAAAAGACACAGATAAGACCAGTAGAACTCTCTGTCCAGTAGGCTCAGGGTGATTTACGAAGGATTCAGGAAAGAATAGAAAGTGGAGATGAGTTTTCAGCCTGAACTTTAGTCCATAAAATAAATATTTTATGGCAGATAAGTGATTCAACTCGACAGGGTTCACATGAGACTACAGCTTAAAATGTTGCGTACAATGTTGAAACTATATTGACTGATTTAAGTCATGTTTTCTTTTTTATGTAAGAAAATTCCAGTATCCAGTGGGTTTTGGGGAGGTTTCTAAAGCAAATGATGATATAATTTTTGGGCTACTAGCTTTTGTATCTTAGAAAAAATTATCATCTTGAGACAGATATTGTCAGATGCCAAGTTAAGTAAAGAAAGAGATATTGAGAATTAACTGACTGCTTATGCATTATGCTTTGGTTAACATGTATAACATAACACCCAAATTATGTCTGAGTCAAGTGAATAGTCACCTTTGGCAATGGGTAGAAATTAAAATAATGTCAAATACTCATTCCTCCAAGGATTGGACAATTATTTCATCATTCCTTCAGCCCTTTCTTTAGGCATTTGGAAAACTCACAAACTGGATTCTTCTACTATTCTGCTTACTTCTGGGACATGAAATATACTAATCTAGAAATGCTTCTCTTATTTTAAAGAAGCTATGGTCTAGATCATATCTGGGTTCTCTAGAATACATACATATCTTAGCCTCCCAACTGCGATATACTTTACTCTGAAACAAGCCTTTCATTTATTCATTAAGGTAGAAAATCACAGTTAAATACAAAATCCTCTTAACTTACATCCCCCTTTCATTTTTGTTCTCTTTTATTTTTTTATCCCTGGGCACCAAATTAAAGTCTTGTAGGGTAGTATTCTGATCACCATTACTCAATTGTATAATGATGTATCCCATTTGAGTAAGATTCTATTGAAAACCCACAACTCAACATGAACCACCATAGAAATTATTTCATTTCATGTATTTCTAGTTTTCATGACATTTTTGAGGTCTTCATTTTCTGTTTACCTTGGACTATAACAACAGAGACTGTTTCTTATCATGGTTTACATAGACTATACCTTTGACCTAGTAACACATGAATTTCTCTATTTTCTAATAATTTCTTCTTCCAAATATATCATAATAAGCCAGATCAACTCCTACATCCCCACCCTCGAATTCACTCCCACTCAGTGTTCATCCTTCATGGGACCAAGAATCTCCTCTCCCACCTATGCCTGACAAGGCCATCCTCCCCTTCATGTACAGATAGAGTCATGGGTCCCTCCCTATGTGCTCCCAGGCTGGTGGTATAAATGCTGGGGAGCTCTGGTTGGTTGGTATTGTTGCTCTCCTCATGGGGCCAAAAACTATTTCTGCTCCTTCAGTCTTCTCTCTAACTTCTCCATTGGGAAACTCTTGATCAGATCAGTGGTTACCTATGAGCATCGGCCTCTGAATATGTCAGCCTCTGGCAGACCTCTAAGGAGACAGCTATATCAGGCTCTTGTCAGCATGCACTTCCTGACATCCACATCAGTGTCTACCTTTGGTGACTGTATGTGGGATGGATACCCAGGTGGAATGGTTTCCCTACAACGCCCCCTTCAGATTCTGTCCCACACTTTGTCTCCAAATTTGCTCCTTTGAGTATTTTTGTTACTCCTTCTA
The DNA here is from genome assembly GCF_011762505.2 of Arvicanthis niloticus. NCBI lineage: Eukaryota > Metazoa > Chordata > Mammalia > Rodentia > Muridae > Arvicanthis > Arvicanthis niloticus. Next base: position 33,261,562 of record NC_047667.1, read on the forward strand.
AGTAGGACAGAGGCATCCACACTTGGTCTTCCTTCTTTATGAGCTTCATGTGGTCTGTGAGTTGAGTCTTGGCTATTCCAAGCTTTTGGGCTAACATCCGCTTATCAGTGAGTAAATAACATGTGTGTTCTTTTGTGATTGGTTTAACTCACTCAGGATGATATTTTCTAGTTCCATCCATTTACCTAAGAATTTCTCAAATTCATTATTTTTAATAGATGATTAATACTCCATTGTGTAAATGTACCACATCTTTTGTATCCATTCCTCTGTTGAAGGACATCTGGGTTCTTTCCAGCTTCTGGCTATTATAAATAAGGCTGCTATGAACATAGTGGAGCATATGTCCTTGCTATATGTTGGAGCATCTTCTGGGTATATGCCCAGGAGTGGTATAGCTGGGTCCTCAGGTAGTGCTATGTCCAATTTTCTGAGGAACCCCCAGACTGATTCCCAGAGTGGTTGTACCAACTTGCAATCCCACCAACAATGGTGGAGTGTTCCTCTTTCTCCACATCCTTGCCAGCATCTACTATCACCTGAGTTTTTGATCTTAGCCATTCTGACTGGTGTGAGGTGATATCTCAGGATTGTTTTGATTTGCATTTCCCTGATGACTAAGGATGTTGAGCATTTCTTAAGGTACTTATCGGCCATTCGAGTTTCCTCAGTTGAGAATTCTTTGTTTAGCTCTGTACCCCATTTTTAATGGGGTTATTTGGTTGTCTGGCGTATAATTTTTTGAGTTCTTTGTATATATTGGATATTAGCCCTCTATTGGATGTAGGATTGGTAAAGATCTTTTCCCAATCTTTTGGTTGCCCTTTTGTCTTATTGACAGTATTCTTTGCCTTACAGAAGCTTTGCAATTTTATGAGGTCCCATTTGTCAATTCTTGATCTTAGATGATAAGCCATTGGTGTTCTGTTCAAGAACTTTTATCCTGTGCCTAGGTATTCGAGGGTCTTTCCCACCTTCTCTTCTATTAGTTTCAGTGTATCTGATTGTTGGAAGATTACTTTTTGCTTTTTTTAACTTGTAGTTTCCCTCCTTGTGTTGGAGTTTTCTACCAATTATCCTTTGAAGTGGTGGATTTCTGGGAAGATATTGTGTAAATTTGGTTTTGTCATGGAATATCTTGGTTTCTCCATCAATATTGATTGAGAGTTTTTCTGGGTATAGTAGTCTGGGCTGGCATTTGTGTTCTCTTAGGGTCTGTATGATATCAGTCCAGGATCTTCTGGCTTCTATAGTCTCTTGTGAGAAGTCTGGTGTAATTCTTATAGGTCTGCCTTTATATGTTACTTTACCTTTTTCCTTTACTGCGTTTAGTAATTTTTTTTGTGTATGTTTTGTACATTTGATGTTTTGATTATTATGTGGCGGGAGGTATTTCTTTTCTGGTCTAAACTATTTGGAGTTCTGTAGGCTTCTTGTATATTTATGGACATCTCTTTCTTTAGGTTAGGAAAGTTTTCCTCTATAATTTTGTTGAAGATATTTACTGGTCCTTTAAGTTGGGAGTCTTCACCCTCATCTATACCTATTATCCTTAGGTTTGGCCTTCTCATTGTGTCTTGGATTTCCTGTATGTTTTGAGTTAGTAGCTTTTTGTTTTTGCATTTTCTTTGACAGTTGTGTCAATGTTTTCCATGGTTTCTTCTGCACATGAGATTCTCTCTTCTATCTCTTGTATTCTGTTGATGATACTTGTATCTATGACTCCCGATCTTTTTCCTAGGTTTTCTATCTCCAGGGTAGTCTCTCTTTTTGATTTCTTTATTGTTTCTACTTCCATTTTTAGATCTTAGATGGTTTTGTTTAATTCCTTCACCTGTTTGGTTGTGATTTCTTGCAATTCATTAAAGGATTTTTGTGTTTCCTCTTTAAGGGCTTCTATCTGTCTACCTGTGTTCTCCTTAAATTCTTTTAGAGTGTTATTTATGTTCTTCTTAAAGTCCTCTATTATCATCATGAGAAGTGATTTTAATTCTGAATCCTGCTTTTCCTGGTGTGATGGGGTGTTCAGGGCTTGCTATGATGGGGGAACTGGGTGCTGATGATACCATGTAACTTTGGATTTCCTGGATGTTTTGGGTTAGTAGCTTTTTGTATTTTGCATTTTCTTTGACAGTTGTGTCAATGTTTTCCATGGTATCTTCTGCACATTAAATTCTTTCTTCTGTATCTTGTATTCTTTTGTTGATACTTATGTCTATGACTCCTGATCTTTTTTCCTAGATTTTCTACCTCCAGGGTAGTCTCCCTTTGTGATTTCTTTATTATTTCTACGTCCATTTTTAGATCCTGGATGGTTTTGTTTAATTCCTTCAGCTGTTTGGTTGTGGGTTTTTTTTTTTTTTTTTTTTTTTTTTTTTGCAATTTTTTAAGGGATTTTTTGTGTTTTCTCTTTAAGGGCTTCTACCTGTCTACCTGTGTTCTACTAAAATTCTTTGAGAGTGTTATTTATGTCCTTCTTAAAGTCCTCTATCATTGTCATGAGAAGTGATTTTAATTCTGAATCCTGCTTTACCAGTGTGATGGGGTGTTCAGGACTTGCTATGATGGGAGAACTGGGTTCTGATGATGCCATGTAACTTTGGATTCTGTTGCTTATGTTCTTGTGTTTGTCTTTTGCCATCTGGTTAACTCTAATGCTACCTGCACTCACTGTCTCTGACTGCAGCCTGCCTTTCCAATTATTTTGTTTGTGTCTGAACTCCTCAGGATCCAGATGTCTCTGTGATCTTTTAATCCTGAGCTCCAGCTGCTCTGAGTACAGTGTCTCCTCTAGGATGTCTCAGGATATGTTGTCTTCACGGTAGCAGACCAGCTAGGTGTCTGCTCCTCTGAGTTCAGTGGCCCCTCTAGAATGTCTCTGGATTTGGTGTCCACACAGAAGCAGACCAGGCGGGTGTCTGCTCTAGGCACCAGGCCCAGGCAGGGGGCAGAAATACAAATTGTATTTTATTAATGCATCTGTTAGGGTTCTCCAAAGAAATAGAACCAATAAGAGAAAAGAATATTTTCAGATATAGTATCAGACAGCCAGTGAAAGTGAAATGAGATAAGGAGGAATAAGAGGAGAGAGAAAGGAGAGGAGAATTGAGGACAAGAGAGGATTATAAAGAAGAAAAGGGAAAAAGAGGGGATAGAAGATAGGATTTATTATGGGAATTAGATTATGTTAAATATAGAGACTTGGAAATTATGTAATCTGAGGGATTGAGAAAGCCAATAATGGATCCATTTTCAAGTCTAAATCCTATATTATAAATACTTGAGACTCAATTCTCAAGAAACTGCTATATAGAAGACATAAAATTTTGAATCCTGCCAATCTGACCTTCTGAATCTCACAGTTAAGAAAAAAATGTTGTAGCTTCAGAAAGGAAGTTTCTTTACTATTCCTGTACCTTTTGCTTTATGTATGCTTTTGAGATATTGAATGTTGCTTTTTTACATTGGCTATAGGCAAACTACACATTAAGCCTTCTTAAGTGATATTATCTTCAGAAACTCTTCATATACATACTTATGATAACATCCTCTTATATGTCTTTCACTCATATAAGTTCTCATCTAAATTACCTATCATTCTCAATGTATTCTGACAAATATGGTCAGGGAAATTCAGTTTGAAAACACGGTGGAACTATAACCACAGAGCTTACAATGTTAGAAAGACTTAAATATTAAGAATAAAGTTTTTCTACTATTTAAAATAGCTAAAACATTTTAGAGATTACTAAATATTAATTAAGTCATTAATGTCTTAGCAATTCCTTTAGCAGTTACTACTCCTTCTCAAAATTGTTCTTTAATCTTTACAGTTTCTACCATTCTGAAAGCAGTAACATTTGAAGTTTATTAACATACTAGGAATTAATAACTGATGATAAGGCCTTATTTGTCAAGAAACATCTATGTATTTCATTTAACATAAATAAGTGGAGATGGTGACTAACTGAAGTTTTCAACCCTATTACTAGTGTTTCTTATACTGAAAGTTATTCTGATACTAACAGAAGAGAAAGGTAACCTCCAACCAGGCTCTAAATCTTTTGGTCTACAATGGTGACCTACCTGTATCATACACTGGTACAATAGTGGTACAAAAATTGTAGTGTATCCAAACACTAGCTGATCAGAGGAAAAGCCCATTTTATGATTAGAAGGGCATTCTTGACACTTATTGTGGGGCTAACAAAATACAGCTAGATAGGCCATGGACTTAGTGGTAAACTAAGGGGTAAAAAATCCCAATTTTTTTTTTTTTTTTTTTTTTTTTTTTTTTTTTTTGTGAAAAGAGTGTAGCAACACAATGACTCCTAACTTAGATTCTGTTGTACTCATATATCAGTATCTTGTTCATCCATCATCAGAAAATCTTCCTTGTTCCAAAGATGAGAAATAATACAGAAACTTATAACTGGACTATCTTATAACAAAAAGTGAGAGACCTTGGAAAGCTCAATTCTAACTAACATGTCTCTGTTAAAACCCTCTACTTAGGGTTCAGAGAACTATGTGGAAGAGAAAACAGAAAAATTCATAGAACCAGTGGAAAATATATGACAAAGGAAAATGTATCATGTAGACATAATCAACACACATATAGACTCACAAAAACTGTGGCACCATACACAGGTCCTACACAAGCCCATATCAAATGGCTTTCCAATGCTGAGGGGGAAGTAGAAATGAGATTCCATCTTAATCCAGAAGGTACCAGCAATCATTTCACAAAGGAACAAATCGTCTATTCTAATGGAGTATCAGTGGGTACACCCATTTAAGGGCAGGTTCCATGCCCATTAGTAGATCGCAACACAAAATGATATTTTTGAAGATGTTTTGTCATATAATGCTTTGTGAATTTTTCTACCTCATAGGTCTTTTGTGTGTTTATTATTGTTCTCCATATTTGTGTTTTTAGGGGTTTTGTGTATGTCTTTCATTTTACTCTGGCCTTTTTCTTTTTTTAGAGAGAGAGAAAGAAAATATATAGTGTGTTAGGTTGAGAGGTTGAGAGATAAGCTACTGGGAGGAAATGAGGGAGAAAACCATGATCAAAATATATTTTATGAAAAAAATCTATTTTCTATAAAGATTATTAAATGCTCATGTACTGAATGTAGTTTTCTTTGTTTTGATATTATGTCAGCCAAATAGATGCAAGTGAACCTGAGTTTTATAACCTTGGTAACTATTGAGCCTCTGGTCCAAGACAGGTCTTGCTACATTTGCCATGAGTAAGTTTTATTCCCATGTGGATATTAGAAATTTGAATTTGTGTTCATTGGTTACATTCTTATGCCTGATTGAAAAAACAGACATGTAAACACAACTTTCATTCATTAGTTGTAAGTGTCTTTTTTGGAGGCTTGATGCTGAATAAGCTCACCTTTTGTAGGTCTTTTTGAACTCTGTCTGTCTGATTGAAGTCAGCTGTTCAGTCTCAAATTCCTCTCCCATCTGAATGATTTAATCTGGGTTCTTTCGGGTTTCACTTAATTGTTCTACTTGGCTTCAAACTAACTCTGTCAATTTGTTCCAATCTTTGGGCTCCATATTAGTCTCTGATTTCAACTTCCTCTGTGGCCCTAACTGAACAGAACTGATATCAACTCCACTGCACTGCCTCCTGTGCTGACTGACCTTAACTCAAATGATTGAACAGAACTGACTGAATTTGTTCTCTGAACTGCTCTTAAATAGACTTTTTCCTTGGCTGAGTTTATCTTTTGTCTGAATCATCCTATCAAGTCTTTTCCTAATTTGCCACTTTGCCTCTCAATTAGATGTCTCTTTCAAACATGGTTGCTTCCCTTCACAAACTATCTTTACCATCCTGACTTGGAGTTAAAAGTATGGACTAAAGACTATTTGTATTCCAGGCAGAGTAGTCACTTTGCTGGATTAAAATTTGTAAAAATTAAATCTTCTTTCTGAACAGCCAAATCATTAAAAGTCATAAATACTTCCCAGCTTATACACACTAAGAATGTTCACATAGATCTGGTTCGACTAAATTGAAGAAAAAAATAGATGAAGTAGCCACCATCCACTTAGAAACTGAATGCTTCATATCTATATAGAAGAAAATCTAAACTATTCTCTTTGCTTGCTATCACTGGCAAATATTCTAAATCACTCTTATTTATTGTTATTCTGGAGCCTTACAGGTAATCAAAGGAAAACCTTAAAGCTTAAAAGTTCAATATATATATATATATATATATATATATATATATATATATATATATATCATGATGTTGAAATTTGATGTCTTGAGAAAAAGAACTACAAAAACTTTTATTTGTATCTTTTATAAAACCAATATAAATAAAATATACTTCATATTCTTCACTTGGCAAATATCATAACAAAGACTTGATGATTATAGTGACAGTTTAACCAACTACTTTATTATACAGGACAAAAGACATGTCCATAAGTGAAATACTAAAATCAGTGGGCCAGTGCCCACTTTCTTCTAACATCTGCCTTTTAATGCATACAGCTATTGTGTGGAGCCAACAGAAAGTGGATATCATTCTTGCAGCCATCTTGAGCCATATAACCTGATAAGAGACTTAATTACAATAGCCTACAACAGCTAAGCACACTCTGATAACATCTTGTTTTAGATACCTAAGATTTTCCCTTGGGTGTGTGAGACGTAAAGGTGTGGGACTTAAGGGCATGACTTAGAGATCAGATTTAGAGACAAGACCTAAGGACGTGACTTAACGGTGTGACTTAGAAGTGAGACGTATAAAAGGCGAGAGGCAGACCGAAGAAGTTAGTCACTCCCAATATTCTCAATTCTGAGATTCACTGGTTCTAAGCTTACTCAACATTACCAGTTCTTCTCTCTGGCAGCAGAGCCTAATTGTTGCACATAAATTAACATATTTGATTATATCATAATATGTCCAGAGCCTTAATATTTCTACTCATTAATGCTATATCAGACGTTCTCACCTAATAAGAGCTTTTATATTGTTGGCCAATATAACAATAAATATAAAAAAAATAAAAAGTCTTCATAATTTCCTAAAGAATTCCATGAAAAGCCATAATTATTCAAACCCCACTCTTGAAAACTACTCCTAATAATACTGTAGAAAGCAATTGAAACATTTATTGTTTGAAAATTTTATTCATATATATATATATATATATATATATATATATATATATATATATATATTAAACTTTCACTCTATTCAAATTCCTACCTTATGCCATACCTTTTCACTTCCAAATTTATGTTAACAGTTTGGTCTTTTAGACCCCTTGGAACTACATGAGTATATAACAATTATTGGAGCTTGGGAAACATTATTATGGATACATTCCTAGAGAAAATTGATTGTCTCTCCTCCGGTAGCAATCAGTTGCCAGTTTCTCCTCAGATAGAGATGGAACTCCTTGAATCCCATTTTTTTCCATACTAGGATTTTGGCTGACTTGATGCTCTTCAGGATTTATGCACTCAAATGCACTTAATTATGAGCGCAACTGTGATATCATATTCAAAATAATAATATTAGGTTTGTCCTTGTGATCTATGACATAACCAGTTATGAATATGAATATAGCTGGTTAGGTTAAAGGTCACAAGCAAGAACTTAATATTATTATTCTGAATGATACCACAGTTATGTTATCATAAATGGAATATATATATATATATATATATATATATATATATATACATATATATTATATAATAATGTTACTAGACATAAGATCCATCTCGTGGGATGGGTGTTAAAACTAATCATAATATGATTGGTTATTCCCATACTCTTCATGCCCTTATAAAACCAGTTCATGCATAATGACAGGCTAGTCATTTCCGGTGAGCTAAGTCTATACTTAGTTTTCTCTAAATGAATAGAATTGATAGAATGGAGGTAGATGAATTTTAATCCAGCAACATGACTGCCCTAGCAAGGGTAAACATCAGAAGACCTGGGTCTGTGTGATCCTGCTTGAATGAAGACATGCTACACACCTTTAATCCCTTTGGAAGGAAAACAGACACACTCTTACTACACAACGAACGGTAAAATTAGTTTATAGAATGAAGCAGCCATGTTTGAAAGTACTGTTTAACTGTGGAGGAGACAAAATGAAGAGTAAGAGAAAGATTTGACAGAATGAGTCAAAAAATAGGATACATTCAACTCTCATGAAAGTAGCACAGGAAGGAGCTATTTAAGAGCAGCATAGGGAGAGTCAAACAGGAGTCAGTGCAGTCTGTGCAATACAATGGAATTTAGTTCCTTCATGAGTTCATGCAGTTCAGTGCAGGTCATCAGAAGCAGTTGAAACCAGAGAATAGGAAAGAGCCAAATGATTACAACAGATTGCCAGCATTAGTATGAGGCCAAGTAGAGAAATTCACTGAGAAACTAAAAAACTAAACAAAACAAAACAAACAAAAACAAACAACCCCAAACCCCAAACAATGAACAAACACAAAGCTATATTGAATCAGTCAGCTTGGAAGATTAGATTGTACAGAATATAGAAAGTCCAAGTCACAGGCCTAGGGATAGTCAGAACAGAGAAATAAATGCTCTGGGCTCAGTCCAAGGTATATATTTACACAGCTGTGGTACAATATCATCCCTTCTTCTGATGAAATAAAAGTTAGTTTTACAATGTATATGTATATATAAGTTTGATTGCTTAGTCTACTATAAACTATCCAAGTACATAAAGACAGGGTATCTGTTGTCTTATCAGGCTCTGAAGCTAGATGCCTCAAGTCACAATATGATATAAGAGCTGTGAAAGATTATTGAGAACTGCCAATTTTCATTCTATATTGAAATCCTGAAGAAGTTGTATTTAATACAGAAGGAAGCAACAGAACACATAAATGTGCCAGTGAGAATGAAGTCAAGTTGACAAAAAGTATTTTCTTTATTCTATTTTGTTTTATATGGAGTGCCATGAGAAGATTTGCCTTGCATTAGGGTAGGTTATCCTGCTTCAATCTGACTAAGAAATTTTCTCACAGCAATACAGAACGGCTTGGATTTCATTGATTACAAGTACAGGCAAGTTGACAGTTGCGATAACCCACCACACTGGCTAAAAAGGTTGAGTATTTTCCTCCTTCAACATCATGCAGTACTGCACCCAGGACTGTAAGAAACAGCCAGTAAAGATGAAGCTTTCACATCAGTAGCAATTTGATATTTCCATATCTTAGAAATTATGTGGAGTCATGCATTAACTTTTAGAAGATATCGAAGAACAATGACAACTATTTGCATTGCTTGGGAATTCTCTATTTACACTATGACCAGCAACTTGAAACAAGTCATCCATCCTTGTCACTGAGCTTTATATTTGATATTCCTTCATGTCTGAGGGAGTCAGCATACACCTTTTGCACGGTAACTTAATCTTTCTGTATGTTTATAAGCATATGTTTTAGAAATCTACTACAATAACAAATTTTCCTATAACATTTCCCAAGGCTATCCCACTATATACTTCTTAATCCTTCTCTTCAATTCTCCACCACATTTAATCTTTCTGTTTCATTATTCTTCTTTTCTTCATCATACCCCCAATATTATGTACTTCTTCTCTTCAAATTCCCCCAAAAATTGTGCACAGAAATTGGAAAAAAAATAGTTTCAAAATTTGCTTAAATTTCAAATAAGCAAAACAATGCTGAACAATAAAATCATTGTGTGAGGTATTATAGTGAAAACAACATGTTGCAAGGCACAAAAATATGTGCTTTAGCCAATCAAATAAAATTGAATACCAAAAATGCTGCTCTTCAATAGCCCCTTGATTTTTGACAAAGAGATTAAGGACAACAACAGATGAGATAGTATCTTCATATTGCTCTGGCTAAATGATATAGTTGCATTTAGAAAAATGAAAGTGGATGCCAATCTTTAAGTAAACACAACTTTAAATGTAATAATAATCTCAACATAAGACCTAAGACCATGAATCTTTGAGGGGATAAACTAAGGCATACAACTGAAGTCCTTGACACAAGAAAGGACTTTCTGAACAGGACCTGATAGTACAAGAATTAAGACTACAGGTTGATAAATGAGACCCCTTAAAACTGAAAACATTTTCTATAGTAAAAGATACAATAAATTGACTGAAGATACATCCAACTAAATTGAAAAAAATTAACATTTTCCAGAGGGTTAATATTTAAAATATCATATATGTAAGAATTAAATAGAGGTTCCTCAAAAGAATCTGAAAAATAGCAATGAAAAATATTTTTAAATGTTCAATGTGCTCAGTTATCAGTAAGATACCAAGTAAAACTACTTTGAGACTTACCTTTCTGTAGTTAGAATGGCTGAGATTAAAAAACAGAGTTACACAAATGCTGGCATGAAGGATGGAAACTGCTGTAGCTACTGGGAGTCATTTTGTAGGTGCTTTAAAAAGCTAGAATGAAATTGTGAAATCTGCCACACGGTCCATTTATACCTGGGCATCTTTTAATGGGCTATATCTTGCTATAGTAATAAATGTTTCTCTATGAGCATTGGTGCTATAATCACAATAGCTGAAAGTGTTCATAAAGAGATAATGGAAGATGAAAATCTACTTTTACACAATATCATTCACCTATGAAGAAAAATCAAGTCACAAAACTTTTATATAATTAGAGCTTAAAATAATCATTCTCAGACAATATATAAGTCATACATAGTTAAATGTTGTACTAATAGTTATATTTATAATTTTGAAAAAAATGTTGGAAAAAAGACCATATATTTTCTGTATACATAGCTATCTAAATATTTTCATTTATGATACTTAGAATAATGCCTAGGACCTTGTGTATGTTAGGCAAGCAAAATATCATCTGAGCTATATCAGTTATTGAGATAGGTTTTTATCATGTAGTCTAGGCTAGTATTAAGTCTCCTAATCTTCTGCTTCAGCTTTACAAGGGCAAAGAGAAAAGCCATGCCCCACCAGACACTATTTTTTCAGATATTTTAAGTAAAATGAGATAACTTTATAAGTGAACTACTTACAGTCTGTAGTCCAACTAACCTAGACAGCCATGAATGGGAACTCCAAAAGTGTAGTAGTTGCTTAGTCCCATGAGGAGCTAGTTGTTTCAGCTGGTGTTCTTTATAAGGTAGAATCCTGAAGAAGTAGGTTCCACCAGATGTGCTGGAAAGTAAGTGCAAGCAAGGAAAGAAGAAAGTGAGTCTTCCTTTTTTCAATGTCCTTATGTAGACCTCTAGCAGAAGGTTTGACTCAGATTAAAGGTATGTACCACCATGCCTGAATCTGGAACTTGCTTTGTCCCAGGCTTACTTTGAATTCAGACATCTACTTGCCTCAGTTTTCTGGGATTAAAGGTGTGTCCTACCTTGCCTTGGCCCAAGCTTTTCATGGCCACTCTGCCTCATGATCTCTGTGTCAAGATCTGGGTCAGAAGCCTGTGTCTTCCAGCTTCAAGATCTGATCACAGGTGTGTCCTCAATTTCTAGATTAGTTCATTCCAGATGTAATAGTTTTGACAACCAGGAATAGCCATTAAACTTACTATCTGTACTTCTTTCCAAAAGATTATTAATTTTGATGGTATCTACAACTGCCTATATTATATTAATGTTCTGCAAAGAATTACAGCAAACAGATATGATTATGATTTTTCTAAAAAGTTTTTAAAAAGGCCCATGCAAAGTAAAATATATACAAAATATGGCTGAGAATGTCCCATAGGTAGAGCTTCTGGTTTTTTTTTGTGTGTGTGTATGTGTGTGTGTGTGTGTGTGTGTGTGTGTGTGTGTATACAGTGAACAAGAATCTCATAGTATAGCAGAGTGTTCACTTACAAGGAAGCAGCAGTGGGCTTTGGAGTCAATAGTTTTTATTAGCGTTTCATTTTCTAAATATAATTGACAGAATTATGTGCCACATGACTAAACCCAATGTCATGATCTCTACCTATCCCTGTAAGTTAAGCTAACCAAACCCTCTACTCTAGTTACATAACTGGTCTTTCTGATAGATAGATAATACATATTATGAGGCCTGTAACTGTCATAAACATAAATATTAAAGAGGCCAATATATACTAGAGTTAGTTCTATTATGTGAAACTAGGTTAAAGGATTTAGAGTTTTCCTTCTAGTGATAAGAACAGACCTATGTATGCACATATGTGTTTAGTAGGTACAGTTATGATCTTTTAATTTTTTCAATTATTACAATATACTATTGATAGTGAATCATTCTCTATACTGTACATTAGGTTTTTCTCTCTGTTTTATTCTGGGGCTAATATAATAGAATACCACAAACTAATTTCTTTAGCTGAATTTTTTTATATAGAAGAAAATATTGTGAGAAAGTCTACATGTGAAAAAAATAGGAGAGGCTAAACAGCTTTTGTAGGCATGGCACTCTCATAATAAATAAATCAGTCCCACTTTAATGGTATTTATTTATGCATTCATAGTTCTTATAGCTTAATCAAATCTTAATATTTTCTTCTGGCAAATATTAAGCAGCAATACTTGAATTAGGGAAGATATATTTAAACCATAGCACTCATAACTGAAAGTTATAATATTTGTTCCTTTATTGTTTGAATAATCAGTTTACTATTTTTGCATAAAAATACAATTTTAAAAATTCATTATGGTCTTATGATGACTTCATGGTTGTAGCTTCTGATATTCCTAGGAATCATAATCTCACTGTCATGTATAGCTTTGCACTAAACAAAGACTTTGTAAACTGGATGTAAGTAAGACCTGATCAACAAGAAAGAAATTATGTCTGGTACTAGAAACATAGCCAACTTCCCAAGGCTAGTGGCGACATATATCACAAAGGAGAATATGCAACCACTAGCTTACTAAACAAGCATAATCCCTAACTACATTCTAAGTATTTGTCTTTCTACACACAGATAAGTGTCATTCTCACCATTCATAAAAGACAGCTTGCTTTGCAATAGAAACTTCTCTAAGCAATGGAAAATTCTTTTTTTAATGGAAAGAGACCATTGCAGAAGATGTATTCTTAAATGAACATAATTTACGTGCCAGAATCTGAATCCGAAAGCAAGAATGACTCAGAGAAATTTCAATATTTTATAGTAACTTACATTGTTTGAATTTGTTTTGTATTCTGGATTACTTAATTTTCCCTTAATATTTCCTGATAAAACTGTAGAAATTACTAATGAAAACAGAAATACAATAGTAAATACAATGACCCAGAAGTTGCACTCATAGGACAGTAAGTTATTATTTTATTTAACTGTTGTTGGGGGCCGACTTTTAGCAGAAAGTGGCTATCAGCTTTCCAGCCATCTTGAGCCATATACCCTGATATGAGACTTGTATTACAATAGCCTACAACAGCTGAGCACACTCTGATAACATCTTGCTTTGGATACCCAGGACCTTCCTTGGGTGTGTGAGATTAAGGGTGTGTGAATTAAGAGTGTGACCTAGAGATCAGATTTAGAGACAAGACCTAAGGGCATGATTAAAGGTGTAACTTAGAGGCATGGCTTAGAAGTGAGACATATAAAAGGCAGAGGCAGATGGCAGAAAGATATACTCTTTAGGGAGACTCTTTAGAGAGTACAGCTAGACTTGGGACTTGGACCAGAAAGAGAGACTGAAGAATAAACGGGATTGAAACACACTCTGTCTGGTCTCCATTCTTCGAGTCCGTCCTCATTCTCTCTCTTGCTGAACCCCGACCCGCAGACCGGAGCGGCAGCTTGGGCCGGGATACAGTGGCCGCCAAACGTGGGGCAGCCCGGGCCTCAACATTTTGCTCGGGCTGCGACAAACTGTTAAGAATAATAGATGCTACCTAATCTTATGAAGTGCTTACTATAAAATTAATACCAATCAAAATTAGTTACTAACAATGACATCCAGTTCTCTAAATAGTGGTGCATCATTAAGTGATCAAAGACAATAGCTGTTAAAAAAAATAAAGAGCAAAAAAAATTCTTGTCCATATTTTGAGAAGCAAATTAAGCTTTAAAAACCTAACATAATTAGTAGAACTGGAATTCCAACCCAAGACACATGATATCAGAGATCAAGCCATAAGTGCCTTCTATGAATGCTTAACACATTATCCTACCCACAGTTTCTCAGATTTGCTTATAGTGGGTAGGCCATCACAACCTTATCTTTCAAGGAATCCCATGCAACACACAGAAAGTGCTAAACATAACGCAACTGTTCACACCCTTGTCTTGCATGGCCATCTTTAAATCTGAAATTGAGTCAGGTGCCTAACTGAAACCCATGCTTGCTCACCCTAACTAAATGACCTGCCAGCATGATAACACTCTCACATTAGGTTAAGACACTTAGTCCAGCTCATAATATCTATATGAGCTCTGTGATTTATTTTCTTTTTGAGATCTTCTCTTTTTTACCTCTAATCCCTCCCACATATTATTCTTTCTCCTTCAGATCTGTAGCCTGTTTCTCATTAAATATTATTTCATATAAATGAATACACACACACACACACACACACACACACACTCCTAGATATAAGATATATAAGATATAAAGAGTTGAATCCATATAATGTTCAGAGGCTAGTCTTTGGCACTGGACAAAACATGGAAATATTGATGTGCTTGTTCCTGGGAATGACAACTCTAGTTCCTAATTTTCCTCTGTTGCCTATCATTTTTGGTATGAGGGTGTGGTCTCTTGGGCTTTTTCTAAATCTCCATATCCCCATTGTTCTTGTTCATCTCACATTTGGGAAGTTATGTTGGTAAGACTTTTCTCATGTAGCTTATGGAGACTAGGAGACATAATCTTGTTGCAAAAGTTTTTCTGGCCTTCATGATCAATCAGATAATAATGTATTTTTGCAATTTCTTATATTTCTACAAATTAGGTATTTAAGTAGAAAACATACCCTTATATGCCTAGTATATAGGAAGCAGAGTCTCTTACTGAGTTGGATAAATCTAGTTGGTTCTTTGAGACAAACTGGAAATTAACTTATTCTAGTCCTGGTATCAGTACTTTTTTTAAAATTTAGAATCCACAGTTGGTATTTCCTCCATTTTGTTTTGTTTATTTGTTTTATTCACAAAGTAGTGAGGTTTCTTCCAAAGCAGAGAGACTGTTCCAGATATTACTTGTGGTTAGCATTGTATTGTTGAATGAGTTTAAGAATAAAGACTTCATTTCTGTACATAAAAGTTTAGTTGCTTATGGGATGCATTTAAGTGAAGAAAAAATGTGTTGGATATCTTCAACATATTTTTTCTCTTCCTTGTTATTTTGTAAATCCATTTTTCTTATGATGTGTGAAGTGAAGAGAGGTAGCTTTCTTTATCCTTTGTAATTAGCCATTAGAGCTTTTCTCCAGTACTCCTGCTGCCTGGACCTTTGGCCCATCAGGAACATAACTCTAGGGGTCAGGCCTTCAGTGTTTGAAATAATGCTCTTGAATTGGAAAGCTAATTAACCTTTAGCTGCTTATTTTCAGCTCAGAACCTCAGTTTCTTGGCTTCCAAAAGAAAATAATTTGTGGTACTTTTCATCTCAGGTATGTTATTTGTATTAAAATGCAGTTAAAATCTGAAACAATCCTTGTCTTTGAATAGATTAGATTACATGATCAGTTTGTAATTTAGTTTAATTTTAGTTATCTGGATATAAAGATGATATATAGTTATTCCACATAGAATCATTTATCAATTATCAAATATGTCTGGTCATTCTAGACATGTTACTTAACCAAATGACATAATTGTCCTGTATCTGTTTTTAGCTGATAGTTCTTCTGACTACACTTATTTCTATGCTTTTTTTTTTAAAACCCAGTTTTCTCTAAGTAATCATTTAGTAGCATTTTCTCAAAAGTTGCTATGAGTTAGCATCAAATAACCTTACTTATTACATTTTTAAATCAGATCACATGTACATAACGAATCTTATGTTGTGAATTATACAAAGATTAGTATACTCCTAAAATCAGGTGAACCACATAATATTTAGTTCCAAAAAAGTATATAGATATACTATTATATGGGATTTTTATTATAAAAATTATGGAAGAAATATATAATTGCAAAATAAAATTTACTAAGACCTATTTAGTTTAACTGTACATTTTAGAGGTGAAAATTTCAAGAAAAAACAATCAAGCATTATTTAAAACCTCTAATTTTTAAATAATCTCAAAATTATCAACATTCATTTATTCTTCTGACTAATTACCCCAAATTTGGATTGCTCTATTATTTTCTTGATTATATTATTTTCTTAAGTATTGTCCAGAAATGAAGATCACTCTACTTCACTACATTAGTATTTCCTATTTACAGGCTGATTGCAATATTATCCAAAGTTGGACTCACCAAAAATAGTTGCAAGACAGAGAGGGCACTAAATAGTGTCTCTCCAAATCATTCCAGATGTGGGGAGCTTCCTTTGAAATTCCAAATGCTTGATTTTGAATGCCCTATTAATATACACTAAGAGTGTTGATGAGCTATATTCTAATATAAATTGTGAATTGTTTGGAGTATTCTTCAACTTCAGTTATAATTACAATGTAGTCAACCCTTGATTAGCCATTGTAATTGGGGCATGAGCAGCAGAGACAAACAAAATCCACAAATTTTCCCATGCTTTCACTTTTTTCACACTCAACCTTTATTTGCCCTCCACAACCATTTACCTCCCACTAATGCACAATGAATATTGTAATAAACTAAAAATAAAAATAAATGTAAGGTAGCATCAGTAGTACAAGCCCTGTCAGTGCTTGAATATTTAGTTATCTGATATTTCTATGTCTGCATAACAAGAGATTTGAGTTTGTAACTGTACACACTCCAGTGTGACTTCTATTGCATATTTGTGAAATGTAATATAACCTTATTATATATCCAGGAAAAATCATTGTGACTATAGGCATACATCTCTAGATTTAACTGGCTTACAAAGAAATTTAGATATGACTGGATCTATGTCATGAAAACTGTTTTTTCTTTCTACTGTTTAAGTTAGGTGACAACATAAAAAAATGCCCTTACTCTAACTTTAAAATCGTCCATTAATCATGGACAATTAATTGAAAAAAATAATATAAATGCAAAAACTTTTACATTCTCTTTCTTCTAGAATAAGAATAAATAAGAGTAAGGAATAACCTTAGGCTAAAATTTTGTAAAATTTTAACAGTGGGTTAAATTTTTAAAAATTGGTAAATTTTTTAAATAAAGATCCAGCAGGAATTGGGTGTCAATATTGGACAACACATTGAATACTGAGCTTATACCAGAAAGTTGTTCAACATAATAAAATAGGTACTAGAATACCTATTTTTAAAATAGTAGCTATTTTAAGTACCTATTCTAGGTACTTAAATACCTAGAATAGGTACTTAAAATAGGTACTAGAAGAACACATACCATCCAAATTACAAAAAATAAGTCTGAGCCATAGAACATTTTAATTAGAACTTACATGCCAAATTTTTCTTCCTATGCATGTTGACTGTAGAAAGAAACATAGTAATTTGATATTTTTAGTGTGAAAAGAAGAACCACAATTTTTGTAACATATGTAGTCTAGGAGGTATTAAAACTTTTAGTGAATGAATCAACAATTTTCTCTCTAGGGACTAGTGTACTGCCTGTCATCCTCTACACAATTCAGTCTCAACAAATGATTCAATCTCACATGAAAAACAGAATAAAATATTCTTAAGGTATATCTTATTGAATTCATCTTCTGAAGTTGATATTTCCATCTTTGGTAATGTGTTGGTTGGATTTTGAATACATATCTTGGTTGCTAGTCTCCACCTCTCAGCTATATCCATTTCTGCTTCTGTGTGCATCTGTTCAACTATTGTTTCCCACTTCATATTAGGACTTACTGTTGAACATCATTTTAGAAAGTACAGAAATTAAATACAAAACTAAAATGTTTTCATATTTCAGTAATAAATACAAATAGCTCATAAGATTACACTATATACATTAAAAAGAATATATAAGCTTTCTCCTAATAACATCATCTACTTTATGTGTGAAAGATAATGGAGTGAAAGAGTGTGGGAGAGAGTGAATTAAGGGAAAGAGAAAGTGAGTAAGAGACAGAGAGAGAAGAACAAGACAGAAAGACAGGGAGAGAGAGATTTAGAGAGTGAAAGCAAGTGAGTGTGTGTATGTGTAAGAGAGAGAGAGAGAGAGAGAGAGAGAGAGAGAGAGAGAGAGAGAGAGAGAGAGAGAGAGAGAACTTTTAATTTACCATCCAGCCTTTAAGGGATATTAGCTCTTTTGCAGACAGACCAACTACCCTGGTTATTGCTCCAGAATAACTTGGGTTTTTCTATCCATCCATTTTCAGTTCACTGACAAAAGATTTCTAAAATGTCATAGTCCATGTAAGCACTTGAAGTTGCCAACCTGAGAAGTTTCAGATGAATTTTGTGAAGCAGATGTGACGAACAAAGTCATGGGAGAGCAAAAGCTTTTAGTTGCAATCTATGACCAATAGTAAGGAACTGCCTGGTGGAAAGCAAGGAGGCACAGAGTTAATGTATCCAGAAGAGAAAAAAGAGATTGTCACTACATTTCATCCCAATAATGGAAAAAGTAATAAAAATTAATACATTTCATGCAAATCTTTAAAAATTTGTTAATATCAAACATAGTTTAGAGTAGGAAAAAGATATAGACTCTGTAAAAATCTCATTAATGAATAAATACAATTGTCAGTCTTTCCAAGAAGGGCCAGAGAACATATGCTGTCTGTATACCATGTTTAACACAAAGCACAGTGGTACTTTGCTCTCATATTGAAAAATATTTCTATATAGAGAAGGAAAAATCTGTAGAGATTTGCATGAGCCCATCACAGCTGTGCCAGCATATGGCAAGCTGATTAATACATGTGTCAGTAGTAATAATGAGCCATGAGAAAATGCTATTCATGTAAACTGTTTATTTTTAAAATGTTGAGCTTTTTCCACACTGTTTTTAAATTTTCCTTATTTATCATAAGTCCAGAAATATTAGGACGTAGTGGTGTAGGTCAGTGTTAGAGTGCTTGCCTGTCACACACATTTCTCCTGATTCAAACTCCAGCACTCAGTTGTAGAGAACTTAATAGTTTGCACAGATGCTGAATTGTATTTCATCATTGAAAAAAATAAGACTTCAATTTTTTCCATTAAAAAGAATATTGCATTAAAAGTTTGGGAAATGAATAAGCATAGTTCACATATTGTAACTAATGACCAACTTGCATTTTTCAATGGACTTTTGCCTTCTTATATTAAAGACACCATATAGCAACTATAATACACATGCAACACTTCATTTAAAAATATCAAGTACAGAGTTGCTCTCTTATATATGCCAATGTAGGTTAAATGCCACATTACTTTTGCACTATAAAAATATTTGATATTGATTAGATACTATGCATGCATTTTCCATGTGTGTATAGTATATCCAGCAGGCTACATTATTTGTGAGGCACAAAATGTGTTATAGATCACAATGAATATTTTGTTACTTCACACTCCCAAAACAAGCAGTAGTAGGATAAATCTAGGCAAAGATAAATATTTATAGTGGTTAGAAACCAGGAAAAATAAATAATTAATTAACCAAATTCCAGAAAAGTGATATTATGAAGCATAAGATTTTTTAACTCTGAAGTATCATGTGTTTCAGGAAAGGTCTGCAGACCTTGATACAAGAGAGTCTAATAGAACCAAAGCCTGTATCAGTTTTGCAGTTGCTCAATGAGAAAGGAGGATATATATATATATATATATATATATATATATATATATATATATATATATATATATCAGTTATTAATTGAGAGTTAATGCTACTAAGGTCTATTAGACCAAGTACGGTCACTAGCTAAAATTAAGGACTCTCAATAAAATTTGAATATCAGATATTACATAACTTGGAACACCGTCATACCAAAGCATCTTATATTACCCTACCTTAATTTTTTGCAGTGTCTACTCTGTGTTTCCTTGATAAATCTTGTGATTCTTTTCTGTCCAAGTGCCAAGTTTCAAAGGGAAAAGATAAAGTAAATAAGTGTTCCTAAAGTCTTCTGTTATCTTTTTAAATGCTCATGGATCTTGCAGAAGAACTTTCTGTATTTAAAATTAATTAATGGTAAGTAATGCCATTACATTAAACTGGAAAAGGCTAAACTACTTAGCTATTTTATTCTTTCTTCATAATCTCTTTACAATTCTTTCTTCACATCATCAGCACTCCTATCTTCTAAATTCATCTTTCTTTGCTGTCATAGAAACAACTCAGGAAGAAAAGAGCATCTAAACACACACACACAAGCATATGCCTATGCATATACTGAAATGTTACTAAATGAAACACCAGGAAACTTAAGAATTTAATGAATAGAGAAACCTTAAAATTTCCCACATCATCTTGAGGATTGTTAGTAATTCAGGATGGGTAGGTGGACAGAGATATAGATAATAGAAAGCAAGACATGATTGGATATCTTATTTACTGATAAACAACATACCTGTCACTAAGACAGTAATTTGCTTTACTTTTATTGTGTCTATTAATTATTTTAACATAAATAATTAAGTAAAATTAACTAAAATTTTAGATAAGTATTTCTCAGACAAGAAAATTATAAATTGCATGTGATTCTAAAAGTTATGCTAGTCCTTTAACTATGAAAATTACTATCTCATGTGTTCTGCTTTGGTTCCTGGTATATTCTATGATAATAATAATCATTTCTAATTGTTATAATCCCCTTGCCACTTATAAGTTTGGATAGATGGTGAACTAATAGTAGATATATGGATTTTTTACTTACCCTAGACAAAAATTGTTATGGTTTCAGAAAGTTTGGAGCCTTTTTATAAACTGGCATTCTTCTTTTTGAAAAAAATATTAAAAATTTTTAATTGAATATATTATTTATTTACATTTCAGATGTTATCCCCTTTCCCTATTTCTGTTCCCCAGAAATCACCTATCCCATTCTTTTCCTCCTGCTTTTATGAGGATGTGCCTTTACCTACCAACCCACTTCCACCTTCCCGCCTTCAAATTTCCCTACACTGGGGTATCCAGCCTTTATGGGACCAAGGGCCTCCTGTCCCACCTATGCGTTACAAGGCCACCCTCCACTACATGGGTCTCTCTATGTGTGTTCCTAGGCTGGCTGTTTAGATCCTAAGAGCTCAGGTTCATTGGTATTGTTCCTTTCCCCAAAGACCAGCAACCCCTACAGCTCCTTCAATCTTCTCTCTAACTCCCCCATTAGGGACCCAGTGATCAACTCAATGGTTAGATGTGAGTATCCACCTCTGTATATGTCAGGGTTTGGCAGAAATTCTTAGGAGACAGCTATATCAGGCTCCTGTCAGCATGTACTTCCTGGCATCCACAACAAACAGCTTCTGCATTTAGCGACTGAATAAGATCCCCAGGTGGGGCAGTCTCTGAACAGCCCCTCCTTCAGTCTCTGCTCCACACTTTGTCTCCATATTTGCTCCCATGAGTATTTTATTAGTCATTCTTTTTTGTTTTTCGCAATCTGCTTTTATACCATTTTAATTACATGCAAGTATTATGGTCAGTTCTAGGTTGAGGAACTAGCAAATAGTCAAAGAACAAGCAAGGTAATAAACAAAGTCCTGTGATCACTGTTTCTAAAGGACTTCTCAGACCAAAATATCTGAGCCTATTTCACTGTTCTATCCCAAGGACCAAAGCACCCACACTTTGGTCTTTCTTCTTCTTGAGCTTCATGTAGTCTGCAAGTTGTATCTTGGGTATTATGAGCTGTTGAGCTAATATCCACTTATCAGTGAGTGCATGGCATGTGTGTGTTCTTTTGTGATTGGGTTACCTCACTCAGGATGATATTTTCTAGTTCCATCCATTTGCCTAAAAATTTCATGAATTCATTGTTTTTAACAGTGGAGTACAATTTCTTGAATTCATTATTTTTAATAGCTTAGTAATACTCCATTGTGTAAATGTACCATATTTTCTGTATCATTCCTCTATTGAAGGACATCTGTGTTCTTTCCAGCTTCTGGCTATTATAAATAAGGCTGCTATGAACATAGTGGAGCATGTGTATTTATTATATGTTGGAGCATCTTTTGGGTACATTCCCAAAAGTGGTATAGCTGGGTATTCAGGTAATACTATGTCCAAGTTTCTGAGGACCCACCAGACTGATTTCCAGAGTGGTTGTATCAGCTTGCAATCCCTACAAAAATGGAGGAATGTTCCCCTTTTTTCACATCCTTGCCAGCATGTATCACCTAAGTTTTTGATCTTAGCCATTCTGACTGGGGTGAGGTGGAATCACAGCAGTGTTTTGATTTGCATTTCTCTGATGACTAAAGGATGTTGAATGTTTCTTTAGGTGTTTCTCGACCATTTGAGTTACTTCAGTTGAGAATTCTTTGTTTAGCTTTGTACCCCATTTTAATAGGGTTATTTGTTTCTCTGGAGTCTAATTTCTTGAGTTCTGTGTATATACTGGATATTAGCCCTCTATCAGATGTAAGATTTGTAAAGCTCTTTTCCCAATCTGTTTGTTGCTGTTTTGTCCTGTTGAGAATGTTCTTTGACTTACAGAAGCTTTGCAATTTTGAGGTCCCATTTGGCAATTCTTGATCTTAGAGCATAATAAGTTGTGTTCTGTTCAGGAACTTTCCCCCTCTGCCCATGTGTTCAAGACTCTTCCCCATTTACTCTTCTATTAGTTTCAGTGTATCTGGTTTTATATGGAGGTCCTTGATCTACTTGGACTTGAGCTTTGTACAAAGAGATAACAATGGATCAAGTTGAATTCTAGAGAGCAAAAGAAACATACCAAAAAGCTTTTATGTAAAAATTTTGTATCTTTTCTATTAACTTGAAGTTTTAATGTTTGATTAGAAAAAGTTATCTGAGATATTAATTTATACCCCCTTACAATTTGTACCAAAAGTAATTGTTTAATTTAATTTATTAATTTTTCTTTAGTAGGAGGTAACAAGACATGGATGTTTGCTTTAATTTACTGAGTAGGTGAACATATTATTTTCTTTCTTTTTTTAATTTATTTTTTATTGGATATTTTATTTACATTTCAGATGCCATCCCCTTTTTTCATTTCCTCTCCCTAGAAAAACCTCTATCCTATGCCCCCTTCTCCTTATTGCTTTTATACAATTTTTGTAATGTTAACCAAAGGCTTTATAAGTTTGGTAATGCTCAATATCAATCAGAAATGTAACCTAACACCCAACCTAGATATATCAACTATCTTTGACTGGCGAAGACATGTGAACATCTGCCTCCATGTCTGTCCCCCCTCTCTCTTTCTCTCTCATCACGTAGCTCCTCCTCTCTTTCTCCTCCTCTTCTCCCTCCTCCTCCTCCTCTTCTTCTCTGTACTCCTCCCACCTTAGCTCCTCCTGCATATCACCCTTCCTGTTAAAATAAAACTTTTCTCTCAAAATACATTTAGAGCATAACTATACCAATTTATGTCAGTAAGGTGCAAGATAGCTGAGAGGAGTTAACAGACAACAGTCCAGATTACCTTACATGGAGAACTGACGTTACAAACATTTCTGTATTAATGTTCATTTTGATTAGAGACCTGCCTGCTCCTGACAGCTTCCTGTCTTGGATTCTAAGAAGAAATTGAGCATCTTTGGAATTATTCCAATTGTGGTGAGACAGCCACTAGGCAAGAATTGCCTCTTTCCATCTACAGACAAATTACTGTCCAGAAAAGGACACACTTGCAGAATAGTCGACTGATTATATCTGCCTAGACAGAGTAATCAGCCCTTAATAATTCTGCATCACTAAGGTCTGTCAGATGATTCTGGGCCAGAAGGCTGAAGATCAGATGCTCCAACATTCTGTAGTTTAGGGAGTGCCCAGTTGTTCAGCGGTCTCTATTAATTGTTTAAGATTTAGAAGCTATGCTTTGGGATTCCCATAATTACAGTTAACTCAGTCATTCGGGATTTCTGACGGGGTTGAAAACTTACAGTCTCATAGCCGATCCTTGCTAGTTACTTTGAGAGAAAAGATTTGAGAGGATGGTTTTCAGCTGACATTCATTCTAAATCCAAGAAATAAAACCAAAAACCAAAAAACAGGTTCAGAACTAAGTGTTTTAGTTAGGAGAGATGACAGAGGTTCTGCTTAGACAACAAAATGATCGACTGACCCTTCCGCCGCTCGCCCCTCCTCCAGTCTGAGGCCTGCGGGTAAGTGCACCCAGGAGCCCCCCAGACACATTCTGGGGGATCCATAGAACCCATAGCCAGCGCTAGCACGCCCCGTCCGCCGCTCGCCCCTCCTGCAGTCTGAGGCCTGCGGGTAAGTGCACCCAGGAGCCCCCCAGACACATTCTGGGGGATCCATAGAACCCATAGCCAGCGCTAGCACGCCCCTTCCCCTGCTCGCCCCTCCTGCAGTCTGAGGCCTGCGGGTAAGTGCACCCAGGAGTCCCCCAGACACATTCTGGGGGATCCATAGAACCCATAGCCAGCACTAGCACGCTCCTTCTGCTGCTCGCCCCCCCCTCCGGTCTGAGGCCTGCAGGGTCTGAGTCCCAGACCAGACCTCTACCAGGTCTGCAGTTGTGTGGACCCCGGATTCCACCTGAGACATACTGGAAGGTCCGCTCAACCCAGAGCCACAGAGAAACAACTGAACTCAGAGTGTCAGACAACATACCCTGAGATATCCAAGAGGAGACACTGCACCCAGAACAGCAGACATCTAGCTGGACTGCTACCTTGAAGGCACCATATCCTGAGGCATCCTAGAGATACCACTGTAATCAGGGCAGCTGGAAAAAAACCACAAAGACATCTGGACTCCTAGAAGACCAAACAAAAGCGAGACAACTGGAAAGACAGGCTTCAATCAGAGACAGAAGTACAGGTAGCACTAGAATTAACCAGATGGCAAAAGGCAGGCGCAAGAACGTAAGCAACAGAAACCAAAGTTACATGGCATCATCAGAACCCAGTTCCCCCATCATAGCAAGCCCTGAACACCCCATCACACCAGAAAAGCAGGATTCAGAATTAAAATCACTTCTCATGATGATGATAGAGGACTTTAAGAAAGACATAAATAACACTCTCAAAGAACAGATAGAAACCCTTAGAGAGGAAACACAAAAATCCCTTAAGGAATTACAAGAAAATGCAACCAAACAGGAGAAGGAATTAAACAAAACCATGCAGGATCTAAAAACGGAAGTAGAAACAATAAAGAAATCACAAAGGGAGAACACCCTGGAGATAGAAAACTTAAAAAAACGATCAGGAGTCATAGATACAAGTATTACCAACAGAATACAAGAGATGGAAGAGAGAATTTCATGTGCAGAAGATACCATGGAAAACATAGACACAACTGTCAAAGAAAATGCAAAATACAAAAAGCTACTAACCCAAAATATACAAGAAATCCAAGACACAATGAGAAGGCCAAACCTAAGGATAATAGGAATAGATGAGGGGGAAGACTCCCAACTTAAAGGACCAGTAAATATTCTCAACAAAATTATAGAGGAAAACTTCCCTAACCTAAAGAAAGAGATGTCCATAAATATACAAGAAGCCTACAGAACTCCAAATAGTTTAGACCAGAAAAGAAATACTTCCCGCCACATAATAGTCAAAACATCAAATGTACAAAACAAAGAAAAAATACTAAAAGCAGTAAGGGAAAAAGGCAAAGTAACATATAAAGGCAGACCTATAAGAATTACACCAGACTTCTCACCAGAGACCATAAAAGCCAGAAGATCCTGGACTGATATCATACAGACCCTAAAAGAACATAAATGTCAGCCCAGACTACTATACCCAGCAAAACTGTCAATCATTATTGATGGAGAAACCAAAATATTCCATGACAAATCCAAATTTACACAGTATCTCAACACAAACCCAGCACTTCAAAGGATAATTGGTGGAAAACTCCATCACAAGGAGGGAAACTACAACCTGGAAAAAGCAGGAAAGTAATCTTCCAAAAACCGTAAAAGAAGGTAGCTACACAAACATATCCCCACTGCCAATAACAAAAATAACAGGAAACAACACTCATTTTTCCTTAATATCTCTTAATATCAATGGACTCAATTCTCCAGTAAAAAGACATAGACTATCAGACTGGATACGTAAACAGGACCCAACATTTTGCTGCATTCAGGAAACGCACCTCTGTGGAAAGGACAGACACTACCTCAGAGTAAAAGGTTGGAAAACAATCTACCAAGCAAATGGTCCCAAGAAACAAGCTGGAGTAGCGATTCTAATATCAAATAAAATCAGTTTTCAACCAGAAGTAATCAAAAAAGATAAAGAAGGACACTTCATATTCATCAAAGGAAAAATGTACCAAGAGGAACTTGCAATTCTCAACATCTATGCCCCAAATGTAAGGGCACCCACATACATAAAAGACACTTTACTAAAACTTAAAGCATACATTGCACCCTACACAATAATAGTGGGAGATTTCAACACCCCACTCTCAGCTATGGACAGGTCATGGAAACAGAAACTAAATCGAGACACAATGAAACTAACAGAAGTTATGAACCAATTGGACTTAACTGACATCTATAGAACATTTTACCCTAAAACAAAAGAATACACCTTCTTCTCAGCACCTCATGGTACCTTCTCGAAAATAGACCATATAATTGGTCACAAAACAGGCCTCAACAGATACAAAAAGATTGAAATAATCCCCAGCACCTTATCAGACCACCATGGATTAAGACTTGTCTTTGACATGGACAAAAACATCAGAAAACCGACATACACTTGGCAACTGAACAATGCTCTACTCAATGATAACTTGGTCAAGGAAGAAATTAAGAAAGAAATTAAAGACTTTTTAGATTTAAATGAAAATGAGGACACATCATATCAAAACATGTGGGACTCATTGAAAGCAGTACTAAGAGGAAAAATCATAGCTCTAAGTGCTCACAAAAAGAAAGTGGAAAGAGCATACATCAACAACTTGACAGCAAACCTGAAAGCATTAGAACAAAAAGAAGCTAGTATACCCAAGAGGAGTAGACCGCAGGAAATAGTCAAACTCAGGGCTGAAATCAACCAAGTCGAAACAAAAAGAACTATACAAAATATCAACAAAACCAGGAGCTGGTTCTTTGAGAAAATCAACAAGATAGACAAACCCTTAGCCAGACTAACCAAAGGGTGCAGAGACAGCATTCAAATTAATAAAATCAGAACTGAAAAGGGAGACATAACAACAGAAACAGAGGAAATTAAAAATATTATCAGATCCTACTACAAAGGCCTATACTCAACAAAATTGGAAAATCTGGAGGAAATGGACAATTTTCTAGATAGATACCAGGTACCAAAGTTAAACGAGGAGCAGATAAACCACCTAAACAGTCCCATAACGCCTAAAGAAATAGACACAGTCATTAAAAATCTTCCCACCAAAAAATGTCCGGGGCCAGATGGTTTCAGTGCAGAATTCTTTCAGACCTTCAAGGAAGACCTAATACCAATCCTCTTCAAGTTATTCCATCGAATAGAAACAGAAGGAACACTACCCAATTCATTCTATGAAGCTACCATTACACTCATACCTAAACCACAGAAAGACCCAACAAAGAAAGAGAACTACAGACCAATCTCTCTTATGAATATTGATGCAAAAATACTCAATAAAATTCTCGCAAACCGAATCCAACAACACATCAAAACAATTATCCATCAAGATCAAGTAGGCTTTATCCCAGGAATGCAGGGATGGTTCAATATTCGGAAATCCATCAATGTAATCCACTACATAAATAAACTCAGAGAGAAAAACCACATGGTCATATCACTAGATGCTGAGAAAGCATTTGACAAAATTCAACATCCCTTCATGTTAAAAGTCTTGGAAAGATCAGGAATACAAGGCCCATATCTAAACATAGTAAAAGCAATATACAGCAAGCCAGTAGCCAACATCAAACTAAATGGAGAGAAACTGGAAGCAATCCCACTAAGATCAGGGACTAGGCAAGGCTGCCCACTCTCACCTTACCTATTCAATATAGTACTGGAAGTCTTAGCTAGAGCAATTAGACAACAAAAGGAAGTCAAAGGGATACAGATAGGAAAGGAAGAAATCAAAATTTCACTATTTACAGATGACATGATAGTATACTTAAGTGAACCTAAAACTTCCACCAGAGAACTCCTAAACCTGATAAACAACTTTAGCAATGTGGCTGGATATAAAATCAACTCAAACAAATCAGTAGCCTTCCTCTACTCAAAGGATAAACAGGCAGAGAAAGAAATCAGGGAAATGACACCCTTCACAATAGCCATGAATAAAATAAATTATCTTGGAGTGAATCTAACAAAGCAAGTGAAAGATCTGTATGACAAGAACTTCAAGTCTCTCAAGAAAGAAATTGAAGAACATCTCAGAAGATGGAAAGATCTCCCATGCTCCTGGATTGGCAAGATTAATTTAGTAAAAATGGCTATCCTGCCAAAAGCAATCTACAGATTCAATGCAATACCCATCAAAATTCCAAATCAATTCTTCATAGAGATAGAAAGAGCAATTTACAAATTCATTTGGAATAACAAAAAACCTAGGATAGCGAGAACTATTCTCAACAATAAAAGAACCTCTGGGGGAATCACCATTCCGGACCTCAAACTGTACTACAGAGCAGTAGTGATAAAAACTGCTTGGTATTGGTACAGAGACAGAAAGGACGATCAATGGAACAGAATTGAAGACCCAGAAATGAACCCGCATACCTATGGTCACTTGATATTTGACAAGGGAGCTAAATTCATCCAGTGGAAAAAGGACAGCATTTTCAACAAGTGGTGCTGGCTCAACTGGAGGTCAACATGTAGAAGAATCCAAATTAATCCATTCTTATCCCCTTGCACAAAGCTCAACTCCAAGTGGATAAAGGACCTTCACATAAAGCCAGGTACACTGAAAATATTAGAAGAGAAGTTGGGGAAGACCCTCGAATACCTAGGCACAGGGGAAAAGTTCCTGAACAGAACACCAATGGCTTATGCTCTAAGATCAAGAATCGACAAATGGGACCTCATCAAATTGCAAAGCTTCTGTAAGGCAAAGGACACTGTCAACAAGACAAAACGGCAACCAACAGATTGGGAAAAGATCATTACCAATCCTACATCTGATAGGGGGCTAATATCTAATATTTACAAAGAACTCAAGAAATTAGACGCCAAACAACAAAATAACCCCATTAAAAAATGGGGTACAGAGCTAAACAAAGAATTCTCAACTGAGGAAACTCGAATGGCCGAGAAGCACCTTAAGAAATGCTCAACATCCTTAGTCATCAGGGAAATGCAAATCAAAACAACACTGAGATACCACCTCACACCAGTCAGAATGGCTAAGATCAAAAACTCAGGTGATAGTAGATGCTGGCGAGGATGTGAAGAAAGAGGAACACTCCTGCATTGTTGGTGGGGTTGCAAGCTGGTACAACCACTTTGGAAGTCAGTCTGGCGGTTCCTCAGAAAATTGGACATAGCACTACCTGAGGACCCAGCTATACCACTTCTGGGTATATACCCAGAAAATGCCTCAACAAATAACAAAGACATATGCTCCACTATGTTCATAGCAGCCCTATTTATAATAGCCAGAAGCTGGAAAGAACCCAGATGCCCTTCAACAGAGGAATGGATACAAAAAATGTGGTACATTTACACAATGGAATATTACTCAGCTATTAAAAATAATGAATTCGAGAAATTCTTAGGTAAATGGATGGATCCAGAAAATATCATCCTGAGTGAGGTAACCCAATCACAAAAGAACACACATGGTATTTACTCACTGATAAGCGGAGATTAGCCCAAAAGTTTGAAACAACAAAGATTCAACTACCAGAAGACACGAAGCTCATGAAGAAGAAAGAAGAAGTGAGGATGCCTAGGTCTTTCTTAGAAGGAGTAACTAAATAACCAAGGGAGCAAATATGGAGACACAGTGTGGGTCAGAATCATAAGGGGGGGTTGTAGGGAGACCATTGTGTCTGGGTATTCATTCCATAGGCAGTCACCAAAAATAGACGCTGATAGGGATGTCAGGATGGGAAAGCTGACAGCAGCCTGATAAGGCTGTCTCCTTAGAGGTCTCTCAGAGTCGGACATACCCAGAGACAGATACCCACAGCTATCCATTAATCTGATCAAAGTTCCCAATGGAGGAGTTAGAGAGTAAATTGAGGGAACCGTGAACCATACGGGCTGGTGGCCCTGTGAGGAGAGCAAGAATACCAACCAGCCAGAGCTCCCCAGGGTCTAAACCACCAGCCCAGGTGCACATAGGGAGAGACACATGACTCCAGCTGTATATGTAGGGGAGGATGGCCCTGTTGGGCATAGGTGGGAGACAAGATCATTGGTACCCTGAAGGCTGAGCACTGAGGGGGGGGAATCTGAGGGTGGGGAGGGAGGCTGGGGGTAGGTGGGTAACACCTTCATAGAGGCAGGAGGAGGGGGATGGGATAAGGGGTTCCTGGGTGGTGGGGGAAATATGGTAAGGGGATAAAATTTGAAATGTAAATATTATATCCAATAAAAGAGGGGAAAAATAGAAAAGCGGTTAGAACCAACATTCTTAATAAAATGTCAGCCCTCTTTAAAAAAAAAAAAAAAACTATCTTGATACTAAAATTTGTTTTGAGAATTGTATATTGCAGAATGATCAGCCTTGGTGTATCTACTCAACAAGCAAGCTGGGCAGACCTGCTCAAACCTCTGAGGTCCGTGAATTCCATCTGGAGGCAGCGAAGACACAGCATCAGAGGATTGTCAACTTGCTCTCCCCCCCCCCACTCCTCTTCTAATATCTCAACGCCCATAATCAGCTTGAAGAAGCTAATGATGAGTCAGCGCCCCTATTCCCTGGGCATGGGGACTAAGGTGGTAAATGTTGGGCTGTCTCCCTAGGGAAAAGTAGTGGTTTTGTCGGAATAGAGAGGATTAGCTAGGGTTTATTGCATAGCCATAACCTATTAGTAGAAATCTGTATAATTAATATCAAGATGAAGATATAAATTCTTAAATGGCACCAATTTACTTTGTTTACAAATTTTAAGGTTTTCATTGGCATGAGCTTCTTAGTGATATAAGAGTGAGATGAATATTGTTACTCTCATAGGCATTGTACCAGTATAACACACTTAGGAATACAAAGCTTAGACCCAGTCCTTCTTTAACTTTTTTAACTGATTTGAGATGGTCAGCCTGTGAGTTAAGGGACTATAGCAAATTCATGACTTGGAGTTTATTATAAGGGTGTTCTCTATGTTTTATTTAGAAATAGCTGAGTGGAGTTAACAGGCAACAGTCCAGATTACCTTACATGGATAGCTGGTTTTCAAAACATCAGAAATCCTTAGAATTGACATGACAAACATTTCAGTATTAATGTTCATTTTCATTAGAGACCTGTCTGCTCCGGACTGCTTCCTATGTTAAATTCTAAGAAGAAATTGAGCATCCTTGGAGTTACTCCAGTTGTGGTGAGACAGCCACTAGGCAAGAATTGCCACTTTCCTTCTACAGACAAATTACTGTCCAGAAAAGGACACACTTGCAGAATAGTCGACTGATTATATCTGCCTAGACAGAGTAATCAGCCCTTAATAATTCTGCAGCACTAAGGTCTGTCAGATGATCCTGGGCCAGAAGGCAGAAGAACAGATGCTCCAACGTTTTGAAGTAGAGCGAGTGTCCAGGTGTTCAGAGGTCTCTATAAATTGGCTAAGTTTTAGAAGCTATGCTTTGTGCTTCCCACAATTATAGTCAACTCAGTCATTCTGGATTTCTGATGGGGTTGAAAACTTATAGCTATTTACTTTGAGAGAAAAGATCTGAGTGTATGGTCATCAGCTGACATTCATCCTAAAGCCAAGGAAAAAGCCAGGTTCAGAACTAAGTGTTTTAGTTAGGATAGATGACAGAGGTGCTGATTAGTCAACAAAAGGATGGACTGGGTATTAGGACTATCTTGTACCTCACTGGTACAAATAGGCATAATTATGCTCTAATTGTATTTTGAGAGAAAAGTTTCCTTTTAACAGGAAGGGTGATGTGTAGGAGGAGCTAAGGTGGGAGGAGTACTGAGAGGAAGAAAAGGAGTAAGAAGAGAAGAAGAAGAAGGAGAGGAGAAGCTAGGTGATGAAAGAGAGATAGAGGGGGGAGACAGGGAAGCAGATGTTCATGTATCTCCACCAGTCAAAGATAGTTGATATATCTAGGTTGGGTAGTGGGTTACACCTCTGATTGAACAATACCAAACTTATAAAGCCTATGATTAACATTTCTTAAAAAAATGTATAAATGCAAAATGAAAAGGGGGCATGGGATAGGGGTTTTCTAAGGGGGGGGGAATGGGGAAACGGGATGGTATCTGAAGTGTAAATGAAAGATCTAATTAAAAAAAATAAAAAAAAAGTGATCGACTGAACATATTATTTTCTATTATTAAATTAAATGTAGCTCTGGTGTCTACCATAGAATGAAAAACAGTTTTGTATGGACATAATTAGTTAGGATGCTTTTTTTCTTTATTTTCTATTATTGGATTTGTTATTTACTTTTCAAATGTTATCCTCTTTTCCAGTTTCTCCTTTTTTTTTTTTTTTTTTTTTTTTTTTTTTTTTTATGTGAGCAGCCAAACACAGTATTGCATGTTCATGAGCTGAAAGTGCCAGTAAGGCTCCTGCTCTCAGTTTGTAAAGGAATCAAAAAGTACTCTGTTCTGAGAATAGTCACGACAAGCCCCTTTTTGTGAGCACACCAAAGCATCAGTAATAGTGTCACACCTTGGGGCATCCCCTTGAGCTGGATCCTAATATGAGCCTATCACTGGACCTCCTTTTCCTTAGGCTCTTCTCCATTTTTGACCTTGCAGTTCTTCCAGACAGGAACAATTCTGGGTCAGAGTTTTGCAAAAATAAAAATCAAGTTAAAAAAATATAATTGATTTATTTCCATGATAGGAAAAAATAACTTTAGAAAGTTTATAGGTGGATAATTTAGTAATCAAGTCACATTTAATAGTATTCAGTGATCATCCAGAGACAATTTTACAACTGTAATAAAGCAGCTTTCATCAACACCACTCTATTCCACATAGCTTACAATTAAAATTTATAAAACAAAGTTTAGGATTTACATTAATTTGTTATAATATTGATCATATTTTGAACACAGTTAACTAATCTTTTAGATAAATTTGCAAAGAATTGTGTATATTTTCATTGAAAATTAAACCAACAATTAAATTTGCAACAGTTTTCTATATCTGAAGAGAACTAATAAGACTGTAAATCAATCCCTGAGTTTCTGACTCACACAACACAGATTTTAAGGAAGCAATAAAGATGCTTAAGTTTTTCATTTGAGTATGTAATTGCTGGAAATAACTAATTTTCCCTGGTATCTACCATAAATGAACAGAACAAGAATTATTTGTTTTGTTTTTTAAGCAAGGAAGTAAATTCTTATATTATTTATAAAAACTTTTAACTATCATAAATTCTTCATATGTCTTACTAGTCACTGCTTTGAGTTCATTAACACCTCATATTCCTCTTATGGAATTGAAATGGTTAATAAAGCACATGTTATTAGGATTAGTAATATTCAAGAAAATATTTTTTCTAAAAAATCTGAGATTTATTATTATAATATATAACTATTTTTTTCTGAAAATGACTCCAAATACATTTATCTTTCACGTGTGAAATTTCTAAACTTCTGGTGCTATACATTCAACACTGAGGAAAGCATTAGCATTTTTATGACTGCTTAGCAGATGAAAATGACATTTTCACATACAGGAATTCAGGGAAACCGGCAGAGGATTACTGGATTTTCTAGTCAAACACTTCAACTGATTCGAGACTTTAGGCATGAGGCACCACAAAGCTTAGTGAGCAACTGGAAAGGGATTAGAACTCTAACAAAGAAATTTTGTATTTCAGTGTCAGAATCATGCAAAGAAATGTAAGACGCAGGGATATGGAAACTCAAAACAATTAGGTTTTATAATGGAGCTAACTCACGTTTTGACAAGTGCCTATGATGACTGGAAAATGTGAGCTGTTTGAATCTTCAGAAGGAATTTTATACATCTTTTGGGGGGGCAGGGATGAGAAAGAATGAAAATGTCTAATGTCATTTCTTTATTGTAGATGCTGTAAAAATAATCTACTAGTTTATAAAAATATTCTCATAATCTTAGAATATGATGTTCATAATTCAATATATTTTTAATGTTTTCTGGTCTTCCAAAACTGTTTTTATGCTCTGCTTAGTCAAATGACTTTTATGACTCAGGTCCCATATCAGTGATAAACATCTGCAAGAAGTCTTCAGGAATGATTACAGAATATTATTCCAGACCATTTTACTTTCACTGTGTTCAGCTGATTTCTCTTTCTTCATAGAGATAGGGAGTGAACATATGCATTCGTATTTTCTTTGTTTTATTTCTTTGTTTATTTTACAACATCAACCAAAGAAATCATCCATGTTGTTGATTGTGGACAAAACATGAGAAATGCATTTTTTATATTGTGGAATCAAAGAAATATTAATTTTTGGTTTCTTTGGTTTACTTTTTCAGATTTTTGAGATTATGCTATAATTGCAATTCTACCTTGCCAGATCTCCCTCCAAATAAAAGTATATACCATATATACTTTTCCATTTACCTTCAAATTCATAGACTCTTTTTCAATAATTTTTATTGCATAAATACATATGTACATATATACTTATACACATATATATCTAAACACATACATATGTGTATACATTATATATATCATATTCATATGTCACTAATATATCACATATCCTATAGTATTATATCATGTATCAGATATCAAATCTATGTACACATTTGAATACATATATGCATATGTATGTAAATATATGTGTATATATATATATATGAATATATATCACAGGTATATACATGTATGTACATATATTATGTGTATATGTGTATATATTATTATATCTTTATGATATATGGACATATATGCACATATATACAAATGTATTTTATATATACATATATTATTATATATATTATATAATATATAATATGTAACATTATATATTATAATATATACATATATTATATAATCACATACAAATGAACAAGTACACACGCATATGATATATATCTCTATCTATCTATCTATCTATCTATCTATCTATCTATCTACCTACCTATCTACCTATCTATCCCACATGAGGACCCAAGCTGTACACTTGCTGCATTTGAATGTTTATGGAGCCTAGGTCTAGCTCCAACATTCTCCCTGGTTGGTGGCCAGGTTTTGTAAGCTCCTATGATCCCAAGTTAGTTTACACTGTAGGTCTTTTCTTATCCTTGGTGGCTCCAGATTACCAACTTCTATTTGCCCACTCTTTCACAAGATTCCTAGATGTCTTGGTCTCTGGCTGTGTCATCAGATTGCCTTTCCCTCTATCTGGATTGCATGCTTTGGTCTCAGAGAGGATCTGCTTAGTACTGCTGAGACTTGATGTTCCAGGAGAGGGTGGTACCTAAGGCATGCTCCCTTTCTCCTTTCTTTCTGTGAGGAAAAAGGGGAGGAGGCAATGGGAGAGGGATTTGGGACAGTAGGACTGGAAGGAGAAGAGAGAGTGTGGCTCTGATCAGGATGTAAAGTGAATAAATCAATGAATTATTGATAAAGAAAAAAGTTTCAGCATCTATACCAATACTATAAGCAGTCATATTACATTTTCTTAATGGTCTCTTTTTAGAACTTTCGGCAAAATACCTTTTCTCAATAGCCAGCAATTGTTGAATTAACTGTACCACAGCATTTAATTTATTATAATAAATCCCATATAAAAAGTTCCTTACTGCAGAGTAGCATGCACACATACACACACACCCACACACATACACACACATACATATGTTAGTTTGTTTATTACATATTTACATTATTATCCATTATATCATAAAATATGGTGTAAATTATATAAATATATAAATTGTATAATTTATACAATTTACATATTTATTGTATAATGTATAAATTATATAAATTATATATAAAATAATTATGTAGTAAATTATGTATTAATATATAATTTTACTATATATATTAATATACAAATTTATAATATAACATTATACAGATTATATAATTGTTGTGTATGTTATTATATTTTATAGTAAATAAAATATAATTATAGTGTTGTAAAAATATTTTATGTATTTATTGTATATTACATAGTATATATTTTATATATTAATTATATTATATATTATGTATCATATATTATACATATCACATATTATATGTTAATATATTACATACTATACAATACATATTACACATTATATGTATTTACATATGTAACATAAATATACATACTATATGTTAAATAATAGATTATATGTTGTACATTTAATATATATGTACAATACACACACATATATGCATACATATTACATACACATATTTTATAAGTTCTGTTACTCTGCAGTGATTTTTAATCTTTTTAATGCTCGAATGCTAATGCAATTCCACATGTTATGTCTACCCTTAAAACATAAAATTATTTTTATTGCTAATTCATTACTGTATTCTTACTACTGTGTTGAATGATAATATAATTGTCTCATATAAAGAATATCTGATATGCAACCAATAAGACTAGTAGAGTATTGTGAAAAAAGAATCATAAATCTAATTTGTGGAACAAATATGAAAAAACACAATTTTCCTGTGACTACAGAAAACATTGTTACTCATAAATTAAAAAATAAAATAAAATTAAGAAACTGAAAGAAGTATATTTCAAAAGAAAAATGTTGACTAATATTTATGACATTTTTGGAAAAAGGTGTCCTATTGTGAAGATCCTAAAGATGGTTACCTCTTATGTCACATGGGAGAAGGACACACATAGTGCCTGAGCGCTGATGTGGATACATGGTTTTACTTTGAGCAGAGAAGTAATGCTCACATTCATCACTGTAGACTATCTGGGTCAGAAGCAAGAATATGGGTTTGAAATAATGAAAAATAGTTAGTTATACTGTAGGAGATATTAAAGTCACAACAGGAAGACACATATTTAAGATCAAACAGTGAGGTGAAGTAGTTACACAAGCTACACGGTAGGAAATGGAGTATAGCTATTGCCAAACACATATCAATCAATCTTATGTAACTGATTACAGATTTGGAAAATTCTTCATACACCTAAAACTGAGCCTGCTAGTCAGTATACATGTATATTTATAGTAATTTTTAAATGTGTAATATTAGAAGTATTTACTGAAGCATCTGTGACATAGTGATTTAGGAAAACATTATGGTTATTTTTCCCATGAAATAAAGAATACGTGGTCAGCTATGGCAATAATAAATAATTATTCTTGTTATTTGTAGATACAAAGTAAAACCAAGATAATTTGTTGATGAAGTCTATAGAATTAATAGAAAACTCAATGTTGAATTTCAATTCCCTATAATTTCAAAGGCTGTGAGCGTTTAGATTTTGGTATAACATAGAGAGGTATGGTGAAACTCTCGTTGGGTAAATTCAATGATTCTGATTTTATCTAAAAGACACACTTCAGTGGTTCTCTTATTTGAAGTAAACAGAGCACACAGAAGGAATAAAGTGTGATTGGTGCCCTTAAATGCATTAAATTTAAGAGATCTTGTAATTCACTTATAAGAGTATAACACTAAATTTGAGTCAAGAAGAACAGCAAAAGAAAATATAAGCACTCTGTTACACTGAGAGACATTATTTAAAGGTCAAGGGCTTTCTTGTGAAAAATCTCATGAACTGTGTAGTTTGAAGGCCCACATTAGCCTCTGGATTCTGTGGAGCTGTAGAAGAGGAAACAGAAATAGAAACATTAACAAACACAATCTCTGAGAGTCTATGCCTCTGCTGGCTCTCACTTCATTTTTCCCATCAAAGCACCACTGGGAGAGTGCAAAGAAAGAGGCACATTTGCAATGTGGGTTCCTGAATATTTAGAGAATGAAATGTCTGGACAGTTAATAATGTTTTTTTATAATTCAGACTACATAGAATTTGGGTACCTGCTAGGCTCAGGATATAACCCAAATGTCACTGTGATTTAGCCACATGATTTTATCTGAAGATCTTCTTCATTATTTATGTCTGTCCTGCTGATGCTCTCTCTACCTGAACCCCTTTCCACAGTGTCTGTATGGATAATGGTCTTTCTGGTTCATGTAATCAATTCTTTAAGTCTTTACAATGACATAACCTTAAATTTCCTACACTAAATTTGAGTCAAGAAGAACAGCAAAAGAAAATATAAGCACTCTGTTACACTGAGAGACATTATTTAAAGGTCAAGGGCTTTCTTGTGAAAAATCTCATGAACTGTGTAGTTTGAAGGCCCACATTAGCCTCTGGATTCTGTGGAGCTGAATCTTTACTTACAGCACTCTTCTCATGTGTTTCTTTGAAGATGACTGTTTATAAATCTCTGCTTGAAATTATTTTATCTTAAATAGGGCTGTTTGTGTGTTAATGCTCATTTACAAGTTGGGAAGTCAATTTACAATTTACAATTTACAATTTACAATTTACAATTTACAATTTACAATTTACAATTTACAAGTTGGGAAGTCAATGGTATTAGGTACATGCTTGTGTTCCTCTCTTGTATTTCTGATGTAAGAGTAGTGAGTATGGAATAAAGGCAATTGAGAGTGCATAGCTGCATAAAAGGGTGAAGTGCTTTTTGCATGGGATGAACATAGGCCTCCTACACATACATAACAGCTGGGTCTTCATATTGAACCCCTAGCCACAGGATCAGGGGTTGTCTATGTCTCTGTTGCCTTCTGCTGGATCTCTTTTTCCTAACTGGGCTTCCTTGTTTAGCCTCAATAAGAGAAAATACACCCAGTTGGTCAATATCCATGTGAGTCCTCCTTCTTTGTAAGGAGAAAGGGAAGAGGAGATAGGGTGAGGAGGGGAGGGGAGAGAGAGGAATTGGGAGGAGAGAAGGGAGGGTAAGCTGTGGTCTGTGTGTAAGTTTAATTAATTAATTAATTAATTAATAAAAAGTGAAATTAAATCCATTGTATAACATAAATACTGGAGAGTTAGACAAACAACCATGGTATAAAACAGATCAGAAATGACTTTAGCTTTAAAAACCGTGTAATTTCCGTCTTTGTATCTAGATTTTTAAAAGTTCAGTTACGAGAGCAAACAGTGAGAGAAATTAGATAAAATACAGTTCACAGAACGAGACATAATATTCTGATATTTTATGTAAATATTACAATTTAGATAATTTTCAGCCAAAAAGTGAGAAATCTTCCACTGAGGCAATTATTTTCCTGACTTTATCTCATTCTATTCTAAGTGATCAAAAATATTTACATTTTTATTTAGATAACTGTTCAGAAGAATTAAATTTTGAGTTATGTAAATAAACATGACATTTGTTATAATAAGCACAACCCTTTCTGCAGATGATACAATCAGTTTCACAGAAACATTTCAGCAGAACACTTTTGTAGCTAACTCTATTTGCTGGTCTTCTTCATGTCTAAAAGTTGTGAGTCATATATTGTGGGCCAGGTATTATACCTTATATTTGTATATTGACAATGTATCCTAAGTACTTGCATCATGTCACCAACATGTCATAAGGCTATGTAAATACCATAAGAATTATTTTGTGTTATTCTTCATCTCTTTCTACTTAGACTCATAGACTTTTAAAAATTATTCTTAATAAAGTGTAACAAAGCACTATGTACTATGTAATAATTGAGAAAAGCAGGTCACTTTGCCAAAAACGATTCAAGAAAAATAAAGTTTAAGCAACATAACTACAATCTTCTCATTGGTGTTAAAAATAATGAGCAAACAATAATTAAAATACTGAATAATAATTTTTCTTTCTCTGATAAATTGTGAATTATAATATATTTTAATGTCAACACTACAGAGTAATATTCATCAAATACCTTGACATGAAATGGAAGTTTTATTTAATTCAATTCCACTGACTGATCTTATTTATTTTCAAAATCAATATTTCAAGATTATCTTAGCTCTTGTTCCAAAGCTTCTTCAGGTATAATGTGCCTTTTCTGCATGGAGGCCTTATTCATCTTGGTGACTGATGACTATGGATCTGGATGACACTCTATCACATTGCTAAATGTTATCAGTGACAACAACATGAATATCTTTTGTTTATCCATTATAAATATGACTTTTACATTTTGAAATTCAGGGAATAAGTCACTTGATCCCAAACACTTTTAGTATTTGCTGAGGAAATTCTCTCTGGTTTTGATATTCAGGAAGATTAATTCTTTTTCCTGAAAACCCATTGTTTTGCCAAATAATTTTTTCATGGGTCCATTAAATAGTTCATTAAATGGCAATAATTCACATGCATTTCAGTTAGGACTTAAATCTGCCAGATGGTTTATAGCATAGTTGACTTCAGCCATTTAGAATGTTATTCATAAACATTTGTCATCTTAAATCTTGTCATGAATCTTTTTTGTGCAAGTATTTTTTTTTTTTAAACAGAGGGAAAATGTTGCTTTTGTGGTGCTAATTCTTTTTCAGCTAGTCCTTCTTTCTATCATCGTATTAGTTTTAGCTAAATAAATTTTCATATCGAAGCCAAAGTTTCCTATAACAGCACAGCCATATAAGCTTTTGGCTCATTTTATTCTACTTGTACTACAATAATTAGCGATGGCCTCAAGTCAAAGATGTAAGTAATAGAGATTAGTTTTGAAAAGACAAAAATGTCTCATGATTAATGGAAATTCACTATAGGACCAATGTCAAAAACTTCATAATAATGTGTCATTTGGTGAGAGATAAATCTTCACATATGAAGAAGTCAGTGTTAATGTATCTGATATTGGTTAATTACAGTAACACCCACATGAAGTTAGTTAGATAACATGAGTTTCCAGAGTTTTGCTCTCTAAAAACTATTTTTTTTATTTGTTGAATTATTTTGTATAAGTTTTTGTATCTTTTCACTCTCAGTGAAATGAAAGAAACTATAATGCTAAATAAAAAATTTGTGTTATGGATCCAAATATACTTGCTACATGCTAAGCCAAACTATAAGATTATTAGTTTGCTGAATAATCAAGTTCTAAAAATTAATATATATTATATTTAATCAAATCAAATAAAATATATAATTAAATATCACATTAGATATTGAGTATAATGCAGGTTGTTTCATAATATAGAGTATTTTCTTAATCAAATTATTTTAGAAATGATATTTAACACATCTTCTTAGAGAATGGCTGGTGAATGAATACAATCTGCCTTTACAGTATTCATAGAGCCTTGTAAGGTGAGAAAAGAAGAATATAAATATTTGCCCACTCAATGTGTCCCAGGTGGCATGTTATGGTCTAACCCTTTCAAATTTCCCAAACAAACTATAAAATGAAACAGATCACACAATATAATGTTACAAATGCTATTTTATCAATCTGTGTCCATGGATGCTCCTGGTTGGTGGCTCAGTCTCTTGGAGCTCTGTGGGGTCTGGGTTAGTTGAGACTGCTGGTCTGCCTATGGGGTTGCTCTCCACTTCAACTTCTTCAATCCTTCCTCTAATTCAAACATAGGGGTCCCTGATGTCAGTTCAATGTTTGATTTAAGGACCTGCATCTGTCTCAGTGAGCTGCTGGCAGGGCCTCTCAGGGGACAGCCATGCCAGCCTCCCATCCGTAAGTACACCATAGCATTAACATAATAGTTTCAGGCCTTGGTGCCCTTCTATGAGGTGGATGCCAAGTAGGCTGGTCATTGAACTGCCTTTCCTTCAATCTCTGCCATTTTCCTGCATTCCCTTTTGTCTCTGCAGTTCTTTTAGACAGAAATAGTACTAGGTCAGAAATTTTGACTGAGTTAGTAACACTGTTCCTCCACTTGAAGCCCTGTCTATCTAGTAGAAGTGGGCTCTTTGAGTTCTCTCTCACCAATTTTGGATATAACAAACTCAAGGAAAAAAGACAAATAAGAATTAGATGTTGAAAAACCCTTTGACAAAATACAACAAACTTTTATGCTAAAAGTCTTGTAGAGATCAATAATTTGTGGCACATACCTAAACATAATAAAAGCAATATACAGCCAACATCAAATTAAATAGAGATAAACTAGAAGAAATCTCACTAAAAATGTGGGACAAGACAAGGGAGCCCACCTTCTACCTATCTATTCAATGTAGTACTCAAAGTTTTAGCCAAACAATCAGACAACAAAAGGACATCAAGGAGATACAAATTGGAAAGGAAGAAGTCAAAGTATCACTATTTGTAGATGACATGATAGTATACCTAAACAGCTCTCAAAATTCTACCAGAGAACTTTTATAACTGACAAACAACTTCATCAAGTTGGCAGGATATAAAATTAAGTCAAATGAATTAGTAGCCTTCCTTTATAAAAATTATACACAGGCTGAGAAAGAAATTAGAGAAACAACACCCTTCACAATAGCTAAGATAGTATAAAATATCTTGGTGTAACTCTTACAAAGCAATAAAGATCTTTATGACAAGAACCACAAATCCCTAGAAGACAACGGAGCATGGAAAGATGTTCAATGTTCATGGATTGGTAGGATTAACATAGTGAAAATGGCTATCTTACCAAAAGCAATCTACAGATTCAACACAATCCCCCAAATTCCAACTCAATTCTTCAGAGACATAGAAAGAGCAATTTGCCGCTTCATATGAGAACAAAAAACAAAACAACAACAAAACAGGATAGCCAAAACAATTCTCAACAATAAAAGAACTTCTGGGGGAATCACCATCCCTCACCTCACGCTGTACTACAGAGCAATAGTGGTAAAAACTGTATGGCATTGGTACAGAGACAGAGAAGTTGATCAATGGAATAGAATCAGACACAGAAGTAAACTCACAAGCCTCTAAATTCTTAAAACTTTATTGTAAATAAGTGCACCAATTTCAATTTAGGAATATTCCAGATACCATCATTTTTATAGTGAACTAATTGGAAATATAATTTAAATGTTCTATTTTGTTCAAGGCTAAACTCTGACAGCTATGTGAATTATTCACTTATGGAGAGTTATGAGTCTCTAAATGGTCAAATATATAAAAAGTAATTAATGTTTTTTCCCATGTGATAGATCCAAAATGAACTGATTGTATCTGCAGTGTGTTTATTTGGGTGTATAAGAGAATTCCAAAGCTGATGAATTTATAGGTAAATTTTTAAATGTATCCAGAATGAATTTAATATCTCATCTTTTACATAGATCACGATACAGTCCAGAACTAAGTTTTTTAATTTTCTTTTACATCTTTCAAGATGCTATCTAAAATGTTGAGTTTGAGAAGATGTAAAAGTTTCAATACTCAAGCTATGGTATAACAATTTGGATATTCTTTTGTATATTTATCAAATTTTTACATTTCATATAAAAAAGAAAATGATACCATATATTCAAAATTATTCTCTAATTTAACATCAGGAACAACAGACTTACAGAAAGCCCACATTATAGTTCCATATTTCTGTGGAAATCATGTATCCCTATGAGTTGGATTGCTATACTGTATGAGTAAATCATACTTTCATAGATAAGAATGCAAAAATAATAAGACATAACAGATGTACACTTATACTAATTGTGTAAGATGTGTTTCTATTTCTATTCATCCTGTCAGAGAAGGATATTATTATTTTTGTTATTTTCACTACTTTCATTATTGTTTTATGTGGTTTGAAAGGCTAATTTTACTTTTACTAAAACACTATTCATTGTAATTTATGATTTTTCTACCCTTAACAATGACTATTTTTATAGGATTAAGTAAGCACACATAGACATCTCCCCACATATTGTCCCTCATTTACAAGAGAAAGATATTGGTTATGGTTATGATTTGTGTCTTTTCCCTGGCTCATCTATAACTCCCTCTGACTCCAGCCAATTGAATAATATAGTTAATTGAATGGAGAATATGATTAGTAAAGTCTATCTCATTACCTTAATTTCCAATTTCCTTCATGGTTAAATTGTATTATTGTATATCCATTTAGAGATATAATGTTACATTCAAAAATAAAAATAGATTAAAACACTTGCAGATGGCTTTCTTTAAAAGAAATATAATATGATTTTTCTGTATAGAAAATTTCATTCATTTTATGAGTATCTTTTAACTGAACAAGGAAGACTGTTCTAAAAATACCAACAGAGGCTCACCCTAAAAACATGATAGCCCACTTCATCTAATAAATTTGAGGTATAGTAAAACCTCTACTGAAAAAGTAGGTCAGATAATGGCCCATAGTTTCAGGGCAGTATCCAATTTGAAAATATTTTGAGAATGTTACACTGCAGGCCATGGAGGAGTGTTTTCCAA
Source organism: Arvicanthis niloticus (assembly GCF_011762505.2). NCBI lineage: Eukaryota > Metazoa > Chordata > Mammalia > Rodentia > Muridae > Arvicanthis > Arvicanthis niloticus. Next base: position 33,306,174 of record NC_047667.1, read on the forward strand.
ATTTTTCAATGATTCCCTACATTTAGTTTTTATCCAGTCCATCTCCATGGGCACCTCTCCTGTTCCATAAACTTAATTGTTTTCTTTTGGTTTCCTCATGACTTTCTTCTTCAAATTCATCCTTCATTCATTGAGTGATCGAGTAAGGAAACCACATTTGCCCAGCAAATTCAGTCACTAGTTAAGTTCTCAAAAGTCAACTTGAAAATTACGAGGAAGAATTTAGAAAACATAAGTTTTTTATTAGGATTTGAAGAAGGGTACTTTGTGCTTTGTGTGTACAGAGTCAACTCATAGAGTCATTTATGTTTACAATTCAGATATTCTCAATTCTAGCTCTGGTTTAAAATTAAGACTTCTGAGAACAATCTTCCTAACAGAGTCATAAACAAGTCTATTTAAGAAAAATACTATTAATAATTTCTAATTATTCTTCTAAAGATACATAGAAAATACATGCAAGATCTTGATTTAGTCAAGAAAGCTTTATTTTTAGTTAGACAAAAATGGTAAATAGATAATTTAAAATATATTCAGAACTAACCTGTTTTTATTTATCTAAGCACATTTACTTTTCAGTCAACGACTGAGTAAGGGGTAAATTTAAAGGAGTTGTCAATGATTTTTCCAAAGATGGACAAATTACAGAAAAATAATTTATGAGAATTAATCTTCTCTTTGAGTTATATACTTATTAATAACCTGAACAAAGCAATTGAGATTATGCTCATCAGTTTTGTAGATGATACTGTATTAGACAAGCTTGTTAATGACTCTGAGAGTAGGAAGTATGATTTTAAATGAATTTGACAAATTGTAAATGAGCTTTTTTCTCTAACAAATAAATAATGTATTATTGAAACATTTTTTAAACCATGAAGAGAAGACAAGGTGTGAAGGTATCCATAACATAGAAGAAACAACAGAGAAGAAATGAACTGTAATAAAATTTGAGTCAAAGCATGAAACGTAGTTAGGAATTTATTGGGTTATAGTAAATAAAAACATATAGTAATTTAAGATAAACACGTGAGTACACATATTTTTTCAAAAATGTTCACAGTTATTTAATTAAAAATATTTTACCTTTCTTTTTTGTGTGTGCATACATATTCACTGGCAGACACTCATAGAGACACAGACACTGATACACACCCATACTGTATCTGTGTGGTTGTAGAAGTCAGAGATCATCTTGTCTAAGCCTCTCACTCTTGTTTTATTATGTGGATCTTGGTGTTAATCAAATTTAAGTCATGAGGCTTGGTCAGTATCATTGGGTTATGATAGCTGTGATGAAACACCATGACTAAAATCAAGTTGAGGAGAAAAGTACTTATTTAATTTGCAGTTTCATATCAGGTTCTCATCAAAAGCAGTCAAGGAAGGAACTTAGACAGGGCAGGAACCTAAATCAGAAGCTGATGCAAAGGCCATGGAAGAGTGCTGCTTATTGACTTGATCTTTGTGCCTAACTCACCCTGCTTTCTTATAGAAGCCAGGCTATCAGCCCAGGGGTGGCACCATCCACATAGGACTGTGACATCCTCCATTTATCTTTAATTAAGATTTTTTTTTTCAGGCTTGCCTGTAGCCTTATCCTATGGAGTTATTTTCTCAGTAGAGGCTCCTTCCACTTTGGGGATATTACCTTATAGCAAGTTTACACAAAACAAACATTACAACAGGTAGAAAGGCCTTCACCCACTGAGCCACCTCAACTCCTATCTTATCAAATTTATTTAATAATATTATCATTATCTTCTCTCAAAAGATCTGAAAAGTCTGTTACATATTTTCTCTCTTTAATAACCTATTGCTACATAAACTTGAGCTGAGTGCACTCTCTGTCTCCCTGTCTCTTCCCCCTTTCTCTCTTCCTTTCTATCTTTCCCTTTCTATCTTTGAATATAACTGTTCAATTTTTTTATATTGAAACTTGGTATTGTGACTTAAAAGTCTACTGGAACACATTCAGAGTTGAAGTGGGCCTCATGTAGGCTTTACAATATGTGGCCACACTCTGGCCATAGTTTGGAATCACCTGGCAATTGTTTTAATTTTATTTATGTCAATCTCCATTTTCACATATACCTCAGACTTAGTGGCTGCATATTCTTGAATTCCTTATTAATTTTCTTGCTTCTTTTGAAGTTCATGTGATGAAGCCAGGCTGCCCCACATTTGACTAGCTTTTTCTGGCTTTCTTCTTCAGGCTCTATTCTATGCCTTCTTAACACATCAAGTCAACCAGCCTTTTAAAAAATACTTACTTATAGAAAGAGAAATGAAGCCGGGCAGTGGTGGTGCACACCTTTAATCCCAGCCCTTGGGAGGCAGAGGGAGGTGGATTTCTGAGTTCGAGGCCAGCCTGGTCTACAGAGTGAGTTCCAGGACAGCCAGGGCTACACAGAGAAACCTGTCTCAAAAAACAAAAACAAAAACAAAACAAAACAAAAAAGAAAGAAAAAGAAAAAAAGAAAGAAGCTTCTTACGAGTCATTTTACACATATTCTACTGCAATCGCAATACATGCTTTCAGAAGGGGACTTTTTCACCATGTGCTGTGTCTGTACATACATAATTGAATGTGCTGTTATTTACTTACAATAGCACGTTGTTTTCTGACACGCTGAAGCTAAAGGATCTAAGTTCTTCAATATTGGATTATTCAGAAGTACCTGAAGAACATCTGGAACTCCAGCAGGTATGATTGCCTTTATAGTAATTTGATAATTTTTTATATTAATGTCAGGGTAACTAAGGTGCAGTAGGGCCCAATATTGGCTTTTCTATGATAAATATATCAGAACAAAATTAAAATAGTTCTACTGCCACAAGTATATTTGCATCCAGGAGAATAAATTTTCCAATTATGAACTCGCAACACAACTATTTTTAATATTTATATTGTTTCAATCTGATCTTTGATTATTTTATACATGTGGATAGTACAATGAATCTATTGCCATCTCAACACATTTTTATCTCTTCCCCTCTCACGTCAACCTCCTTGTCCACACAAATCCACTCCCAACATTCATATACACCTTTTTTGTTTTGTGACTCAACAATATTAACTGGGGCTATTTGTGTGGTCATAGGTTTAGACTGTGTGGATAATCCTCTATAGACTGGTGAGTTCAAAACCAAAGGCAGTGATTGTCCTTCTCCAGAGCCTATAAGATTCCAGTAGTTAAGGAGAAAAATATAGAGACCTGTATTTTTCTTCCTGTTCTATAGGACTGTCTGTTGACAGGATAAGCTTTATGCAGGCCTAGTGTAGGGAGCCATAGCTACTTTGGTATTATTGCAATGTTATTTCCTGAAACTGACATTTGCAGTCATTCTCTCTTGTCTCCCAGCTTTTATATTTTTTCAGCTCACTCTATTCATGATGCTCCATTAGCTCTAGAGGAGACTGTATGAATACAATATTTAGGATTAGCACTCACCTATCTTTTATGCTACATCTTAAAGAACAATCAGCCTTTATACTCATCATAGTTCACAGTGAGTAACATTTGTTTATGTACATAAACATAAATATTTACATTGCAGTTTGGTGCCAAAATAAGTTATCTAAACAACAGCCTGTGTTCTTCCGCAGCATCAATGATCTACTAACCATGTGTTTTTAAATGATTTACAATAATAGATATGCAAAACCTTTCTGTTTTGTTTCTAGTCTACATGGAATTTATGCAGAATGCAATAATTATGCAAGCTGAAGCAGTTTCTATTAGATTTTACTTATAATTTGAATAAGCTACTTTTTCGCACTGTGTCACTAGAACTACTTGGAGAACAATATGCTTGTCACATATACACACAACTACATCAAACATTACACATTTGTGCACACCTACATCAAATATTATGCATTTGTGCTGCCATAATCATAATGATACTACATCAGACAATAGATTACTCTATTATATGTTTCTATTCATTTTTTAATATGCATTCATTTAGTGAAACAAATATTATTTTAATAGCTTTGTTTTATTTCCTATATAATAACAATAAAATTTCACTAACTTCTAAAAAGCCCCTGTTCAAGTTAGCTATTAACTCATTACTTTAACTATAAATTCACAGTAAAGTTTATAGAACATTTTCTGTTTTAAGAAACTATTCTCAAGGTGGTTTGATCATGTTTTGAATAGGCCTTTTCCTGGGTTTGTCATAAATATCCCAAGCTATTTTAAGTATATGTGCATATAGAAGCCTTGGTTTGTAAGAGGAGATGAAGCCTTCAGAATGTCTGGAGAGAAGGATAGCTTTGAAATCATTTCTATCTTTGTAGATTAAAAATATTCCATGCTACTCAGGAGCCCATCAGCAGTAGGGAAGTTGCATTGTTGCAAGTCATTGGTCAAAATCTAAAATAAGTAGTTTCTTAGTAGATGTCTCATTTTAGTTCATTCTATAAAAATAATAGTACTACTTCTCTAACTCATAATATTAACCTATAGTGTGTCAAGAAAATATCTGACATACAGAAGGGGACACATTGTTAAAGGGAGAAAGTGCTTCCTCAAATTTAGTTCAAGTGGTGTATTAAGAGCTGAAACTTTGTAGATGGTAACAATTACTTTTTATAACTTTTTGAGATTAACTGATTACTTTCACAGCTATGACAAATAGACATCTTTATTAGTTTTCTATTTTTTGATGAAATACAATGACCAAGGCATCTTAATTTATTTGGGATTATTATTCCAAAGAATTAGAATCCAAGATGATGGAGTAATCACATGAAAACAAGGGCCCAGAGCTGATTACATAGAACTTGAACATAAACAGGAAGTAGAGAAAGTCCATTATTTTTTAGCCAATTAATCATGGGTATGTGGCCTGTTACAGAGTATGATTTCTATCCCCATTGATACTCCATTGAACAAAATTATTTTTCTTTTCTCAGCAGATATCAGTTGGAAATATCTTCTTGCTTAGGAAAGAGACTTTGTATTTGCTTATGTGTCTATGTGCTGGGATATATTTCTTGCTTGAAGTTATGCAGGTATTATAGATAATGTCCTGTTGAATTTCTATCTGCCTCAGCTATGATGTGTCTCAAAAACAGTTTAAAATCCATAACATAATACTTAAAAACATTATTTTAATGTAATTGTGTTTTGCAAGTAGGTGGAGAAAAATTTATAAAAATGAAATTAATTATAATTGTTTATAGCAAACTACACATTGAGCAATTTTTAAAACTATACTTATATTTTTGAATCCATTATTATTGTAAACATTTAAATCATAGAAACCTAAATCAAATGTTTAGGAATTTTTCAATGTAAGAAACATCAGTTAATTCTCATTAATTAAAGCAACATTATTATTATATATTTGTTTTGAAAATTAAATAGTACATATCCAGATTCTGGAAGTCTTTTTGGAAGATTAAGATATTAATGCAAGGGTTTGCTTTCATAAATAAAAATTGTGTCTTTATCCCCAAAGAGTGTAAGAAATGAATCCGATAGCTATGGTAATCACATTACATTTGTCTATTTGCTAAGCTTGATTTATATTCAGTTCTTTCTTTCTTTCTTCTTATCCTACACTACATCTTCTTTCCTTCATGTTCCTTTCATTATGATTTTAAACACTGCTTTCTGTTTGAAGCAAAAATAGAAAATTTTTATAAAAAGAAAGATACATGTGCTATCATATTTTTTGAAGACTTCTCCTTCCTTGTTTGCAAATTACAGAGCTATGTAATGCACATATAGGTCATTGCTTTATACATTGATTCATCGGTGTTTTAGTAAAAATAGAAGCCAAACAAATGTGGAAAAAAATAATAACTTCTGTGGAAAATATGCAAAAAAGCACCAAAAGTATATTGAAATCTTTGAAAAGAGTTTCTGACAGCTTTATTTTTATGCATCACTCTATCTTAAGGGGGATTGCACCCACAAAAATTATGTCAGTTCAAAAAAATGTTGAACACATACCAAGTTTAATGAAGCAGTTAAATAGCCAGAAAATTCAACGGTATTTAATTTAGTGTATTTTGTATGTTATAATTGGTTGGTATTGTCTTTTGGAAACAGAATACAAGGTCTGGTGATATGGCTTGTGGGTAAATGTGCTTTTTGCCATGTTTCATAATACAATTTCAATCACCATTACTGACATGGTAGGAGAGACCTAACTTGTATGCAAGTTTTTCTTTGCCATCCATTCATGTGCTGTGGCATGCCCTGCACTCATGTAAACACAAGCAGAAAAACATAGATGAATCAAAACTTTCTATTTAGTTAAAGATGTCAGTCTATATGCATAATAAAAGATTTATAAATATAAATATATGTAATCTTTGTCATACAAAAAGAAAGATTTCACTATTATAAAGAATAAATTGCAGTAGAGTAAACACTGTTATTTGTAGATATTGTGGGAGAGAAAGAAGTCTTCAAAGAAGCAGAACGCAAATGGCTATGTTTCAAAGGGACTTAAAAAATCAGAGATTGAATTCTACTCAATTGAACATAGATAAAGGGCTTTAACATAGATCTAAGTATTTTTAAAATGAGTCTAAAAGATCAGTGCAGATATCAATAGTTTGGGGTCACAAAAAGTCACCAGTATTTCATAGATTTAAAATAGTAAAAAGAAGTATGGGGACAGGATCTCCCAGATAGAAAGTTTCAAGACATCACGAGTATGTATCCTCTCAGAAAGCCATGTTGCTATGGAGAGAAATCCCTAAAAATTAGATTTACTACAATTGCTGAGTAGTTATATTAATATTTGGATTTTAAGTCAACTATTAGTCATAGGGAGACAAGGATACACTAGCTATAGAGAGGCAAATATTCTGAGTATATTTCTGAAAATATTTATTAATTTTTTAGAGTCATTTGAGTGCTAATGAGAATTTTAGTATAAGCTCCTAATATAAGCATTTTCCTGTGGGGTGTCTGTATATTTTATGATAGAATGGGTAATACAGGCTTTCTTTCAAGATTAATGAAATCTATCTCTCTTTTTATAATGTGCAACCAGAAGTCTCAACCTGTATTCTAAGCACTACAGATGTTTCAGATATACACAGTCTGAGGATATGCCTATTAACTTAGATATCCTACTCATGATAACATCCTAAGTGAAGCATGCCAATGTTGTAAAAGTGCTACAGAATCTTTCTGAGAGACATTTCTTCTCACGCTGTAGTAGTAAATCTTATTTCCAGTTACAGAATTGATCTAGAATACTGACAATCTCACTTTAATCCTGCTAGAAGACACTTAAGAACTTTACTAAACCCTGATGTGAACCTGTCAGTAATCACAAATTGAGGGGTCTGAACTAAGAAGTATTTTCTTATGAGAAAAAAAGTCATATAGAATGAATGGCAAATAGGGTACAGGGGGAAATGGTCGGATTTTAAACTAATACTTTTTGCCTTACAATATGCTGTTTTGAAACATTCCTTATTTCTTTATATAATTTATAGATGTTTAATTAATACAGGTCCTACAATCATTATACAAAAATATATTTTCAAGGATGTCTGTATACCAAAAGACAGGTTATTTTTTTTTTTTATTTTCACAGCAAAGTTTATTCTTTTATTTGAGGAAAAAATTAAGAGAGGTAGCTTGAGTTTTATTATAAATGATAAATGATGGACAATTTCTAGACTTCAGACTGCTCTTCTGTGAAACAGACCCACTGTGAATATACGATTTTATTTTACCCACATCAGTTGCTCTTATGAAACTTGAATCCCCAGAGGTGAAATTACTTAAAACATAAAATTAACTATAAGATATCACTTAAAGATAGGGACTGCAGTTGGGCATAATGCCGGTTTCAAAGTATATCACGCTCACACTCCATTTTCTTGCACTGGCCTGTGTATAGACAAATCAATGTCATCATACAAATCCAAGAACAGAAAGAGAGACTTCCTACTTAGATATGTATAATAATTATTCAATGAAACGTAAAAGAGGGAATCAGAATCAATTATTTATACGCACATTACATTCCTATGACATTGAAAATAGTTGTACAGGCTACAAGTAACAATTGCCAAGGATGTCACAAGGGAATCTAGGAAAAAAATAGACCTTCAAATGTAAATATTTTCTTCCTTTAAAGTTAGATTTTTAAAAATAAGGTAAAATTCAGAAATAACCAATGTATCTAAATCTAGGAAAGTGATTTGAAAATTAAAAATTTAGCAATTATTTTAAGAAACTATGATACCTTAGACATATATTAATGGGGCAAAATATCAAGTGTACTTGAACATACTTGTCAGCATCCTCAGGAAAAGTTCACAATATTTTCCATAAAAATTCTCTATCACATGAAAGTGATTAGATTTATTAGAGATTTATTTTAGAATACACATTAGTGTTGCTGGAAATACTATAAAAGAACAGCAAGTTACTGCATTATGCCCAGCTACAATTTGTCCAGGCAGTCTCACCAGCCTGTTCTTATCTCATGGAGACGCTCTGACTCAGACCTCCAAAATCTCTCCACCCAACTTGCTAAGTTCCCACTAGAGGGTCGCTGCCACACCATCCCCATGCTTCAGCCCCTCCCCCCAATGCCTTTGTAGTGTACATATGGAAAACCCATGCTGTGCCACCACACCCTTCTCTCTGGAACCCAGACAAGCCACCACATGTGAAGGAAAACACAACACAAACTTAGTTCAGAAACAATGGAAACTCAATCTCTAGGCACATCAACTAGAATCCTAACCTTGTAAGCCATATTAAATCTCAATCCTCTGGTAGCACATCCTGGTGGATACACCATTGAAACCAGGAAACACTGGTAGCTACATCTTGTCCTCTAGCTATCTCTATCCAAAAAGACTCTCTCTCTCTCTTCTGCTTCCTCCATTCCCCTATCCAACCTGGAAGTCCCACCTACTTGCCTAGTGATTGGCTCCTTTATTCAATAAGGAATGGTCCAGAAGAACTCACCTGAATATGAGTTGCACTCCGCATCTGCAGCACATCCCAGGAGAGCAGAATTAGCCTCAAATACAAACCATACCATATTAGTTAATCTAGATTAACACTGCTTTCATATTTCGCAGACATCATATTAATAGCACTAAACTAAAATGAAATCAACAGTATTTTACCTTTATTTTTTTATTTTTATTTTATTATTTTTTTTCCTGCGTGTGTATTTATGTTTGTAACCTCTAAAATTTTCTTTCTGTAGAACTTTGATTAATGTTTCTATTAGAGACATGATATTGGTAATTGTCTTAGATAAGGCTTCTTCAACTGTGATAAAACACCTTGGTCAAAAGCAATTTGAAAAGGAAAGGTTTTATTTCAACTTGTGTTCCACATCATAGTCTATTGTAAAATAAGTTATGACAGTAATTCAAGGTAGAAACATGGAAGCAGGAACTAGAACAGAAGCCATGGGTAATCATGTTTATCGTTTCCCTCCTAATAGTTTGCTGAGCCTGTTTTCTTACACAACTCAGGAATACGTGTCCAGAGGTAGTACGAGCTACATTAGGCTCAACCTTCCCATACATCCATGAGTCAAGAAAATGTAAAACTGGGTTGCCACAGGCCAATCTGGTGAGGTATTTTCATAACTATCATTACACAAATGTCTCTAAATTATGTGAAGTTGAGAAAAAACTAATGAAGAGAGTAAATAAATCTCATTTGAGTCAATCAGTGTTTCTGCCTGGAAAGTAATTACCCATGGCTTCTGCACTTTTAAAGTTATCAACAATTAAGAAAAAATGACTACCAACGTTTTGAGTTTGACATTTCCTTTAGAAATATCTTTATAATATTTTATTTTCTTTTTTAATCCTTTAAATTTTCTATACTTCATGAAGTATATTTTTAGCATATTGTTATTTTTATTGACTTCTCCACTGAGATATTCTCCTATTCCTTACTCACCCAACTTTATGTGTTTTCTCTCTCTTTAAAAAAGGTGGCAAAGGAAAAAGCCATAAAAACACATGGAGTCCTTTTTGCAAGTTCATCTTCTCCAGAGCATGTGGTCCTCCGCTGGAGTGTAGGTGATATACCCAATGTTATAACTTGTGTTTCCTTTCACTCTTCTTAAAGAACCATCTTGTTTCATTTATCTTTAACTGCTAAAAGTGTTGTTAAGCCACAAAGCTTGTCAATAAAGTTTATTCAAAGAAGGTGATATGGACACCTTCATCCTAACTTGGCTGTGAGAATGCCTAGTTACAGGTAATTTTCTAGATATTTTCAGGCTGAAAAAAATTAATATACTATAACATTTGCCACCATATATCAAAGTAAAGAAACATATACATATATACACATGGACAATGTATGTTAAGGAGACTAGATTGTGAAGACAAAATAATTATCAGGGTAACCTGTAAGAAAGAAAATTCAGGGCTCATCTTTATTTGGAGTGAGTATTTATAGCCTTGATCTGAGGTGACACATCTACATCACAGACTACTAAATAAACATTTTCTTAACTACCAAAAACACTCTAAGAATAAAGACGTCTACCTTTTAAATAACTTTATACTAATTAGTAAGGGAACCCAAAGTAGAAAATGAGCCCTGATCTATATATGCCCCGGGAACAAATATGATGTTTACAAAATGCATCTAAATATTTCTTATCACATTATCTCTGATTTTATGTTCTTCTAAGAAACATCAGGATAACTTCTTCACTGCCCCATTTTTCTCTAAGGCAGAGTTATCTAGGAAGACACAGGAAGTTTATCTAAGTAAGCATAACTCTGAAGAAGAATGACACCATTTATAGTGATCTATAACTTTGTATGTGTATTGGGTGTAATAAGCCCTTACACCGTGATAAAATGCACTTAGATTAATCTGTAATTTACCACAAAAGGGAATCTGACATTTTGGGTTCTCTCACATTTGCAAATATAAATAATTTTCTTTAATATACCTTTAACTAGTTCCTGATATTGATGGAGACATGTAATGACCTTGACATACCATCAACACATAAATGCAATCCAACGAAGTTTGCTAAATGCAATTAGCTAAATTGATTATTAATATCATCATTGCTGTGGGCACTAATTAAGATGAAAATTAATTTCATGACCTAATACTAAAAAAATTTAATCACATAAATTGTCACTGTTATAAAAAACTCTTTGCCTTAGGAAGCTACATATTCAAAAGGATGAAAATAAAGTACCTTATAAAAATATTACTCATAGCTATCTAATTATTGACAACTAATACAAATTAAATGTTTAAGGACTGTTATCTGGCAAATATTATTATTATTAACAATAAATTATATTGTTTATAGATATTTTTGAAGGAAAATGAAAAACCACCTAAATTATATTAATCAGTAAAAGACCATTCTTTCATTGACTGAATTTAAACAGTCCTTGAGTAGGGCTGAATTTCCTACTGATTCTCCAAAGTTGAATATTTTTATGTGACTATAAAATAATCCAAGGTAGAAGAAAAGGTTTAAGACCTTTCCTTAATTTTTTAAATCTTCATTTATAAAGTATTGAGAGCTTATGAACTATCAGTTGTAATTTCTTTTCATCTGAACACCAGAAAAGTGAAGCAATGTACATAAAAATAGATACATATTCTGTATAGAAATAAAAAAAGCAATCAGGTCGATTTCCTCTGGGAATTCCTAAACCTATGGTATCAACCAATTCTCAGATAATGTGCTGACAATATTGAGTTGTGTTTAGTGATTGTTCAGTGTTATTATTTTCTGATGTAGTTCTATGAAAAATATATCTCAGAAGATCAACTTATTTTAAGAAATATATACTTGAGAAGCAATTAACATTAGAGTTAGATTTTTACAAGTATAAATGAAGTCTAGTGCATTGAATTGATACAACTTTTAGAAATCTTAAAAATAGTCAAAGAATAATTAAGGAAGATTTCACTCAGTCAAAACTAAGAACTAAAAGTAAAAATACATTTCCGAAAACAGGCATCTGGTTAAGAGCCAATATGCATTAATGGCTAAAGAAAATGAGCTGGCAGATTTTTTTTTTTAATAAAGTGACTTACAACATAGGGCCTACTCAGTCTTTTTACAAGAAAGATTTCTCAGTATATATGTGAAATTGTCTTTGACTGACCTAATCATAGAATAATTGACCCTGTATGGAGTCTGTTACAACCTCTGATCTCCATTGTCTGATTTCTTGAAATAATGGAGGGTAAAAGAAGAAACATCTGTAGTAAAATAGTGGCTCCCTTAAATGTTATTAAAGTAAATTAAATCTGATAGTTTTGTTCTCATTAGTGGCTCTGTTCAATTTCCTATCATATGTAAACTTTATACTTATCACTCTCCCAAGGAACTTTTTCAGTGAGGTGAAATAAAAATGCACCAGCATTTTTATTTCTCTTTAAAATACATTTTACATGACTTAAGTATTGTTAGTAAAATAAGTCATATTTCAATTTTCCATATGTGAATTCTCATCATCTGTTGAAGTGGTTTCTTCCATCTATTCCCTTTTTATCATTTCTATTTCAGGGTTTCTGTGAAAATATACTCACCAATGAAGAGATTTATAGCTTCTAGTTAAATTGTGACGATTATTCCTACAAACAGGGAAACATAATTTTTGCTTACTTGTGCTAAGCAATACATATATTCCATTGAAGAAAAATGATTAGCATTAAGTTATATAGAGCAGAGTTGAATATCATGTTATAGAACCAAAATGCATAAAACTTAGTTTTCTCAGAATTCTATCCCTTTCTCTGCTTTTATTTTATGCTCTCTAAGCATACTTGTAAACTTCTGAAAATATGCCCATGGCTATCAGTATATTATAAAATCACACAGGAGTTACCTAAATAAATATTTCTAGCTAGGCAGGTGATGGGTTTAATTTTAATTTGTTGCTTTAATACCAGATTATGGCATCAAGAGGATCATTTAAATTTACTTACAAGAAAATGTTGAGTTTCCTACACAAATGAATTTTTGTGTGTGTTTTTTAGAAATAAATAAAAAAAAATCTGAACTTTCTCATTTAGTTGTTGTTCAAATGATATTAATAACAGGTTTTTAAATTTGCTGGTAGGATAGAGTAGAAATAGAAGATGAAATTCCATTAATACAGTCAATTTTCTTTTTTATAATAAAAAAGATTATTATGTAAACTATTGGGTACAAGCAAAAGAAACATATTCTAAGTACTGCCATTATGTTTTTATAGTCTGTTTAATCATAGAGGGAATCTAAGGTCAAGGTTCCAGGCTCTAGGGGTCTAGGAGCTTCTCAATAGCTTGAACAGCTTCTGTTGTAAGGAAACAATTATCTGAGTCTAGCCATATCTGTCTAGCAGTCAAACCACTTCTAGAGAAAAAGGTACATAGAACCAAATAATCCATCTATTTTCTTTTTTTTTTTTTTTTTGTTTTTTTTTTTTCTTGCTGCCGTTAAACTCAGTAGATAGGCCGAACAAGTGTAAGACCTAGTCACTCTTTAACCATCAAGATGTTCTTTTGGGGCATGTAAAAGAACATTCCAAATAAGCTTAAAACTTCTGACAGGGTGACATAAACTCCATTCCAGCCTTGACTTCAAAAGGAAAGGCATTCCTTCCAGGAACTAGGCTATAAGTCACCAGCTTCAAGAACATGGCCATAATCTTCCCCATCCAAAAACAAGCCTGGGAATAACCACAAGAATGGAGAAATATCTTATCTCAGGATGGACCATCTCCGCTGGTCTGTCTTAAATAGTTTGAGTAGTTCTTCTTATGGTTCAACATTCATTTCTTAGAAATCCAGACCACAGACCACCTGGCACAAACCAATAAGAAACTGACCCATGTAGCTTTCCTAGCACCCACCAATGAAACTTTAGATTAATTGCCTCACTTTCAAAGGTCTCATCAAATATAAAAGAACTAACATAGTAGCCATAGTAGTCTGTGGTCTTCTTTCAGCTATTCTTAGACCCTAACACTTCAGAGCCTATTTTAATTTTTATTTTCTTCTTTAAGAAAACTTGTTACCAATATACTTTTAATTGTAAATTTTTCACTTTCATTCTTTTGTAAAAATATTTTTTCCACCAAGAACTTATATCTAGTCAGATTTCCTAGGTCAAACATCTAACCCCAATACTTAGGAAGCACATTTAGATGGATCTACATGAGTTCAAAATCAGCTTAGTCAGCAGAGCTAGTTTTAAGACAACCTAAACTATATACAAATATTTTTAAGTGTTGCTCAAGGTTTTCATTATAGTTTTTCTCTTAAAATAAAATATTACCAACAACTTTATTTTAAAGTTCTAGAACCTTCCTTTTTTTTAAAAAAAGATTTATTTATTTTTTATTTATATGAGTACACTGTAGCTGTCTTCAGACACACCAGAAGAGGTCATCAGATCCTGTTACAGATGGTTGTAAGCCACCATGTGGTTGCTGGGAATAGAACTCAGGTCCTCAGGAAGAGCAGTCAGTGCTCTTAACCACTAAGCCATCTCTCCAGCCCTCTAGAACCTTTCAAACCTATAATTACAGGTCAAATTCTTTCATAGGTTTGAACACATATTTTAGTGCCATTGGTTTTATAGAAATATCTCAAATAAAAATAGCCAAGCCCCAGCTCCATCTAGTGCTATCCCAATCATGGCATAGAGGTAATCCTTGCAAGAAATTTTTTTTTTTTTTTTTTTTTTTTGCATTCAACACTTCTCTGTGAGACTATAATAGTCATTAATTTATCATTTTGCAATTAAAATTATCTCCATTATTGTGAATAGTGATTGAATATCTCTGAAAAAAAAGAATTCAGGAAGAACAGGGAAAAAGCTGTTTAGATGAGAGATAATAACAGACAGCTGTAGTAGGAAATGAAGAGAAAACAAAATCTATAGAATTTAGGACACTTCAAATTCAGAATGCTTGTAAGGCATAGACATAAGAGGCTGATACATTTTCAGATGTCTGAGAGATAGTTTTTACAGTTAACAGGGAACCTTCAAATGATGCTAGTATGTTAGATCATCTGACTGTGTTATAAAAATGAGACACAGAATTCAGGAAACATTATCAAAAACACTTAGAAAGGAGAAATGGAGTGAGCAAAGAAGACTAAGAAACTGACTTCTTATAGACATTTAAAAAGTAGATCAGTTCAGTGATATTTTATAGTTAAGCAGTTGATTTAGAAAGTTTTTTTTTTTTTCACCACTCCAAGTACTTTGGGAGAGATAGAAACCTCCACTACTTTGTAGAAAAAAAATGTATTTTATCTTTTAATTTCTATAAACTTTTTATATTGCTTGCCTAAAAGATGCTGCTGTATGTTGAACTATGGATATTTTTAATCTATTGATAATTACAGAAAGAACTTTGTACTCAGGTTAGTCTTTAAGCCTCTGTCTTCTCTATTATACTACCCTGCTAAATTCCAGCCTTGTTAATAGTAAAAGTAATTAGATTATAAGTCATAATGTTTTCCCAAGTAATCCTGAAATTAGAAATGTCTGTAACAAAGCAACCATCAGCAGAAAAGCAAACAATTCTACTGTGTGAATCTTTGGTTTAAATGAGAATCACAACTGAGAAGAAAATGAAAGGGCTTATTACCCAGGCTTACAGAGATCACTTTCATTCCTTGGTGAAAGAGCTAGGATACTGAAGAGTATCATTTAAACAAAGAACCCTAACCTTTAGTAATTATTGGAGTTGAATTCTCCCAGCAGAGGATGCATATTTTATTATGGGTTAGAAATAGTCATGCAGAGAAATCACTCTCACACACAAAGAAACCAGCAGTGCATTTGGGAGAGTGGTCAGTTATTGCACATATTATGTAGATGGGAAGAGCTTCTATCTGTGTCTGCCCACATCTGATATAATGTTTTAGAATGGAGTCTATGTTCAGACTCCTTTTACAGAGAGTCATTAAATTTGTGATGACCTCTCTCACTTTCCAAGCTACAAATGCAGTTTGAAACCACTATAATTTACTTGTTTTTGAGAAACTTCCATGTGCTGCTGAGTGAAATACGTATTCTTTGGCATTTAGGTAGTTTATTCCATATATATCTGTTAGATCCATTTGATGTATGATGTGACATAATTCTGGGGTTTCTTTATTTGTTTTGGGTCCAGATTAGCTACCAAAATCAATATATGCATATTTCAATGCTGACTTATAATGATTAAAAATCAGCTTAACTTGGAGCTTCAATCTATTTTTAAATGAACACTGTCATATTTAACCCATGGCCATTTTTTAAAGTCAGCAATACATAAATTACTAGATTTATTAGATTATTTTTGAAAATATTTGTTGATCTCATAAAATTAGTCTTTTCTCATTCTTTACACAAATTTCTAATTTCTAATATACTATTCGTCATATATATCAGTTACTATTTTATCATGACTAACTTTAGTTCCTTATGTAGTTTTAAAAATATTATTGTTTCATGAATAATGAAAAATATAAACTATTTTGTAGGGTAGCATATTAATATAGGTAGGTAATTAATAATCTGGCAATCTTTATCATTTTAATATTTAATTGTCCCCAGAGGCTTGGTGGCCATTTGTAGTGTCATTCTGTAGAGCTTATTTCAGGAGAATTAGGACAGTAGAGAAAATTATGAGATATTACCTTCTCCCTCCTCTTCCATTTGCTTCCTGACTAGGACAAAATGATATGGTTCCTCTAACATGCTCTTCAAAAGCACAGCCAGATGTTTGTAGGCTCCTGATCATGGACTGAAACCAAAATCAAATGACAGTAATAGCAAGACCCAAGATTGACTCGTTTGACAATCCATCTATAATATAATTTAAAGAATTTTTTTGAGAGTTGTAGAAACTGTATAGGAAAAATGTAGAGAAGGTCATGACAAAAGGAAGAGTTTGAATTCTGAGAAATCAAGGCAGAAGGAGAAGCTTATTAAATCATCAACATATTACTTCTACCTTCTGGAACAGCCTCTTCACTTTTTAAGATCTAGCTTGTGCCATTTTTTTGTTGTCTTTATCATTTAAAATATGATGAACTTTATCATCTCTTCTGAAACCTTATTTCTGGTAGCTGCCTTTAGTCCATATTGGACACGTGATTTTCAAAGTTCTTTCACAATGAACAGATGTAAAGTACATTTATAAACAGGGACATCCTTGGCTTTTAGTACTGGGCATTCTGTATTTAATCTTTCAAACTCAGGATTACATGCTACTGGGCTTCTGGTCAAATAGAAAGGGAAAACTAAAAAAATGCCATTTTTCATTTGTTTAGTAAGTTGTGTTTACAAGAAAAGGTTAAATTCTTTAGTGTGGGAAATTGTGTGTGTGTGTGTGTATGTGTGTGTGTGTGACTGTTTTACTTTTTAATATAAAATCAATGTGTCTTTTAATTTACTATTAAGATCAAACTTTCAATTGAATCAATTTTGCAATATTTCTTGCCTGGAGAGCCCTCCTTAAGTATTATATCAGTTCTTTGAATCCTTTAAAATAAAAATGACTTTGATATTTAGTAACTGTATTAAATATTCCTAGATTAAGTGAATATTACTTTAACCTGTGAAATTATTTTGGTTATCTGTACATTACATAGACTATAACTTGCAAATTTATCCAGTGTGTAACCATTTGTTAAAAGTATTTCCCCTTACATTCAGGTTTTTGTTTAATGACTACTGTACCTTGCCAAACGCATTAATGATCTTCCCCTTCCCCACTTTTAGTTTCTTTTTCCCAAACTCTTTCCTATCTATCCTTACAGTTTACACATTTGTGATAGTGAGAGTGATGGAAGTCAATAGGCTTTTTAGACATCAAACTCTTCTACTCCCTGCCATTGTCTAATGTCCCTTGTTCTGAGTTTTAGGATCATAGAGTGATAGTTTCACTTCTGTTGAAAACTCAGTCAGTGTAGTTTGTAGTCATTTATTTTACTGTTAATTTCCAATTATGTAAGTCAGAAAGCAAGTCCATCACCTTATGCCTTCTCCTACCACTTCTTCTTCCTCTTTGACTCTCTTCTATCCTTATATTCTGCCTCCTCTATCCCCTGCTTTCTTTTCCTCTTGCTTTCTCTCCTATTATTCTCCCTGCACAGTTTTCTTCTCTTCCTCTGTTTTTATCATATCCTAATAGCATCTTGGCACACTCTTCTGGGTGAATATAAGCAAATCCCGATAACTACCTTTCTATGTTTGAACAGATGCTAATTTATTTTAAAATGCATCACTCTAAAATTTACTATTGCTGTGTTTCAATATTGATATACAAAGATGTTGATTATAAATGTATTTGAAAAATAGTACCAAGAATGGAAATGCTTTATTTGTTTGAATTAAGCAAATTAATATTTAAACCATAAATTAAATGACTACAAATTAAATAAAGTTACACTGACTTTATGCTTTGTCCCTATATCTTAAATTTTCTACGTCAATATTTCTTTGTTATAATTTTTATTCAGCCAAGTTTTTAGGGATTATTGTCAGACTGTTTTGCCAATTCTTCACATAGAATTCAAATTCCTTATTCTCAGAGACATATAATCATTATATAGTCAAGTTCATTTTTTTCTATTATAGTTGGCCAATGTGCACTCTACTTATGTCAAAGTTACTATGTCACAGAAGCAGACAAGACAGATTAGCAAGCAAGTTACTGAATAAAGTTTTAGGGACGAGGATTATCTATTTAATTTGTTGTTTGGAAAAGCTATTACAGTTCTGTGAAACATGCTAATAATTTGTAAAGTAAGATTATTAGGTATTCTTATTGATGTCTTTAGGGAACATCACTGGAAATTTAAAACATTAACTGTTATAAGAAATGTAATACCTAAAAATAATGTTATGTGATCATTTTAAACAAGAGATTTCTTCTATCTTATGCTGTTTTAATAAACTAATTTATTTTTTAAAATGTCCTTGATAAAATTACTTTTTGTTTTTATTTTGATAATAAAGTTTAAAAGTTCTTCCTCTGTGAATGATTAAGCAACTTAAGTTAATTCCTTTCATATTCTTTAACAGGTTTACACTTGTTAAGTTGATCTACAGTTCTGTTTCATATGTGATTAGATCAAATCATGAATAGAGAAAATGTTTATATTAGTTTACAGAGATGCTCAAAAATTTTCATTTATATACTTATTCCTATATCAGGGATTATTTCATTGCGTTTTCAAAACGTATTCTGTTTTCAAACTCCGACTAGAGCAGCTATGCAACTTTATGCCTTTACACCAATTGTTTTCATTTCTCTCCCACCTGTGTTTAAGCCCCAGCTTTACTGATGGAAATAGTGACAGGCTGGCACGTTGGTGACAAGCTGATGGAAAACCATTTCTACCGGTGATTTAGAGTATCAGTGGCCACCACTGAGCACAAGAAACATCCGCTAGTATGATGCTGGTAGTTACAGAGGAATGAGAAGCAGTGCCATCTCTGGATGTGAAGTCTCATAGGGGAAACGGCAACATACTATATTCCCTTATAGCTGTAGTACATGTGCTCAACTCAGTGGTCTCAAAGGTCAGCAATGTCCTTAGCACTTGCAGGAGAAATCTGATCTGGGATACACTATAGAAACAGTGGGTGATAACACACTCTTTCTTAGTTTGAGGAAAATCTCTCTCCCTCTCTCTCTCTCTCTCTCTCTCTCTCTCTCTCTCTCTCTCTCTCTCTCAGCTTGAAGTTTTCTTTTAATGTTCAGCTTTTTGTTTTTATTTTAAATGGATATACACTGTTAACTGAATGAGACTCCACTGTGATTCATTCATTTACTTAATCAATAGTTTTAGGGATGTCTGTAAATTTCAGTGTTGTATGTGTTGAGAAGTCTTGTTGATTGATTTAAAGAGGGACCAGAAATAATTATTTTAGTACAGAAGAAAAAAATACTGATTTATACTGTGTTTAAAATCTAAATATTGATAAAACCCCCTCAGAACATTTAACCATAAATATTATTTTAAATATAGCTTTTATAATTAGAAGATAACTACAAATGATTGATAAATACCAAAAAGATTCACAACAGTTTTATCTAAAAAGCACAAAGAGGTTCTGGTGGAAAATGCCCAAATCTTAATGTTTTTTTTGTTGCTGAGCTAATAAAATTACTCTTGAGTTTACAGATGTAAAAGTTCTCACTGAAGGGTGAGGTACTTGTGTCTGCTGTCCCTGTGACCTACACTTATACCACTCCAAATACTCTGGTCCTGAAATGGTAACATGGTACAGAGGCCAGTCTCAGAGGGAGTGAGCCAGTTACCCAAAAGGGTCAGCTTTCAGAAATGTCAAAAAAGGAAAGACTAATGAGATGATTATTTAACAGCACGTTTACTCTCTACAGAATAATTGCAAATGAGTTGAAATCTTAAGAACATATTATGATAATTTTGACTTCTAATCAAATCCTTGTACTTCAGAATTTAGAGGCAGATATGGCACCATGTGGTATTGTCTTTACTACAGTTATGTGGGACTTTTGCCAAAAGCTGTAATCTCTTAAAAAGCAACTTTCTCTTGTTGATGACAAAGTACAGTTAGATGAAGAAAACTCACATATATTTAAAAATTAACTTTATTGCAGAATTTTGGAGAATGTAATAATAGCATTTAAATTTGAATTTATATCGAAGAAGCAAGCTCTCTGCTTTTCAAATGATTTGAACATGACATTTATTTACCCTTTTGTTTTGATGCTGGTTTGATTTTTTTTTTTCTTTTGGCCAAATTACTAAACTTGTCCAATAGCAGCAAGGAAATTACCTGAGGTGTCTTGCATGCTTTTGCTTTAACCAAAGTGGTCAAAGCTTAAATTATAAAAAACTAAAGATTAAAGTACAAAGAAGTATAAGGTTCATGCTGGTTCCTCCTGAGATAACTTTGTCCTTCCTAATCGCATAGCATAATGCCAGTGATTCATGGATCTTTAAATGAATTCTGTGGGTTAAAGCAACAGATTTACTAGTGTACATTTTTATCTGAGATCCTTATTCTAATTAGTTAGACTAATGTTCTTAGTCCTATTGAAGCATCTCAGTATCTTAAAATACTTCAATATTAATACCCAGGAGAAAAGTCATTATATGTATGCTGGTCACCACGATCAGCATGGTATTCTTTTAGTTGCTGCTGTTTTTTTTTTTTTTTTTTTTTTTTTTGTTTTTTTTTTTTGTTTTTTTTTTTTTTTTTTTAATAAACTATCATCCCCTTTCAAAATAAATTATAGACATTTTAATTTACTTCATCTTTTAAATATTGTGTTCAGTATAACTTACTTTTTTCTTATGTTTATCAAGTCATGTGTATGACACAGTGTTGGTGAGAAAAATAGCAACAATATTTCAAGTGAATGCTTTTTATTTAATCAGCCAGGATAAGGTGATTGGAATAAAAATGTGTATTTTTAAAAGAGTATCTGCTGAGTTTTGACAGAAGTTCTATTACCTAGGAAATACTTTTGCAATGTAACTCAGACACCAAGAATTCAAATACTTATCATCTAAATAGGATGTATCAAATTAATAACAAGTAGAAGTAGATTGTTGCAAAGCTATAAGGCCTTAAGGTTGATTATAATTTACTACTTAGACATGAGTACAACCTCAAGGATACCAAATTCTGAATTTCAATAGTTTCATTCATCTAGCTACATTTGTACTAGATGCATATTTTACTAATTGTAATGTTATAGGCTTCTACATATTACTTACATGTTAATTGCAATCTGGGCAGTAGTCCAGGAAAGTCCACCCATTTCCTAGAATCCAAACTACCTAACTAAATACTATGCAAGTGTTTCAGGTCATAGATGATACAATGTCTCTTAACAATGTTATAACATGATTTCCATAAAAGCAGGTGAGTGAACAGGGCTATATAAGGCTCAAATAGCTTTTTATTCCTCAAATGAATAACAAATGCATGTTTTGTGTTGCTGAGAAGACAAGTGTCTTATACATAGGAGACCAGTATCTACCACAAATCTATATCCCAACAACATATAAAAATTGTGAGTACCAAAAGTACATATGCCCTTAATCCCAACATTTAGTAAACTGAGGGAGGTATGTCTTTGTAAATTCAAGGCCAGCCTCATTTATACATCAAATTGTAGACTATCCAGGATGCATAATAAAATTTTGTTTCAAAAGCAAACACAAAAAATAAATTATAAATATTTTCTTATATCTATCACTTCTATAACAGGCTTAAGAGTATCTTTCTAAAATCTATTATGTGCATATACTTTCAGGTGCTAAAAATAATCCAAAAGTGGGTGAATTCACAATGTCGAAGATATTATAAAGTGGATTAGCGTGTTCTGCATTGGTGTTATACCTCGGATCATAGCTTCATGTAGACAAGCTTGGCAAGGTTCAACATCAGTACATTCCATAAAATACTTTAGCATCTTCTTTCTGAGACTTTTCGGCTAATACAAATTACAGAACTAGTTTGATATTTTATGTTGTTTTACAACTTTAAAATCTTTTTCATTATTTTTCTTCTTATATGTTTAGTTATTTTAGTGTGTGTTACTGCTGTAAACGGGCATTCTCATATGCAATGGTATGTCTTGGGGATCAGAAAAAAAAACTTATAGGGATCTCCAATATGGATTCTGTGAGTTGAATTCAGATCATCAGGCTTGATAGAAAACCCTGTAACTCATGAAACCTACATGCCTTTTTAATTCTTAAAAGTCATTAGCAGTTGGGTACCAGTTGGACTTAATTGTTATACAACTTATTTTAAGTCCAAGAAAATACTTCCATCACAATAAGCATGTGCTGTTGATTTAAGTTTTTCTACTTTATTAATAGTTGGATACCATATTCAAGAGTATCCCTGACACTTTTGCACATTAAACCAAATAAACAGAAGTCCTAGGATGTTTAATATATATACTTTCTCATGTATAGAATTAAATATACAGTGGGATAAAGTGATGTGAAATTATAATTGAAAATGCATGTCAAATAATTGCTAAAAATGAGGAAATTAAATTTAAGATTCTTGAGGCTGTTTTCTTAATAAAATATCCTTTCTACATTATTTCAAACTTCATTGTCTTTTTTTTCAAAAAAAAAAAAAAAAAAAAAACCAAAGCAAATAACATCAAAAAACAAAACAACGACAAAAAATTCAAGGAAGTAAAAACAACACAAATGATCTAATAACCCAATTAAAAAATGGGCTTTATTTGAAAAGACAGTTTTGAAAATAAGAACTAAAAGGAATATTGCTAATTTAAAAAAAAAAACATGTTCAACATCCTTATCAATTAGGTAAATATATATTAAACCTATTTAGAAATTTCATATCCTGTCAATCAGAATGGTAATGGTCAACAAAACAACTGATAACAAAGTCTGGTAATGATGAGGACAAAAGGGACTTGTTGTTGGGATTACTAAATGTTGCTACCACTATGGACTTCAGGGAAGAACAGTCTCAGAATACATATACTCAAACGCCTTTCTATCAGACACCAGAGAGACTTGCTCAGTCATGATCATTGCCTGTTCTAGTCACAAAAGGTAGGAAATAGAGACAATCAAAATCTCCTTCAACTGATGAAGGCATAATTAAAATGTGCTACAGATGCATAATGGAATTTTGTTCAGCTGTAAAGAAAAATGAGTGCATAAAATTTGCAGATACATGCTTGGACCTAGAAAATAGACTGAGCAAGACACTCAGATTCAGAAAGACAAATGTTGCATGATCTCTTATTTGTGAATCTCAGCTCAAAATCAACCTTTAGTTTTGAATAAATAATCTCAAGTATCCAATGAAATTCAGGAAATAGAAAGTAAATATAGGTGTAGATATGGAGAAGCAATACTAGAGAAAGATTAGGAAGGGAATGAGATGTAACTCTAACTAGTCTTTGGAAGGAAGGAGAACTGAAAAGGGGAAGGAAGTAGAGCTAAATAATAAAGGTTGTTTGAAAAAGCCATGAGAAAACATTACTTTATAAGCTTACTTTAAAACTGGATTTTATAAATGTGTGTTTTATAAGTTTTCAAAGAGAGTTATGCCACATGAGATGATGACACCACCCCTTAAGGGTCTTGCACCGTCTCATTAGGACAACAAAACAGTACCAAGCATGAGAAACTCTCTTTTGAGTTGTGGTTCTGAGGAATGCAAGGGTCTCCAACCAAAAGACGAACTATTGCCATTGCTCTGGTTTGCTTCCAGAGGCTGCAGATAAGACCCTATTTCTGAAGACACTGTATACTTTATAAAAATAAACCAATGTAATTATGCTAGTAGAAAGACATCACCAGTAGTGAAAATAGAAGCAGTTATAACTTTCTAGTAACAAACAACCATCTATTTGAACTGAGGTAGGCTCGAAACAGGGGCTTCCTGTTTGATACTGTAAACTTAGACAACTGCATTAATGTTTGGAGAAATCATAGACCTGGATGCTGAGCAACCCTTCTCCAGCTATTTTGCTTAACTTACAGTTTCTAAGTCCTACCTGAAAATATATCTTCATAATACAGACAAATAGAGTTATCAACCCTTATCATAAAATGCTCTTTTTGAAACATAGACTATTTCAGAGATATATAAGATTATAAGATGCAGATAATAAGTGACTTTGGGGTATCCAATTGCAATTGACTCAAGTCCAACACAATCTCTATGCTTAAGGTTGAAGAGAAATCTTGTAATCTTAGGCAGTAAGATTGGAAGAGCCTGAGGCGCTACTATTAGATTGAGTCCCAAAGGCATGAAGGGTTGCATATCATATTAAAATTGCTGTTTACTGGCAGTTTTTTCCTAGGGTTATAATTACTAGATTATTTTAAAATAAAAAGTAAACATTTGAAACATAATTCCAATGATCTGATGTCACTTCCTGTTACAATTTGAAATGACCGTTTTTTTTTTTTTTTCAAAAGAAACTCCTCTGACTGATAAACTGTTAAGCGAGTATTATATTATGGTCTCATTTTATCTGTATATTAAAAATGTTTAAGATATTTGAGGATGCCTCCCCCTTTTTTTTTTTGCAAGAGAGTGAACTACAATCCAGTTTGGATAACTGGGCTTTGATATTTAACTTTACTTTTTTCCACATTACCACATTAATTTCACATTAATTTCCAGGCATTACGTGCTAACGTGTGTATTGTGGATCCAGATTTAGCTGCAGCTTAAGTTCCTCATTATACCTCAGCAATGTGTTCTTACAGAATAGAAAAAGGAAACCACAGATGGCACTGTTAACTACTGAGCCGTATGTTTTGTATGTAAACGTGACACAATTTTTTTTTCTTAAGTTTTAAAAAAGCCATTTAAGAAAGAAGCATTATCTGAATGCTCTTGTGAAGGTCACTTTAATGACAACAACCCAGCTATCTTACTTGTGTTTGATGTTTTTTTCAAATTTATTTTATCCTTTTCCAATCAAATCAGCTATTATAGTGTTAGCTTAGAATTGATTCATTCTTGCATTGCATATGACTAGGCAAACATTCAAATATATATTAGGATGATATTAACATAATTTTCTTTATGTCATTTTTAACTTCTGAAACAGAGAATGACTGGTTAAGTAAAAATAAAACTGTCAATATCATGGGATATTTTGCTACATGGCAAAGCTAGGTAGCAAAAGGTGGTCAGAATTCACTACTTTATTACCTGAGTGGAAAAGGCAATGGAAAGGAAATCTTTCTGAGTTTGAGGCCAGTTTGGTTTATGCATTGGATTCCAGACAGGCAAGAGATACAGAGTGAAACTCTGTTGGAAATTA
The DNA here is from genome assembly GCF_011762505.2 of Arvicanthis niloticus. Taxonomy (NCBI): domain Eukaryota; kingdom Metazoa; phylum Chordata; class Mammalia; order Rodentia; family Muridae; genus Arvicanthis; species Arvicanthis niloticus. The sequence continues at coordinate 33,331,966 of NC_047667.1, forward strand.
ATAAAAAAAAAGGAAAGAAAGAAAAAGAAAAGAATAATAAGAGACCACATCCCAGCACACAAATCTAGTAGAAGTCTGCTGCTCTAATAGAGGACATGCTGATATCCAGGACCTTAGGTACAACACTGCCCACAGACATCCAATATTTTCTTGAAGTCTTCCCAGCTTTCCTAACAACATGCCTCCCATCCTTGTCTCCATATCCTTGTCCAGAACTCCTGCATAAGCCCACTGCTCAACTAGAGGTCATGCTGATATCTAGAACCCCAGGGAAGACCCACAGAGATTTTATCAACACTCTTTATAGCCTGCTCAAGTTTCCTAACAGTATTCCTGCCCTCATTTCCTTATCCTGACCCAGAAATACAACAGAAGACCCTGCTGTACTAGAGGCTGTAACAGTACCTGTAACCTCAAAGCTACTCTAATATTCAGAACCACATGTGCCATGCTGGTACACAAAAACAAAGAAATTCCAGGGCTTCCAGAGGACATGCCATCTCTCAGCACCCCAGAGACCATGACAGCACCCAAAACACCAGAAATCTCACAAGCTATCAGAACCCCAGCAGATAAACCCTACTGTACCTAAGGGCTCATTTGTCACCATGAGCACAGACTAAAAAGACCAGAAGACCAGAAAGGGAACAGAAACCAAAGAGTTAATATATTCATTTAATAAAGATAAACTAATAAATCATCATATAAACTTATATTTACCCTAAACCTAAATGCTAGCATAAGAACAAAATCAACAACAGCCAGGTCAATATGGCACCACCAGAGCCCAGCTATTTTATTATGTCAAGTTCTAAATATTATGACACACCTGAATACAAGAAAATTACCTTGACACCAATCTTATGAAGATGATAGAAGCATTGAAAGCATAAATGAATAAGTTCCTTAATGAAATCAAGGACAACACCAACAAACAATGGGAAGAAATGAATAAATTTCTTAAAGAAATGCAAGAATAAACAGAGATGAATAAACTGTTCAAGACCTAAAAATGCAAATAGAAACAATTAAAAAATACACGAATGGATGGAATCCTGGAGAGGGAAAATATAGGTAAGCAAACAAGAATCATTATTAACAGAATACAAATATGGGAGACAGAATTTCAGGCATACAAGATATGATGGAAGAAACCAATACATTGCTCAAAGAAAATGTTCAATCTAAAAATTCCTGACACAGAACATTTAGTAAAATTGCGCACTATGAAAATATAAGAAAAAATATAATAATGATAGAAATACAAGGGAAAATCCTAGCTCAAAAAACCCAGAAATTATTCTTAACAATATGATAGAAACTGCCAAAACTCAAGAAGGCCAAGCCTGAAAAAAAATATAAGTTTATATAACACAATATATATTGAACCAGAAAAGGAATGCCCCTGCAACATAACATTCAAAATACCAAATATACAGAACAACAACAAAAATATTAAAAGCTACAATGCAAAAAGGCAAAGTAACATATAAAGGCAAACATATTAGACCTGAATTTTCAATGCAAAATTTCAGTGGCAGAGGGCCTGAACAGGTATCTTTCAGACTCTATGAGGCGACAGATGATTTAGTAGTAGTTAAGACTACTAGTTCAAGTGTATGAAGATAGTGTACTCCCATGATCTCCTTTCACTGGTTTATTCCTCTAACTAGAAATTCAAGTAATATATTCAATATATATGGAAAGAATGAAGAGACTTGTTTTGTCCCTGATTTTAGTGGAATTATTTTGACTTTATCTCCGTTTACTATGATGCTGACTTGATATTCAGTTGTAAATTGCCTTTATTGTATTTAGGTATCTCTTGAATGCCTAATGTCTCCAAGACTTTTTTTATAAACAAGTGTTAGATTTTGTCAAAGGCTCTTTAAGCATCAAAGTTGATCACATGTTTTTGTTTAGTTTTGATTTGTTGTTGTTGTGTTTGATTTTGCTTTCAGTATGTTTATATGGTGGGTTACATTGACAGATTGTATGTTGTACCATTCCAACATCTTTGAAATGAAGCTTACTTGATCATGAATAATGATCTGTTTGATGTGGTTTTGGATTAAGTTTGTGAGAAAATGGTTTCATGCAGAAAATTGGTCTGAAATTCTCTCTCTTTTTTCAGTCTTTCTGTATTTTGGGTATCAAGATGATTGTGGCTTCATCAAAAGTATAAGTAAAACAACTGATAAAATATTTTAAAAAGAATAAAATGAATACATAGCAATAAGAAAAAGAAAAAAGTGAAAGAAGAAGAAAAAGAAAGAGGAGAAGGAGAAGGAGCAGGTAAAGAAGGAGGAGAGGTAGGAGAAGAAGGAAGAGGAGGAGGAGGATGAGGATGAGGAGGAGAAGGAGAAGGAGAAGGAGAAGGAGAAGGAGAAGGAGAAGGAGAAGGAGAAGGAGAAGGAGAAGGAGAAGGAGAAGAAGAAGAAGAAGAAGAAGAAGAAGAAGAAGAAGAAGAAGAAGAAGAAGAAGAAGAAGAAGAAGAAGAAGAAGAAGAAGACAATGACTAAGAATGTAGAAGCTATAGGCCAATAGCTTTCACTTAACATCACCATAATAAATAACACTTTGAAGACAAGAGTGTCAACTTGGTAACATATGAAAGTTTTTCTATATTTTGCTACTATTAAACTAGGCATAATGGTTCTGGAAGCTTCATCATCTATCTAACTTTCCAGGTTATTGTTATTTTATTTGTTTATCTTGGAGAGTAAAATATAATTAAATAAATTCTACCCTTTCCTCTACTAAAATCATGACCCCTTTTTTGTTAATTGCTGAATATATACATATATGAATATATTTATGTCTATATTTTCCTAATACATAAATACAATCTGCTCAGTCACAAATGAATCAAATAAACAGAATGAAAAGTAGGGAGGATACAAGGTCCTTGTGCTCACAAATATTTATCTATGTCTTATTTATTAATCATCTTTGTGCCTGCTCTAATGATGTTTCCTTCAGAAAGTATTTAACTGGGCCTGTAAGTTCAAGGCTATTCCTCACTTTCTCTTGTATTAGGTTTAGGTTATCTAATTTTGTTAGGTCTTTGATCCATTTGGTTTTTAAAGGTAGTGCAGGGTGAAAAGTGTGGATGTAATTGAATTATTCAATATGCACCCGATCAATTCTACTGGTAATATTTGTTGAGAATGTTAAAGCACATGCCCATAGATGTATAAATTTATGTATGGGTTTTCAATTTGATACCATTAACCAACATGTCTGTTTCTGGGCCAGTATCATGCTGTTTCTATTATTATTGTTTTAGTACATCTTGAGTTCTTGGATAGTGACACCTCCAGCAGTTCGTTTATTCAGGACTGTTTTAGTTATCCTTGGTTTTTGCATTTCCATATAGAGTTGAAAATTGTCCTTTCAGGATCTGTGAAAAAACATGCTAGAATTTTTAAGGGATTGCATTAAATATGTAGATTTCCCTTTGGTAGGATAGTCATTTTTACTAATCTTACCCATCCTTGAGCATAAGAGATCATTCCATCATCTTATGTTTCTTCCTTTGATGTTTTTATGTTTTACCCTAAAAATTCTGTAAATATCCATTAGGTACATTTGATTTATTATGTTAGTTTGTATCAAAATTTTGCTCATTATTTTGTCTAGATGACCTGGCCCTTGGCAAGAGTAAGATATTGAAATCACACTTTATGAGTGTGTACAGAGCAATATTTGATTTAAGCTGTAGAAGTATTTCTTTTATGAATGTCAATGACCTTATAGTTGATGCCAAAGTGTTAACAATTGTAATGGCAGTCCCTATACTACAGAACGTTGGAGCATCAAATCTTCAGCCTTCTGGCCCAGAATCATCTAACAGACCTTAGTGATGCAGAATTATTAAGGGCTGATTACTTTGTTTAGGCAGATATAATCAGTCGACTATTCTGCAAGTATGTCCTTTTCTGGACAGTAATTTTTCTGTAGATGGAAAGAGGCAATTCTTGCCTAGTGGCTGTCTCCCCATAGCTGGAATAACTCCAAAGATGCTCAATTTCTTCTTAGAATCCAAGACAGGAAGCTGTCAGGAGCAAACAGGTCTCTAATCAAAATGAACAAGCTGATCTGCACTCTTGACTCCATCTGTGGAAGGTTTAAAAATTTTTAACCCTTTCACTTCCATATCTCTTCTGATTAGATTCAGTTAGAAATCTTTTTGCAGATCTAAAAATGGTTACACCAGTTGACATCCTCTGTCTATGTGTTTGGAATATCTTTTCCTATGACTTTATCCTAAGTTGATGTCTATTCTTGAGGTTAAGGTGTCTTTCTTTGATACAGAAGAGGCATAGATTCTGTTTCCACATTAATTCTGTGAATCTGTGTCTTTTTATTGGAGAGTTGAGACCATTGATGTGGAGAGTTATGAATGCATGACTGTTGAATTCCTTTATTTATTTATTTTTGTTCTTGTTGGGAGATGTGTGTATGTCCCTCTTTTGATTTGTTGGTCCAGGATTATTCAGTCTTTTCTGTTTTCTTGGCTGTGGTTAATCTCTGTAGGTTTGAGTTTCCTTCTAGCACCTTCTAGAATGAGACTTTGTAGATAAATACTAACATTTTTTTTCTGGAATGTTTTCTTTTCTCCATCTATTGTGATTGTAAATTTTGCTGAGTATAGTAGTCTAGGATGGCATCCATTAACTCTTAAATTCTGTTTAACACTGCTTCAGTCCTTTCTGTCTTTTTGAGCCTGCATTGAAAAGTCTAATAGGTCTTTTTTCCTTGTAGTTTTTAATATGCTTTCTTTTCATGTATGCTTAGGTGTAGTGTTTTGATTATTATATGCTGCTTAAAATTTGTTTTCTGGTATAGTCTATTTGCTCTAGTAGGTTTCTTGTACCTTGCAATGCATTTCTTTGTTTAAATTTTTTTCTATAGTTTTGCTGATTATATTTTCTCTGCCATTTAATGGTGTTTCTTCTCTTTCTTCTATTTGTATTATTCTTTATATAGGATTCAGGATTCCTTGGATGAATTGTTTTAGTATATTTTGAGATTTATGATTTTTTTTTAACTGAGGCACCTATTTATTCTGCACTGTCTTCAATGCCTGAGATTCTCTCTTTTATTTCCTGTATTGTGTTGCTGAGTATTGCCTCTGAGTTTCTTGTTCATGTTCCTAAATTTTTCATTTCCTGACTTCTCTCAGTTTTAGATATTGTTACTAATAATATTTCAGCTATGAGGTCTTGAGCTCTTTTTGTCATTTCCATCCATTGCTCTGTTTGTGTTTTCATAGATTACTTAAAGGAATTATTCATTTCCTCTTTAAAGTCCTCTATCTGCAAAATTTATTTTATGTTCTTTGCCTTGCCTTTTCCCTATGCTTCAATTCACAGGACACGCTGTGATAGGATTGCTTAATTCATATTATTTTGGCTGTTATTGATTTTATTTTTACACTAGCATCTACAAATCAGGAAGTGAGAAGATTGTAATTTAAAGGAATGATTTATAGTATGTGTTTGTTGGATGGGTGTTTCATTACTTAGTATATGTTGTCCTCTCCAATTCTTAGGAAGGTATGGCAGCTATGTAATGTCTACTCTTACTAGATGTAGCAATTGGGCTTTACTGGTAATATTTGTTGCTAGGTATTGAGAACTGACATTTAGCAATGGAGAAGGGCTGTGAGGGGTACTAAGGTTGTTTTCAAAGTAATGAAACCTGGGTATCCCACCAGAATCTTCATAATTGTTTTTGAATGGGGTCAGAGCATAAGTAGAGTCCATAACAGGTAGTCTGATGCACAGTCGAAGGTGAGAAGAGAAGCAATGTGAAGATCTGGCAGTTATTTACCTGTTTAGCTAGCCTGCTTACTGCTCTGGTTGGATTGGACTGAAGGTCCCCAGAAATTGCCAGTTGCAATTGGAAGCTTGTGTATTGGGATAATGGGGGTGGTGTTGAAAAGGAAAATCTGTTTAATTGACTTGGAGTGAGGCCAGAGATGGAGTGAAGGGAGGTACAGGTAGTGTGCTATAGAGCTGGCAATGAAACTGGGGAATTAGTTTTGGGGAAGAGAATAGAGGTATGAAGATCTGCTGTTAGAATATGTGTTTATCTGGTAAGAGTACACTTTTACTAGTATTAACCAATTATATTTTATTATTTTAAAATACAAATTTGTAAATATAATATTAACTGATAACTAAAAATTAACAGTAAAAATTATGTCACAACAGATAATCTAATGACTAAAAATAACTACATTTAGGACAGTAATGGATTTATTACAAAACAATCTATTTTCCGGCCATGAAATAAGCTCTTTGGCAGTGGGACAACAAAAATATCTGTAGTGGAAAAATAACTACTAGTTGCTATCATCTGGAGAATGTATCAGCTCATTAATGGCTATGCTGAGAGGTGATCAGTCACATATCCTAAGGCTCACAAATACATCAAAAGGGTTGTTAGCATGCCTCACATTCTTAAGAAAAACTAGCCAAGTAGAAGCTTGAGTATCCTAAACAAATTTCAGTCCATGAACTTACTCATGGTTTTTGTTCCAAAAGTAGATTTTCATTTAGTTTGGGAAGTATTTTACAGATTTTCACTTTGTAATTAGCTTAGGAGTTGATTTTATCTATTGACATGACAGGAAACAAATCATTAAATATAGATTTAAACCTAAACTGATGGGAACATCAATAATATTTCTGCAAATTTCCTCAATACTTTCTAAATCAGAAAGTCTTACATAAGCATTGTTGAGTAAAGAGAAGTTTTATGTGCTTAAATATAGAGACAACATATTGATTACAGATTATGACATTATTAAATTGAGCTGAAAAGAAAGCCTATGAAAATGTTCAAGTGAAGTATATATTTCACTATAGCAATTTATTATTTTGAAAATATTATATATCATTTATGATCTTCACTATATATATTTTAAGTAATATGTTTTGATTTGAAAAACTTCAAGGTCCAAATATATTAAAAACACAACATTAAATACTCCATTAAATTAAAGGTAGGTTATTTCCTGTACTTACTGTAATTTATTCCAAATATTCACTGTGAGACTAATTAGAGATATACATACTACCTGAATGGAGGGAGAGCAGAACTAGTGAAGCTTACAACTGACTGAGCAGAAGAGTTCACTGCTTAAGTATCCAGTTCCTGACTGTGGGAAACAGTGGGTCTTTGATTCTTGTGCTTCTTCATGGGACCACTTTCTTTTGTTTTTTGTTCACAACTTCAATTTGATAGCTTTTGTATTATCTTATCTTATTTTATTTATTATGTTTTTTAAATGAGTGAGAGAGTGAATGAATAAATTAAAGAAAGCATGAAACAATAGCCATTACGGTAAAGCTTAACAACTAAACTATCATTTATACCTTCTGGGAAAGAGAAGATCAGTTATCTCCAATGAAGTGACACTGTGTATATAAATCACTCAAGGACAGGCCTCATGGTAAGAAATAGCTGACCAATATACAATGGGCTTTACCGGTTTTGGCAGGTCTTTTTTTTTTTTGGTTGCAGTTTGGTAGTTTGTTTTTGCTTTGGCTTTTTATTTTCTTCCGGTGTTGTTTTATTTAGTTAGTCTTTATTTATATTTGGCATTTTTTAATAATTTTTGTTTGTTTGAGGAATTGTTGTTATATTGGCTTTTTGAATGTTCAGTTGAGAAATTACTTAAAGGTAAATGTGTACAGTGAAAGGATATGGAAGGGCTTGGAGGAGGGATAGAATATGATTAAAACACATTTAAACTTAAAAATAATTTAATCACTAAAAAGTATAATAAACAAGGAAAACTGGTTTGATTTGTCATATAATAAAAATAGTAAACCATATACAAATGTACACAGCTAGATTTGTTTCTATGTGCCTTGAGGCACTCACAACAGAATTAGTCATTATTGTAGTCTGAAGACAGTAAACAAATTGATAATTTCTCAAAGTAACTTGTGTTGTATTTAATTTTTATGAAACTATTTCATTAATATGTCATTAATATTGTCATTGTATAAAAGTTTAAGAATATGTGCTCATTGACAAATTATATTTTAAGAAATGTAATTTGCCTTTGATATACTAAGTGTTCATATATAATGGATTCATTAGTTTTTGGATTTTGGAATACATATACATGTGTAATTATACACATACACACACACACACACACACACACACACATATATATATATATATGAATGGGAAAATATTGATTACTGCTTTTTTATTGTTTTTTTAATTCTATAATTTTGGATTTATGTTCTGGAGTTGTTGTGTTATATGTATGTTGGCTAAGGAGTATAAAATTTCTTCAATTGATTTATGTTATGTTCAACAATTTTATTTATATTATGTTGTTTATACTTTATAAATTATTATGATATTCATATTTCAACTTTATATCAAATGTTTATGGTAGACAAATATATAATTTAATTTTTTGTCTTTGACAAACTTACAATACATTTTATATGTACATGAAAGCATAATTTTTAACATTCTGCTCATGTTTTATATGGCCTTTAAATTCAAGAACATGCTATTTTATTGTGTTTGTTGTTGCTAAGATTTCTACTGATTCCACTTCCTCATTTTCAAGTGATTTTTTCTTAGATTGCTATGAATGAAACCACTTATTAATCTATGCATACTGCCTATTTTTAATTACTTTAAATTAAATATTGCATTGTGATAAAAGATGTTACTGTAACATAAAAGAATAGTCATCTAAAATATGTCTTAATAAGAATCCACTTTTTATTAAATGTGATAGTACTTTGTATATTTAAATCATCACATTAGTAAATGTACATATCTTCTCTTCAGCTTATTATTTGATCCAAAAAGTTATGCAAAAGTTTCAGTTGACAGTTTTGAAAATTTGTAAAATAGCTAAAAGGATACTTGTTGATTGCTCAATGAGGAATTACAAGTGAATTGTTTACAAGTACCTATGTTTCATGCTGTGCTCAAGGAATCAGAGTCATAAAGAAAGGCATTGTGTTTGCCTGTGGAATTTAGAAAATCTTCTGATTTATTATCTATTTCTATGTCTCCTAACACTACATATGATCTTAGAAATAAGCCACGAGTGCTACCACAGTCACCTTACCTCTTTATGGAACATCCACTCCTTTCACTTTTTCTATTATCATCCTGTTTCATAAGATTTGCACTGGTAAAGAAATATCTGTTGAATCAAGATGTGCTCCATTTTATATAGTTTTATTTTTCTATTTTTTATTATTAATAATTTGATGAAATCTGAAGCATTTTAATCCCAAATTCCAGCTTGGGTTGGTCTTCTCAAGACTAATTCCACTTAATAAATTCAGATACCCTGCTGTCTAAAGAAATTTTCTGGTTTATTAACTGAAATTTACAGTTAAATATTTTCTAACATCCAGAATACCTGGGGGGTTTTACATATATCTCTTCATGTATATTTATGTGCTGACTCTCATAAGCCTAACCTTACCCTTCTAGTGGTTTATTTAATATTTAGCATTGGAAAAGGGAGCCCTCTGATTTCATGGGAATGATAGAATTAAATGACTCCCACAGTGTCTGCACAAGTGATGGAGATAAAATATACACTTGGACAATACATCGCAAGAGGATACATTGTTCTATTCTAAGAGAAATATGTAGAGCAAGACTCATTGATATGAAAATTTCTATTAACATTGTACTGAAAGTACATGATTAGATTTCATCTATTTATTTTTTAAAAAAAATTCTTAATCATCCCATTTATTTACATCTCAAAAAATATACCACTTCCTTATCACCCCACCTATCTACTCCCCATCCTATGATATCCCACTTCCTGGTTGTTACCATTCTGCAACCACCATGTGCCTTCCACCTCTTCCCTTTGCCCTATGAGAGTACTCCCCACTCACCCAGACTCTCCCATCCCATTGTTCCAGCATCTCCTTACTCTGGGACATCAAACATCCCCAGGACTAAGGGCCTCCTCTCCTGTTGCTGTCAGGAAAGGCCACCCTCTGCTACATATGTATCAGGAGCCAAAAATCACTTTAGGTATACTCATTGGTTAATGGTCTAGTCTCTGGGAGAAGTAGGTGGTCAGGCCAGCTTCTGTTGTGCTTCCAATGGGGTTGCAATCCCCCTCTGCTCTTCCAGTCCATTTGTCAGCTCCCTCACCAGGTTCCCTTAGTTCAGCCTGATGGTTGGCTCCAAACATCTACCTCTGCATTGCTCAGTTGCAGGCGGGACCTCCCCAGGAACTGCCAAATTTGGTTCCTGTCCTCAAGTGCCTCTTGCTCATGGCAACAGTGTTGGGTTTGGTATCTGCAGACATGATCTATTTCTGTCATAAGTATCTCAATAATTAAGCTTGGAAAACCTGTTAAGATTAAATATAGAAAGGTTTACTTATAGAATAATGGATGTTTTCATGATATATCTTAGTAGACTGATTAACCAACTTATTTTTTTGTGCCATGTATCTGTATAAAAACAATAGTATTTTAACATTAGAACTATATTACATGTTGAACATTTATGGTGATTATGGAAAAATTTGTAAATGTTAAAGTTAACAAATGACTAACCTAGACTCATTTTCCCCTAGTGCACGGGGTGTAAGTGATAGGAAAAAAGAAATGGGTAAGAGGAAGGGAAGAGACATACCATAGCACAGCTAAAGAGAGAAGTAATAAGGATAACTTATACATATTTATTGAATTGTCTAATATAAAAACAGTATTCTATTTATTATTCAATATCATAAAATTATTAACTAAGACAAAATTAAAAGTCTATTTGATGGAGCACAAACAGTTTAAGTTTAAAAATTTATTTGATAATACATTTTATTTATTTTTAAAGAAGTGTGCATCAAATTTTTTATTCAATTGATTTATGTTGGTGAAAATACTGATTTTATATAAGTTGTTGGGCTTTTGTACAAGATACTACCAGCATCGTGCAGCACATGAAAATTCTCTCATTGTAGTAGTCACTGTCATGTTTTCATTTATTATTTAGTTTGCATTATGTATATACTGTTCATCTGTGTACAGGTATTTTGCTTGAATGTATGCTCCTATACCCGTAAAGGGTAAACTTAACATCTGAGCCCCACTTGCCCAAGGACAGATAACTTCCTGGAATGTTGAAAGGTGTTGTTCATGTAAGGTAAGATGTCATAATGTTTTCTCCTTTTCCCTTCTCTAAAAAAGGATGATTGCTCCAAAAGCACAGGATGTTCCTGATCACAAGTAGGCAAGAGGTACATAGGTAGGAAGTATGTCAGGATGGCAAAGATGGGAAGTACCATAGAATTGTGGGTTTTGCCTTCATCAGTACCCGGCTAAACTACTGGAGTGCCAGTCTCTGGAAATTCTGGATATTGAGCTAGTCAGTATCCATCTTCCTGGACAGTATTAAACAGTTTGCTTTAAATAGAAAATTGTGGATTTAGTCATTCTCTTGACAATTCTTAGGTTTAATCCTACATGTATGTGTGCAGTTCCATGAAGGCCTCAATTGGACAACAAGTCTCTGAGACTGGGATTCAAAACGACTGTGAACTACCTACCTCATGGTTGCTGAATATGGAAGCAGGTCATCTATAAAAGTAATCAGTACTCAGAATTGTTGAGTCATGTGTTCATCTCTTGTTTTCTTATGGATCAGTTGATATAATTTTTGCTTATAGAAAATAATGTTGAGTGATTTGGCTATTCTCTTTAGATACAAAACATGTTTCTTGATGGTTTTGATACAGATTGGTAAAAGCTATTATGTTTGTAAAATATGTTTAAGTGTTATTAATGAGATATGACAATAGCCAATGAATAGTTTCTTCCTTACAATGAGGGCTGGCCAAATTAAATCCTGATATTTAATAGCAAAGATGCCTTGAGAGAGATACACAGTAAATTATTTCAGAGAACTATAAGAAATCATTCCCCTATGCCTAAGGCATAGGAATGTCATATAGACCAAGAGAATGACTGACATTGACGTCAGCAACTTTATTTGAATTTTAAGGAAGGTAACTTTCTCTCTTGATGGATGAGGAACTATTCAATGCCATTTCTAAAGAAACCAAATCTCACAGTTTGAGCAGTGGGAGTGGCCCTTAATGTGTAACAGCAATATATATGTTCACTGACCTTAGCCTTTATCGTGTATTCATGCATCACTTGGAGATTTAAGTTTAAGAACTAAAACCATCTCAGAACTGTAAAATAGCTCTTCTTTTGTAATCATCTTCATACTTTTGTATAAGTAAGCAAAGCATTATGAAATTTAAATATTAAACACTATTTAATAAATATTTTTTCTGTATGAGCACCCTATTCAATTTAGCAAAAATTCTTGAGTAATCTATTGGGCACTCATATGTAGCAGTGAGTTTGGGCTACACTGCTTTATGCATCCAGCAGGTCATGCTTCTATCCACGGAATCTTTGGATCAGAGAATGAAACACACACACACACACACACACACACACACACACAAACACTAGCTTATTTTTTAAATGTCTTGGCTACCTCAATGGATGGGCACTCCTAATCCTTCCTCTGCTTCACCAGGCCTAATCATAGAAGTAGCCAGTGGCCACTTACCTGAAATCCACATGGCTGGTTGGCTTTATCTCCTGTAGCTCTTACATCCATCTATATCTCTCCCTTGAGTCATGGTGATTCCTTTCTTTTGCTCCCTGCATCCTAGGCTGTGCAACTCTAAGATTCCTATCCCTGGCTCCCTTTGCCCAACCATTGGCCCCCTAGCATCTTTTTGTACACAAAAACCAATTGCGTACAAGGACCTTTAGCACTTGGACATGCAGATTTCCTGTTTATTCAATGCATTATAACTAATCTCTAACACCTCACTTTTTTGTCAAAACAAACAAACAAACAAAATAACAAAACAAACAAAACAAAACAAAAAACCCTCCCAGATGTAAATTGAGTACAACCACAACAATTATGTAAATCACAGAGTATGGATACAATTAACATGTAGACCATCATATTTGTCGATTAGATTAAGTACTCTGTCATCATTCCTAGCTTAAAGAATTTACAATTTACACCTGATTTGTGTTTTGATTTTAGCATGTATCACTATCTGAAAACCATGCTTTCTACTTCGTATCATATCGTTCAATGGTAAACCACTTAAATTTGTTTATGAGACTATAGTCTTCAACCCTTTCAGAAATCAAAGAATGAAATAAATATTACCTAAACTATAGGAAACACAAAAACATAGCTTCGAAAACTTAAACAAATTGTAGAGACAGCTGACTAACTGGATTGTCCTCTAATTTCTTTTAATGTTTAAACATCTGTCTTCAGCCTTTTAGCCCAGAGCCATCTGGCAGACCCTTAAATGAAGTAGGAATATGAAGGACTAGCTTACCCTGACTTGGTAGAGCTTATTAGTTGACTATCTCACATCTGTTTGTCTTTTTTAGACAGTGTTTTGTTTCCAAATGAAAAGGGCAATTTCTACCTAGTGGCTACCTTGCCACTATAAGCAACCATGCTTGGAGGTAAAGATGTTCAGTATTGTCTTTGAATCATAAAAGAGGTTCTGTAAGAAGCAGACATGCCTCTAGTCAAAATCTATATTAATATTGAAATGAGTAAATATCAAATTTTATTGACTTCTGATGCTTTTGAAGATTATCTATGTAAAGTATATCTGAACTGCTAAACCTTAACTACTCTTAGCCATTTCTACTTGAGTAAATTGAAAACTTTATGATAATTATATCACAATCTAACATAACCATGAGTTTACTATCTGGCCTTTAACTTGTGTTACTTAATCTTCCAAAAAATTTTGTAATAGCAGCTATTCAAAAAACTGGGTAAAAGCCTTTTATTCTCAAATGAGTTGTATAGGTGTAATGACTATCTATTAATTTCAAATTTTGTACCAATATACATATTTATATCAACAAAAACCATAATCTTATATTAATACATAAATTCTATACCAATGTAAGAAATTACAACTTCAATTTTGTATCTATTATAAAGATTTCTATCAATGTAAAGTCATTAGTACATAATGTTTTATTGAAGAATAAATTTAGCAATTTATCCCATCTATTTTCTCCATGTTCAATTTATAACCATATACAAATTTTCTCTTTAAACGACAACCTATATATAATTTATAAAAATAACCATAACCAGACACCCAAAACCCCAAAATTGGGCTGATGACTCTCCATGACTTCTTCCCGTGGAATAGGCACGATAAGAAATTCCTTAAAGGATCGAAGAGGGGTAGGAAAATTATAAAAACTGATTAGACTTAAGAAAGATAGCATTAGCATCATTTATCCAGTCTCTGTATGTTTAGAAGACGCAGGGCTAGATTGAAGTTCCAACTGAATTTTTCTGAAAGGGTAGATGAACTGAGTCCATCTGAAATCAAGAGCAATTCCTGATGCTGTTTCTGGACAACATCAGGAAGCAGGGTCCTAGAACAGCAGGTCGTTTCAGCATTTCAGAGGATGATTCTTGTCAGTGCTGTCTATTCTGTAATATATGAATCTCACAACCAAAATTTTAGTACCAGTAGATATTCATCTGGATATTGCAGGGTGCAGAGATCAGTTAATTCACAGTTGTAATTACTGTTGTAACAATTAATGTTATAGCTTAAACAAGAATATGTCAACACTACACAAAAACTACAAGCAACTAAGTAAAATTGAGAGACAGAAAGGTTTAGAAAAGCTTCATCAGGGAAACCACACCAATTGACTGTCAAATGCCAAGTGATCACTTCTAAAATATAAATATAAATAATAGAATACTGACTGAACAGATTACATTTAGGAATATTTTTCATACATATATACTCATATATAAAATATATATGGAATACATATGCACAAATACACATATACATTCATACATATATATTTACATATTTGAGTATGTGTGTTTATAAATATATAAGTATGCATGCAGTAAAAATTAGTAAAAATAGAGGCCATTAATATGAAGGTGATGTGAATAGGAATATGGAATGATTTGTGATAGGAAAGAGAATGGAAAATTTTTTAATTATAATGACAAACAAAAACAAAAGAAAAATACACCGATTCACTTTTATTTTATAAAGACAATGCCCCAGTATATAAGATCTATTCTAAAAGTATTGTATATGAAGGAAAGAGAGGACCACTCAGAATGCCATTTTTGAGCAACTTCCTTATAGAAGTGAAGTACTAAGTGAAGTATGACAAAATTGATCTTTGAACTTCTGGTCAGACTTAAAGATATTGGCTTCACAGAAGTGACAGTTGACATATCTGGACTATACTTTATCTTAAGCTATTATCAAATGTTAGTCATGAAGTGAATGTCAAAAGAAAAGCAAATAAATCTGTATTCTACTATAATTGTACTTTTTGATTTCAGTTCCGAGGACAAGAGACTGAGGTGCATATTTAACCTAACAAAGAAGACATGGCCTCCAGGTTCTCCAGTATCCCCAATCCCTACCTGGCATAACCTGCCCTCATTCCTGAACTTGCCATTCCAGGGGTAAGGCTGCCCTCCCCCACCCCCAAGGCTCTTCACTATATAATACAGATATTTTGATCTCTACCTTTGTGTTGTTCTCTCTCTGTCTCTGTTTCTCTGTCTCTCTCTCCTTCTATCCCTCACTCCTCTATCTATTTCTCTGTCTCTATCTCTCTTGTGGGTTTGGTATAATGCTACTTTTATTATGTTAATTTGGGTCTTCCAAATTGCAGGACAATCTGCATGACTGCACATAAGAGGCAACTCTGCTCCTAGTTGGTTTTGATTGATAAATAAAGTTGCCACCTTACCAGTCAGCAGCAGAAATTTTAATGAATTCTGTACTTCTCATGTTGTTTGCAATGGTGGTTGTTTTTCATGTGTTGATGAGCAACTGCATAAGGTGTAAAATGTTGTAAAGCATTTTATACTTCTTGTCTGTGTTTAAGGAGTTTGAGTTAAGTAATGTATTGATCCATGTTCAGAATGCATGCATCAAGGTTGTTGACACAGGTAGTAAGAACCACTTTTGGTGTACTCCTGCCAATTAGTTGAATGAGCACAATTTGAATGTGAAGTTCTTAGGCCTTAGCCTATTGTTGAAAATTTTCTTTAAAAATAAAAAATTGATAATAAAAAGTACACAAAAGATAAGCACATATTTGATTACCTTTTTTCATTTTATTTTTTGTTTGTTTGTTTGTTTGTTTGTTTTCATTTTTTTCGAGACAGGGTTTCTCTATGTAGCCCTGGCTGTCCTGGAACTCACTCTGTAGACCAGGCTGGCCTCGAACTCAGAAATCTGCCTGCCTCTGCCTCCTAAATGTTGATTACCTTTTAAATCAACTATATAATGACATACCATTATCATAAATTTGTTCATTATACTTATGGAAACATATATACATACACGTTTTCATTAAATTTAATGACTAGCTACATGCAAATGGATTTAACTCTACACATGTGTATTTCAAAATTGTATTATATAGCTTCCTGTTCTTTGATAAGTAATACAGTTATAATGGTGCAATAAGATTAGCCTTCAACTTTTCAGAACAACGTACTCTTTCTAAGATGGTCAGATCTAATTATCTTCTTATCAATATTTAAATTTAAAATATTTTGTTTATTTATTTATTTTTATTGGAAATTTTATTTATTTTTCATTTCAAATGTTATCCTTTTCCCATTTTCTCTTCCACAAACCCCTCATCCCATTCCCCTTCTCCCTGCTTTTATGAGGGTGCTCCTCTACCCACATACCAATTCTCACCTCACTGCCCTGGCATTCTCCTACATTGGGGTATAGAGCTTTCACAGAACCAAGGGTCTTTCCTCCCATTGATGCCAGGCAAGGCTATCCTCTGCTACATATGCTGCTGAAACCATGGGTGCCTCCATGTGTACAGTTAGGTTGGTGGTTTAGTTTCTGGGAGCTCTGGGGAAGGTCTATTTGGTTGATATTGTTATTCTTCCTATGAGGCTGCAAACACTTTCAGCTTCTTCAGTCCTTTCTCTAACTCCTCCATTGGGCATCCTGTTGCTCAGTCCAATGTTTGGCTGCCATCCATCCTCATGTGTATTTGTCAGGTTCTGGCAGAGCCTCTCTGGAGACAGCTATATCAGGCTCCTGTTAGTCAGCATTTCTTGGCATCTGCAATAGTGTCTGTATATGGGATGTATCCCCAGGTGGGACAGTCTCTGGATGGTCTTTCCTTCAGTCTCTGCTCCACTTTTTGTCCCTATATTTCCTTTAGACAGGAGCAATTCCGGGTTAAAAATTTGGAGATAGGGATGGCCCCATCCTCCAACCAGCAGCCTTGCCTAACCTCTGGATATAGTTTCTACAGGTTCTCCCTTCCCTTTCTTGGGCATTTAAGCTATCAACACACTTCATAATTTATAGTTACTATTCTGTCATTGCTAGTTAAATGAGGAAATATTCTAGTCAGTTTTGGAAGTCTTACTATATAGTCTATGTATCACAAATAAAACCAAACCTTCTGTGCAGTGTTCTTTAATCATACTTTTTTATTTGTTACTTTTTTTTTTGTTCACTTTCATAGAAGGAAGGTGTGTGTTTTCATTTATGTAGAGTATATTTGTATACATGTTTAAATAATCAATAAGATGCAAATATGTTTCTACGCATGTACATATACATGTATATATTGTGTATATATACATTATTATATACATATATATGAACATATATACATAAACATATTATAGATACATAAATACATAGTAGCATTTGACTACATATGTGTAAAAAGATATTGTAAAATGGAAGGAGTGAGAGACGATGGTGTATAATATAACATTCATTATAGAAATTAGATTTGTCGCTACTTATAGAAATAGTGTATACATTATCTCCAAGTCTACTACTTAGGTTTCTGTTTTGAGACAATCTCATGTAATCATAAAAGGAGAAATTCAAATTAGAAAATGACTCTATAAAACTGTCCTCTTGGAATTTTCTTGATTAATGATTGACATGGAAGAGTGCAGCTTACTGTGGCAACTGCAATACCTAGGCAGGTGGTCCTGAGTTGTAGAAAATGTGAGCTGAGAAAGCCAGCTTACTTTTGGTAGAAATCAGAAAGCAGCACTCGTCCGTGATCTCTGCATCAGTCTCTGCTGACTTCCTTTGATGATATCTACTATGACCTGGCATGTATAAGTCAAATAAATCTTATCACTTTTAGTCATAATCTTTGTAAGAGAAATAGAAAGTAAACAAATAAAAACATGTCTCATCTTTTTATAAATTCGACAATTAGTGGATGAAAAGATATAGAGTAATTCACTGACATTAATAAGATTAACAGGTAGTATTTTATTTTTTAATGTCAGGTATTAGGTCTTTCCTATATCTGTATTTAAAAAAAAATTTACCTTGTCTCTGGCAACTTTGCAAAGACTCCTGATCTCCTACTATATCAACTAATTATGCCAAAAACGATTTTTATGGTTAGCAAGGTAGTTAAATGAGTTAAAATGTCCCCCTTCCTGCCAAATAAATTCCATCCAAGGGACACACAGAGAAAATAGAACCTACTGCAACAGTATGTGTTCTGACTTCCAAAGGTGCAAACTAGAATCTCAAATACAGTTTTTGGAAAGTTTCAGTTTTCTATATATTCATGTGTTCAATATCATACAGAAAATCATATAAAATATTTTAAGTGGCAATATTATCTAAAGTAAAAACAAACAAAACAAAAACCATCAACACTTTTCAAAAGACCATATCATAAGTTCTTCTTTAATAAGTTATTTAGAAATCTTTTACAAAATTACATTTATTAATTAATTTGAGTGGAGGCAGGCCCTGTGTGGATGTGCATGTGCCATGAAATGCATATGGAGGCTAATGAATAAACTGCACCAATTTGTATTTTTCTTACACCATGTCAGCTGTGGGATAAAACTTGGGTTATCAGGATTTGTGTCGAAGGTCTTCACCTGATGAGCCATCTCTCCCATCCAGAAGAGCCTTTTTGATGAGATTTTGAACAAAATTATTAAGTGTAGTATATACATGCAAATGTATAAGTTATTGTTCATCTGCTATCTACTTTCAGAAGTAAGCCTAAGCTATAAATTATACTTCCACATAAAATTAAAGCAACACATACAGTCAATAATAGACAAATTTTATTTCTCTAATAAGTAATTATAATGACCAACTTTATAAAATAAAACTTGAGCAAAAATATCCTTGTCAAATTTTTTTCTAGTGACTTACTAACAACCAAACATTGTTATTTTCCTTCACCCAGTTTAATAAGGAACATTAATCATCCATTAGTTGGCTCTAACATTATTTGTTCTAGTCCACAAATAGGACAGCTATGGTTTGAAGTTGTTAGCATTGGAATTCTATTAGGATATACCATTTATCTTGTCCCTTCATATTAGCTCAGTTAATTGCATTTGATTTTTTATTATTCTAGATAATGAAAAATATACACTGTTACATGCAGGACTGGCCCTAAGCAAAATAGTTAAGTGAATTAATGTATTTCTTCGGCTTCTCTGCTCATTACTCTTTTCATATTTAGGAAGAATCCTATAAAAAAGTTATTAACAGGAATGATTGGTAGAACACTGGCTTTTCAAGCATCATTGATAGTGAATGGTCTGAAAATTTGAGCAGTGGAATTTTCCATAAGGCTATTGTTAGTTTGAAATAGTCGTACCTTCAAATGATTGTAAACAGAAGAATCATAATAATGTCAATGAACTAGATATACCACTAGGATTTGAAACAAACCTGATACACATAATCTCTGTATGAGAAAACAGAGATAATTGCTAATAGTGATTTTTATCATGAGCTGACTGGCCATGCAGATTATATGTGTTAACCATTAATGACAATTCGGCTAAAAAATAAATCATGAACAATCTTCTTATTACAAAATTCTACTACAGTTTGTTGTCAATGAGAATGTCTCACAGTGTCTGAAAACAGAATAAAGGATTGGCACTGAGAAGAAATTGGTCAATAACAGCAATTGAACAGAAAAATATTTTCTATGCTAAATTTTCCTATATCTAACTTGCTCTGACAAAGCTAGTATTGACACAGTAGTTTAAATAACAAACTTTGGTTTTTCACATTTCTTAATTTTAGAAGTTTAAGACATAAAAGGAAATAAAGGCAGCCACTTTAGTTAGTCACAGAATTACAGATGATCAAGATCAAGAAGTGAACAAATGTCTGCTGGAGGCCTGCTTCCATTTTTGTAACCAGGGTTCCCTACTCTGCAGCCTCAAATGGTCCACTAAGAGATTCTTTTTTTTTTTCCCCTCTAAGCCTATTAATCCAATTCTTTGGGATTCTGAACTCATGCACTCATTACTTGCCAAATGCCTTGTTTTCAGACAGAAACAATGTTCATTGGTATATGTAAATTTGAGGAATTAGGAATTGAAACTCTATTACCCAAGATAGGGTGAAAATCTGAAGATGAGTTAGTATGGATAGAAGATGAAGCCTTCATCAAATTCCACCCATGAAACCTTAAGGAACCCTGTGGAGGAGGAATCAGAAAAAAATCTAAGAGGTAGAGCAGATGGAAGATACCCAGAAAACAAGTCCCTCTAACTCAATAACATCAAAGTTCACAAGAAGACACAGAAGCTGAGAAAGCATGCAAAGGGCCTGCAAGGGATTGCATCAGACAGTGTCTTATATCTAAAAGAAAAAGTGGGCACATCACCCCATCCCTAATCCAGAATCTATTTCCAAATGATAAGCACTTGGAATGAAAGCTTAATTTTCTTCTCAAATGAAGTCTCAAACTCCTGGGAAGATGCATTAATCTTAAGGGTAGGCTGAATGTGCATCAGTAGATGGCCAACAGCTTTGGAGGTTCCCTCCCTTAAAACAGTATCAGGATTTTTTCATTTCTTTTTATTATTATCGATTCTTTATTCTTTATTTTTATTTTTCTCTCTGGTAAGCCTACTGGTATACATACACATATTCATGTACACATACACACATGCAGATATATTGTGGCTTTGGGTCTTGTGGTTTTATGAAATTCTTGAAGATAAAAATAGGTGGGTCTCTTTTGCCCTTTCTTGAGCTTTTCTTTTCTGTTTGTTTTGCTCTATTCTGAAGTATTTATTTCTGTTGTATTTTACTGTATTATATTTTATAATTTTCCCTTTGCAGCTTGTCTTTTATTAAGAAGTGAAAGGTGTTCTATGTAAATGGAAGGGCTGATGGAGAGGCACTGAAAGGAGTAGAAAAAGATATCTTAATTAGGGCTGTACTGCAGTACTGTGATCAAGGAAACTCTTACACGGACAACACTTAATTGGGGCTGGCTTACAGGTTAAGAGGTTCAGTCCACTATCATCAAGGCTGGATCATGGCAGTGTCCAGGCAGGCATGGTGCATGAGTAGCTGAGAGTTCTGTATCCTCTGAAGTTTGCTAGGAGAAGACTGACTCTCAGACAGCTAGGACCAGGGTCTTAAAGTCCATGCTCACAGTAGTACACCTATTCCAACAAGGCTACATCCCCAAATAATGCCACTCCTTGGGTAAGCATAGTCTCACACCACATTCTAGTTTCTGGCCCCCATATGCTTGTACAAATGTATGACTCTATGGTGGTCATGCCTAGTCATAGTGTAATTAAAAAGCAAAAACACATTTACTTCAAACTTCCAAAGTCCCTATTGTCTATAGCTGTCTTAACAATGTTACTATTTGTGTTTATTGTCTTGCTTGTGCCTTGACTATTTGCATCTATTGTATTACTAGTCCCTCAACCGAGAACTGACCTTCATACTTGCATTTAATTAAAATGTCATGAAAGCAAAAAGGAAGAGAGGGGATCGCATAGGGGTTTCTAGGGAGGGAAAATGGGGAAAGGGATGATGTCTGAAAAGTAAATAAACAAAATATCCAATTAAAAAATGTCCAAAGTTCAAGGTCTCTTCTGAGATTCATCAAATCACTTAACTATAATTCCCAAAGCAAGACAGGAAACAAGGTAGGCAAACGCCAAACCCTGCAACTCCATGTCTGATGCCAAACCACTTTTCAGATCTCCAACTCCTTTTTCATCTTTGTTGACTGCAACAAAGCTCTTTCTCCTGGGCTTGTTCCAGTCCCTGTTACAAGCTTTCCTTGGTATGTATCTCATGGCTTTGGCATCTTTAACATCTTAGTATCTCTGAATAAACTTCAACTTCACAGCTTCTTGTTCCAGTGTC
Organism: Arvicanthis niloticus; assembly: GCF_011762505.2. Taxonomy (NCBI): domain Eukaryota; kingdom Metazoa; phylum Chordata; class Mammalia; order Rodentia; family Muridae; genus Arvicanthis; species Arvicanthis niloticus. The sequence goes on from NC_047667.1 coordinate 33,354,263, forward strand.
TGGGATCCACGGATAATCTTCTGGGCTCCTTTAAAAGGCTTGCCTCACTTCTCCAGCTCTGCCCTATGCAGTACTCGAGGATCTGGTTGACTCCATTCCACTGATGGCACTATTCTTGGTGATCATTCAAGGGTACTGGCATCTACAATATGCTGAGGTTTTCCACTGCAACTAGGCTTCACCAATAGACTCTCAAAGATTACCTTCTTGGTGTCATGCCTCAACCTCTTCACGTGACCCATTAAGTCCTTGGCCATCAACTTCAACAGAGACTGTGTCATCATTCATCATTGGTCTTTTCTGTCCTCTCACATTGCCAAGTCTCAGTGTCTCTCCATGACCTCTCCATACCTTTAGAAGTAGTACCACCTAATGACTCTTACACATTACCTAGTTTAGCTCCAGTACTAGGTATAACCTTTGCCATCTCTGGAACACAGCTTCTCTGTGCTCTCAGAAAATGATTCCCAGAAGATTTCAAGGCAGTGATGCTGGTCATTTCTTTATCACTGCTAATTTCTTAGCTCCAGAAAACCAGCATAAGTTTCCTAGTAGTCACTTCTATTCTGTACTCTAAAGTCAGATCACATGGCCACATTTGACAAGTTCTGCTGCTTGCTGAGGCTGCATTTTGCCCTCCCTTACTCTATTACCAGCTTTTTGTCTGCTAACTCCCTCACAGTGTATGCTTGGCTGTTCTGAAACTTGTTATGTAGACTGTCCTGGAACTCAGAGATCAGCATACTTGTCTTGTGAATGCTTGGATTAAAGGCTTGTACCACCATGCCGGGACTTAAGCTTTTCTTCACCTAGAACTTGGTCTATCCCAGGTTGCCTTTGAACTTGGACATCTGCTTGCCTTTGCCTCCTGAGATTAAAGACTTTTACCACTATGCTTGGACCTAAACTGTGCTGGGTGGGATCTTTTTCCAAGGTCAACACTCCTTTAATTCAATTTAATATCATTGAACACAGGATTCAGCTTCATTTTACTTCCTGGTGCACCTTTATTACTTGAACAATACATTTTATATTTTTCCTTTCTCAACTTGTTTCTTTCTATTAAACCCCTCTTTATAAGAGGTAACATTAGTAACCACTCAACTGAAGTTATACAAGTCTGTTTGAGACTTCCTTTGTCAAACCAATTACTCTAAAGCTCTTTATTTTAGCCTAAGGCAGACTTTTTGGACAATGGCAAAATCAACCAAGTTCTTCATCAAAATATCACAAAAACAGATTCTAGGACAGTACTGAAATTCTTCTTCATTAAAACAGTTTGGGCCAAGTCTGCACAGTTTAAATCACCATCAGGACAACCATATTCCATATTGCTAGTAGGATGGTCCTTTAAGCCCCACTCAAAGCATTCCATTCCATGGCTTTCTACATCCAAAGTCCCAACATCGACATTCTTCTTAACAAAATCATTAGCAGGTCTATCAAAACAGTATTCTAGTACCTGCTACCAACTTCTAATTTAGTTTGGGTTTACTAGTGAACAGACACCATGACCAAGGCAACTCTTATATGGACAACATTTACTTGGGGCAGACTTATAAAATCAGAGGTTCACTCCATTATCATCAAGGCTGGAGCATGACTATGGCCAGGCAGGCATGATGCAGGAGTTGATAAGAGTTTAACCTCTATACCTGAAGGCTGCTAGGAGAAGACTGACTTCCAGGCAGCTAGGATGAGTATCTTAAAGCTCATTTCAAAATGGCACACATGCTCCAACAAGGTCACATTTCTTCCACCAAGGCCATACCTCTAAGTATAATTCCTTGGGCCAACCATATTCAAAGTACCATAAAAGGAAACTATATTAAATGAATATTACATGAAAAATCTATTTTCAATAAAAGAAAAGTGATATCACCTGGTACTTAGTCTTTATATGGTAGGAAATGTTATAGCAGATGTCTATATAAATATAATTTTCCAAAATCTAACAATGTTACTTACCTTGTAATATGTAAACTCGATACTATGTGTAATTCTGAGAATACAAACAAAAGTGAATACAGCAGAGTAACAGTATAGCTCCTAAGATTAAGGTGGCTAAATACATGTTACCTATATGTTATGAAGAAGATTTCTGTTCAATACAAATGTGATTTTCCTATGTTCTATGACGAACATAGTATTGTATTCAATTCAAAATGTTAATATTGTCTTACCATCAGGTTTTGGTGGGCAACCAATAATCATGATATAGCCTATATTTATATTTTCTTCCCATCTTATACCTGATACTAGGATTTGGCAAGCTATGGTTGTGGGCATAAGCACATGGTTGTGTAGGCTAACTGTAATGTGTGTGTGTGTATGCATGTGTGTGCATGCATATATGCCTGTGTATAAAAGATTATAGGTTTCCATGATGTTTGTCAAACAAACTTAAAGTTAATTTTCCTCTCACAACTTCCTCCTCTGTCCTAAAGCCTACCCCTTCCTCAATTAAAGCTTCTCCTAATTGTTTCTTATTCTACTTTCATATTGCCTGTTCTATATTCCTTCCTTAAGATCTGACTTCTCCTTACTGAACAGGATCTTTTTCTAGTCATCAGTGATCTTATCCAGTTAAGAACACTGAACAATGTATCAAGAAATGACCATGATGCAACAATGCCACAAAGTTTATAGAGGTAACCAATCATATTATGAGTTTATTTAAGTCCAACTTCTTATGAAGAAGGAAATCTTATATTGCATATTTGGCCAAGAACCCATAGGTAAGTAGCCAACAGGCCACCAAGGTGAATCTACTAGTATTGATTTGCTAAATGAAAATAGCATCAAATTGCACTGTAAGTTTATATCTCTACATGTATATTATTTTATCTCTACATCTCATAGAAGTTCCTTCCAGTAGGTTAATGGAGAAGCTTATAGTAGGGAAAAGTACAGAGAATAAGTTGCTGGAGTCTTAAGTCACAACTGGGACATTTATGTGTCACATTCTGTAGCCAAGACTCAATGATTATTGCAACAGAGTGGAGAGTGGTCAGAATGATTGTCAGAACCAGAGTTCAAAAAAGGAGAAAGCAAAACAGGTCTTTCTCGAAAGGATAATACTGTTACACTCATAAATTCTAAACATAATACCAAGTCAGACAGTATTATAGCAGAGATCAGGTAGAAGCTTATGAGCATCTATCTCTAAGTGAGAATTCATGAAACTGACGGCCTTTGGAAGAGGAGGTATTATTTTTTTTATAAGTGTATGGGTGTATGTAGGTCATTCATGCTCTAGTGAATAGTACCAAACTGATAATTGTGTGGGCAAAAAACCCTTTGAGTCTATAAATTATTAAATAGTGAAAATAAAAATGTAAATTTGGGAGGCATTTGGAGATGAGAAGGATATGCAAATAACAGAGGGAGTTGGATTAAAAATGATGAAATTACATTGAATAGAATTCTCAAAGAAGTAGTTATTACATGGGAAAGACTTGCATTATATTGAATGGGAATTTAAATGATCTTTGAATTTCTCAAAATGAAAATATATAATACCTATAGTATTCTGTTCAGAAAATGGAGAAAAATGCTGCAAAAGAATAATAAATATACTAGAAAAGAATCTTCATAAGGTTGAGCCTTTCCTCATCTATGAAGTACCTTCCAGACCTCTCTGAGGTGCATAACAAGCTACATGTATTTACAGATGCAAGAAAAACAGTGAAGGCATGCCTAGAAGTAAATAAGGCATATCAGAGTTTTGTGAGAAGCAACTAATGTCATGTGGTCTACCATGAACATATGGCCAACTGTAGCCTGCATAGATCATAGACATTGAAATCCATATATCAGTGCATTTCTGAACTGTGAACTAGCTTCCACATATAGTTCAGCACATATAATTGAGTATAAACTAAATATATACAATTATATATGAAAGGACTACTAGCTTACATATTAGATCTTTCATATTTTATGTCTTTATGTATTTATTTACTTACTTCTTTATTTTTTCACTTTACATCCCACTCATTGCCCCATTATTAGTCACCCCTCCCAAAATCCTTCACACCATCCCTTCTCCCCTTTTTCATTGAGTGGATCAGGGCCTCCTGGGTATCTCACTACCCTGCCAAATCAAGTCTCTGAAAGACTCGGCACATTCTCTCCCACTGGGGCCAAACAAATCATCCCAGCTAGAAGAACATATCCCACATTTAGGCAACATCTTTTGGGATAGCCCCTACTCCCATTGTTTGAGACCCACATGGAAACCAATCTGCACATCTGCTGCATATGTGTGAGTAGGCTTAGGTCTAGACTGTTTTCTTTTGTTGGTGGTTCAGTCTCTGAAAACCCCAAGGGTGCAGGATATTTACCTCATTTGGTCTTCCTGTGGAGTTTCTATCTTTCCTTCTATTCTCCCATAAAAGTCCCCATGCTCCATCTACTGTTTGGCTGTAGATGTCTGAATCTGTCTGTGTCAGCAGTTGGGTGGATCCTTTCAGAGCAAAGCCATTCTAGACTCCTGTCTGCAAGCATAAAAGAGTACCATTAATAGTGTCAGAGATTGGTTTTTGCCCATTTGATGAGTCTCTAATTGGACCAGTTACTGGTTTGCCATTCTCTTTCTCTTACACTCTGTTCCATCTCCTGCCCCTACATTTTTTGTAGACAGGGTAAATTATGAGTCAAATGCTTTGTGGTTAGGTTGGTGTCCCTTTTTCTCCACTGGAGTTTCTGCCTGGCTATGGCAGGTGTCCTCTTCAAGTTCTAAATCCCCAACACTGTGCATCACAGAGTAGGTCACCCCATTGATTCTTATAAGCCTCCATTATCTCAGGTCTCAGTCAAATTTTAGAGATGCCACCTTCATTCCCACCACTATCAGTTGCAGATTTCCATCCATTCTCATGGCCATCTGGTCATCTCTCCTGTCCCTCACCCCAACGAATTCTGAACCCTCCAATTCTGTTACCCATCCTCTCTCTGATCAAATTTCCTCCCTCCATTTGCCTCTTACAAGTATTTTCTTTCCACTACTAAGGGAGATTCAGTAATCCTTGTTTGTCCTTTATTTCTTGTTTAACTTTTTGTGTATGTGGATTATATGATGGGTACCTGCATTTTATGGCTAATATCTACTTATAAGTGAGTACATAGCATGCATGTACTTTGGGGCCTGGATTTCCTCACTCGGGATGATATTCTCAAATTCCATTCATTTGCCTGGAAAATTCATGATGTCTTTGGTTTTAATAACTGAACGATATTACATTGTGTAGATGTATGAAATTTGCTTTATATATTCTTCAGTTCAAGGACAACTAGGTTGTTTACAGTTTCTGGCTATTATGAATAAAACTGTTATGAACATATTTGAGCACGTGCTTTTGTAGGATATGCTCAGGAGTGGTATAGCTGGGTCTTGAAGTAGAACTATTTCTAGTTTTCTGAGAAACTGCCAAATTGATTTCCAAAGTGGTTGTACAAGTTTGGACTCCCACCAACAATGAAGAAGTATTCCCCTTGTTCCACATCCTTGCCAGCATGTGCTGTTTCTTGAGTTTTTGATCATCTTAGTCATTCTGATTGGTATCAGAAAGATTTCCATTTCCCTAATGACTAAGAACTCTGCATATTTCTTTAAGTATTTCTAGGCCATTTGATATTCCTCTGCTGACAAATCTCTGTTTATCTCTGTATCTAGTTTTTAAATTGAGTTAATTACATAAATGTATACAATTATATATAAACCAACATTACTACTAGTACACATATTATGTCTACAATATTTTTTAAGTGTTAGAGCATACTGTTATTTAAAATATACTATAAGTCAGAATGAAATTTTTTGTCAAAAGAATCATGTATTTTGTATTTACCTGTATCACTGACAAATTCCTCTCAGATTATGCAAGTATACTCTATGGTATATGCATAGTGATAAAACTACTTTGTTTCTCAGAATGTGTACACTTAATTAAGTGCTACAAACGTGGATCTAAATTTAATAACATAGGTAAATCCACATTGATTTATTTATTTATGTATCACCAATCTTTTTTAGGTTAATCTGAGTGGTTCTTCAGCTGGCCTTAGAAGGTATAAATACGCATCTCTTTTCAGTTTAATATGCAGAAGGTGAGATGTTTTAGCCTGCAAAGCTCACTATGACTAGTTCTTTATAATATGAAACAGAATAATCTGGAGTATTTGTTGGAAAGTCTACACAAAAACAACAGTACCATCACCACCACCAACAGAGTGACTCTTTTCTTATATTTTTCTTCACTGGATTTAACTAGACCAAAAAAGGCATAAGGCAAACATTATCTTATTTTGGACAATGAGTTATGGCCATTTGTAAAAGGTTTTAAAAATTTCTATTACAAAATAATTACATAAACAGGACATATTTGTGATGATTTTTTTCCTTTTTAATGAATTAATAAATCATTTTATTGGTATGCACTCAACAGCTATTTATGTCTGTTTCACTCTTGGAGTTATAAAGAGCCTAATACAAATTCAGTTTACTTATAAAATGAAGTTTACATGGACAGGAAATGGAAAAGACAAGCTTTTTAAAATAACATTTTTCTATTTATTTTACTAAAGACCAGATATTTTTCACAAAACACACCAGATTATAGTTTCCCTTCCCTCCAATCCTGCCCCGACTTGCCTACTCTTCATATCTACATCCTAGAAAAGGACAAGTTTCTAAAAACAATGTCAAACATGACATAGTCAGGAGTCACAAAAAATTATATATACATGCTTATAAAATATATACAGAAGACCTGTTGTAGCTCCCATGTGGACCATCTGCTTGCTATTTCAGGCTCTGTGAGCTCATATTTTTCCTTTATTAGTTTATTCAGAGGACTGTGTATTGATGAGTTCGTCCATTCCCTTTGATGCTTGCAATCTTTCAATCCCTTCCTCCTCCTCCTCTTCTTCCTCCTCCTCCTTCTCCTCCTCCTCTTCTTCCTCCTCCTCTTCTTCTTCCTCTTCTCCCTCCTCCTCCTCTTCCCCTTCTTCTTCCTCCTTCTCTTCCTCCTCCTCAAAAGGGATTTTCTGACCCATGAAGAATTTGATGCAAAGCTCCAATTTAGACACATTGTCTGCATATGGGACTCTGTATTTCTACCAATATGCTGCTAACTGAAGCCTCTCTGATGATGACTAGCTGTTTCAACATTTACTCTATTATGAATAAAGATACAATGAATATAGTTGAACAAGTATTTTGTGATAGGATAGAACATCTTGGGGATTTGTTCCCAAAAGTGGTATAATTAGATCTTTAGGTAGATTGAGGTAGTTTTCTGAGGAACCGCAATATTGATTTACATTCACTTTTGCACTCACAAGCAATATAAGAGTGCTCTCCATGCTCAGCATCATCACCATCATGAACTGTGACTTGTGGCATTCCTTGAACATTGCAGTTCTGATTAAAATGTTAATCTAATCTTGATTTAACTTTGGTAAGTGGTACCTAAGGAGAAAGTTATTTATTTATTTGAAATTTTCCAGCTTAGTGGGATACAGCTTTTTTAAGGTACATACTTATTTTTCACTGAGTTTCCTCAGTTGTTTTTTTTCCTTGTTTAATGCTCAGCTCACGTTCTACTATTACTACTACTAGAAGTAGTTACTTTATTTACTTACATTTTATATATTGATCCCCTTCACAGTATCTCCTCCACAACCTCCCTCCTCCATTAACCCTCCCATTTTTCTTCTAAGATGTTGCTCCCCACACACCAACACATTCCCATCTCATATCTCTAGGATCCGCCTTTGCTGGGAAACAAGCGTCCACAGAACCAAGCACCTTCCCTCCTGTTGATGCCAGATAAGGCCATCCTCTGCTACTTATGTAGCAGGAGGCATAGACCGACTCATGTATACTCTTCAGTTGGTGGCTTAGTTCCTGGGAGTTCTGTAGGGTCTGGTTAGTTAATACTATTGTTCTTTCTATAGGATTGCAATCCCCTTCAGATCCTTCAATCCTTCCCCTAACTCTTCCATTGGAATTCCTGGGCTCAGTTTGATGGTTGGCTGTGAGTATCTATATCTGTATTAGTTGCTCCTGGCAGGGCCTCTCAGAGGACAGCTATACCAGGCTCCTGTCTGCAAGCACTTCTTGGCATCAGCAAAAATGTTGGAGATGTGTCTGCAGATGAAATGAATTCCAAGGTAGGCCAGTCTCTGGATGGTCTTTGCTTCAGTCTTTGCTCCAATTTTTGTCCCTATATTTCATTTGGACAGAAACATTCTGGGTTAAAAACTTTGAGATTGATGGGTGCCTCCATTCCTCAACCGGGACCCATGCCTATCTACTGGAGGTGGTCGCTACAGTTTTTAATTTCCTCTTTTTTTTTTTTTTTGACTATTTCTGCTATCTCCACTATGACCTGGGAGTCTTCTGCATCCCTGGCATCTGGGACTTTCTTGTAGTTTACCCCTTCTGTTCTCCCTGCCCAATTGCCACATATTTCTAGTGTTGTTGTTATCCTCTTTGTATTACTGATTTTGTTAATATATCTATTCTTTCTGCATCTTTTAGTTAGCTTGGATAAAGTTTTGTCTATCTTGTTGATTTTCTGAAAGGACCAACTTTTTCATTGCTTATTTGCATTCTCTTCATTTCTATTTTGTTGATTTTAGCCCTCACTTTGATTATTTTTTGTGCACTCCTCTTGGGTAGGCAACTTCTTTTTGCTTTAAACATTAGGTATTCTGTCAAGTTGCTAGTATAAGAGATTCTAATTTACTCATATATGTGGTTAGTGATATAAATTTTTCTGTTAGTACTAACTCCATCATGGTCTGTATTCATTTTCATTTAATTCTAGAATTCCTTAATTTCTTTTCTTATTTCTGTTTTTATCCATTTCTCATTCAATAAAGAGTTGTTTAGTTTCTATAAGATTGTAAGTTTGGTTGTTTATGCTGTTGTTGATATCCAGTTTAATTGTGGTATTCTAATAGGGTGTAAGGAGTTTTTCAATTGCCTTGTATGTGCTTCATGTCTGAGTAAGTGGTCAGTTTTGGAGAAAGGTCCATAAGGTACTGAGAAGTAGATTTATCTTTTGTGTTTGGGTGATATATATTTTGCAAGTATCTATTAAGTAGGTCCTGGGTCCATTTAGCTTAAAATGCCTGTTAACCCCAGAATTTATCTGTTTAGTTTTTTTCTAGATAACATATCCATTGGTGACAGTGGGGTATTTAAGTCTTCTACTATCAGTCTGTAAGAGTCAATATGTGACTTAAGTTGTCATAGTGTTTCTTTTACAAACTGTGTATCCTTCCATTTTGGACATAGATGTTAAGAATTCAAATGCTCTTGACTCCTCTGGCTTGCTCAGTTCTGTCCAACACTCTTGCACCAGACTCTAGAGCTCCTGCTGATGTTTAGCTGTGGGTCTGTGCATCTGGGTTTAAGATGATTATGGGTCTAGGTTCTGATTTCTGGATTTGTCTTTGTTTGTTGTGCTTTTTTTATCGTTTGGTTTCTGTTTTCTCTTTGGAGACTGGTTGCCTGTTTTACAGACCTCTTATGCTGTAACGTTCACAGAGTCCTGTTTCTATGGATCATAGGATGATGTATCTTTTTTTTTTTTTGAGAAGGGAGAGCTTTAAATGGATCCACAGGAGGTGTTCAGGGTTCAAAGGAGGCTGCCACTAGCATTATATTCCAGTTATATGAATGAGAACTAGGGAGTAGGTTTTGGGGAATAGGGAGAAGGGAAAAGATATGTTGGAGGCAGCATACCTGACTTTCTGGCAGGTGTAGTTTACTGTGGTTTACTTCTTGCTACAGACTAAAAATGATGGAGAGATTTTTGAAGATTAATGATGTTCACCTATGTTTAAACAAAACTGATCAAACAATAAAAAGGTTCAAATAATGAGAATAAGAAAAAATATGCAATATCCAATAAAACAAATTGTATAATGTAAAAACTATAAAGACGATGAAATGGAAGGAGGTTATTAGAGCAAAGAAAAAGACCAGTGAGAGGTGGTCGCGGGATAAAAGAAGGAACACAGTATAATATGATCAAATGCATTATATGCACAAACTAAAGTTTCTATGGTACTCATTTTATATATATAATTTTATATGAATGGACTATTATTTTATTATATTTATATTTTAAAAAGTTGCAGATTACAATAAACTCAATAATAATCATATGAAATGCATCTTCCAAACAATGTTATTAAACACCAAAAATTAGTAATTTGTGCTATGCCTAAACTGGAACTTAAAACTTATGGTCATATATTATTACTTAATGGATGAGAAATCTTTCCAAAATGTCTTACAGTGATGAATTTGCAAGTGAGTTAACTGCATAAATCATGAACAGAAGTAAATTGAAAAACTATAAGTTAACCTTAAATGTTATAGAGAATGTTTAAGTTTATTAAACATTATAAAGAGATCATGAATGATGATAAGGAACACAACAATTCCATACACAAAGCCACCAACTCTATTGGTTGCCTATTTGTCAGCTCCAATGGTAAAAGTTACAACATGCTGCAATAGAATTGCTCTGTGATGACCTAAATGACTGCTGTCTTAGAGAAAGTGATAAAAAGAGACTCAATTACAAGATAGAAGCCTTATCATAAATTGCCAGTCTGTAAATAAAATATATTGTTAGACATATTTGAGGTGAGATGTGAGATGAAATTTAGTTCATATAAGAACTCTGAGAATCAGAAATAGTAAACCATTTATTTGCAAAAAACGTATATAAATTGATTTCAAGAGTGATATGAATCATATTATCTTTAATTTAAATACAAATGCAAAAAGCAAATACATGCAATCTTTTCTTAAAATAAACCCTAATCTCTGTTACCACAGTAATAATGAATCACTTAAGCTTAAATGCACTCTGTCCTCTTTCTTTGAATTAAGGCTACTTCCGTGTTCCTTATGTATAATAGAAAACAGAAATGGCATAAAGGGTCAACCTTTCTTCACAAAATGAGAACCAGGGCCACTCTACAAAAATCAGGTTAATTAAAAAATATGAAAAAATAAAAATGTAAAAATATTTGTGAAATTCTCACATAAAATCAAAAGCATATTCTTTGCTTTATGAAAAATTTCTAGGATGGACATGTGTAATAATTTTTTAGGATTGTACAACATGAAGAAAACATTGTAATCTTAGTTTAATAACTATAGTCTGTATCATGAATTGTACTGCAAATTTCCAAACAATGTATCACTATAATTAAACAATAACTTATGTATTGTTTTATCACATGTGACATATGAAAATGCAGTGTAGTCCTTACTTTATACTGTATCTATATATAAATATACTCATTTTTATGTTCTCATTTCTTTACTATCTGTATATAATCAATAATATCATATATAATTCTGGTCAACAGTAATATCAAGTGGGGTCAGTTTTATTTTTGCCTCATATGATGAAAACAATAACCTAAACCAACAGTACTTTATAAGTACATTATATTTTGTATGTCTTCAGAAAGTCAGGAATTATTCCAAAGGATTTGTTTCTAATTCCAGTTCTTGGTTTTATGTTTTTCTCTCTTTCTTCCCAGGAAACCAATGTTTCTCCTTCAAGATATGAACACTTGCAAATATAAGTAGGGTTCCAGCGGAAAACCAAACATCACTGCCTGTCATTCAGTGAAGATTTTAAATATAACATGAAGGGAGCTAGTGTGTTTTCACAAGAGAAAGCTAAGCTGGAGTTCAGTGAAGGGCCGAGTGGTACTAGGGGATTAGGTACCATCACAGGAAGTAGGCATAGATATAAAGGGAATTCACTGAGAGGCCTTAGAGAAATAAGAAGACAGCAGAAAAAAAGCAAACTATAGAGCAGAAAAAGAAAATTTAACTCAGTATATAAAAGATTTAGAAAAACAACTGCTCAAGTCCATGAGACTTTTTAGAGAGGTTAGTAAAGGTCAAAAGGTATAGAGAGTGCTGAACCTGTGAGAGAAAAGGCACAATGGTAAGAGAAGATAGAAAACCCTGAACAAAGCAGGCTTGAAATCAAGAAAAGGTGCTTGTGCTGAATTTCATGCTGTCCCTTGTAAAAAGTACATCTTTGGGAAACAGGGCCCCAGCATGATCATAGTATATGCACTATTTGACAAGGTTAAACAATTTTAATCTACTTTAAATACTTGTAAAGTGAAATAATTAGATTTGGTCTAATGTGTTTGAAAATAAAACCTACTTGAAAACACATATTTGTATAATGTTTAGGTCAGGGTTCTTTGGCTTTATGGCTTCTTGAATGTTTGTGAAAATATACAAATAAAAGCTACTTCCCAGAAGAAGAATATTTTAAAAATACACAGATATTTTAAATTAATTTATTTCATTGACTTCACTAGTAGTGAAAGTAAGAAATACATGCCATTTCCCTTTTTCAGGCAAAAATTAATGGCTTCAATTCTAAAAGAAAATATAAAATGGATCTAAATATTAAAAATAAAGTTTAAAGTGATGAAAATTTTACCTAAGAGTAAATTTTAGTTTGAAACTAATTAATTTAAATAAAAAATTTAAATTTGAAGTTATTTTTGGTTTAGCAGCTTCTATGTGAGCTAAGCCTTTGATTTGCTTATATAATTTGTTTCAATGAAAAAGTACCCAAATCTCAGAATGAAAATTTAGTAAAACCCAAACATACATATTGCATGTCTGACATTAACAAGAAAAAGGGAAGTTGTTCCCATTGAAATGAGATTCAACCATGCCCTGTATTATTTCTCCTAGCTAGTAGAGCAATTTCTTTCAGGGTGAGATTCACAGTGTCTGCACTTAATGAGTTGCCATATTGGAATGTGTATATTCTATGCCTTTACTCTATCTATGTTCTAAATTTAATTTAAGTTCTCCTTTTTCTCTCAAAATTATTTTATGTCACACTATCTACTAACTATATGTCATACTAACTATATACAATTTTTTTACTATAGTTATAGATTTTAGAATTTCAGACATTTAGTTAAAAAGGATCCAAGATATGCATTTTATTATGATTAATTTAAAAAGTAAATGTGCTTAAAATATTTTTTCATTGAGTTATCATTTCAAGATTGAAATAAAATAGTGAATGATCTTGATCCAATCATGTTTAGTGAAAATTTTTAAGTACTAGAACTTCTTTAAAGATATTTTCAAATGTGGGTGTGTAGTTTACTAATTTAGCCTTAGAGTACAATCCAATCATGAGAAGACATGAAAAACTCTCATATCTGAACACATTTCTAACTTTTGAGATATTTGAGTAAAATGATTCTTATTATCACTCAGATTTCATTTTAAGTTTAAAATATGTTTTCAGGATTACCATTTTACAAAACTGTATGGATCTGTAATTGTATTTTATGACAAGATGCTCACATTTATTTGCATAAGTAGGTATTAACTCTAACTTCAAGAAAGAAAAAGTTGTGTTCTTGTTCATGAGAGCTATCGAGTCTAGATTCCAGATGGCTGCATTACACTTACATATTTTTATGTATTAGTTACAAGGATGTAGTATATACAAAGATTTCCAATGCAAATCCTTTAATAAAATGCCCATCCCTCATCTATGTAATATTGGGTTCAAACATAAGGAAAGAAAGAAAGGAACACAATTTCCTGTGTCCTGCTCTTTCCTTCACTATTATCATCTAATATTGTTGGCGCAGTATGTAGTCTAACTCATGAGTTAACAGGGAAAGTTTTTCCTCAAGGGTCATTACTCTGATCTTTAGCTTTTTATAAGTATCCAATTTAGTATACATCATGAAACTATTAATCTTATCAGCCATATACCTACTTATCTGCTCACCCACCCACCTGCCTAATTTTGTTGTGTTCATTATTACTATTCACTTATAATGAACTATTATACTGACTGTAGAAAATGTTGATTTTGTTTATCTAGTAAAATGAAATAACAGGAAAATTACATTATAAGACAAGGTTCCAATAAATATAGTTTTTTTTTAGTAATTATGTGCAGAAGATACTTGTTCTTAGAGACAAAAACCAAGCAAATCTGAATGAACATAAAAACCTACTACCCAAGAAGAATTTACCAGAAGAATATACAATATTTTTAAATAAACTGTTGTTATTTTACAGGTAAATATCCTTAAAATAAAATGCTTTGTTTCAAACGTAGCTGTATTCTTCTGATGTTTACATACTATGAGTTTGTATCCCAGGGACATTATATTTAAGCTTGTATGGAGAAGAACTAGAGTGATGGCTTCCTAGCTTATGGGAGGTGAGCAGTAGTTGTTCAGCACTTGACATTCTTGTCTGTTCTCTAGACTTTATAAAGAGGTCCTAACTTATTCACTCCTTTGAACCTCAAAACTTGCTTTCTAAGCCTAAGATTAACAACTCAAAGGCTTTCCCTACATGTGGAGCATCTGCTATGTCATCGAGGCTTTAAAACTCCAGAGCTATCAACTAAATATACATCTTTTTCTTAAGTAGCCCACATGTATCTTATAATAGTTAAAATTAGCAGTTGATTAATACACAATGTTAAAAAGTCATCAAGCTAAGATATGTTTAAACTCAAACCAATAAGAAATTGAATCTTAAAATTTTGTCATTTTAATTAATTATATTGAAAACATTGCTATGACACGTTTTATGAATCAAGAGATTTATTTACCTGTTGTGCATTATCTCCGCACTTTATTTTTAGAGCAATTTTGGATATACAGAAAAATAGAGCAGATGGTCTGGAGATTTGCCAAATCACACTGCTTTCTCTATTTTTGTTAACATCTTCCTTTAGTGTAATATATTTGTTACAATTAATGAACCAACACTGAAACATTATCAGCTCCAAGCTATCATTTAATCAGATTCCCTTAGCTAGTCCTTGTTCTTGCTTTTTTGGTTCCCAACTTTAATCCTGGAGTATCGGCTGGTTAGTTGTCATGTCTTTAAAGGCTTTTCTTGTTTGTGACAATTGTTTTGACTCTCCTTTTTACCCATCCTCTTTGTAGGTCTAAAGAAGTATAGGTCAGACCATTTATAAACTGATCTACTGGAATTTGTTCAATTTGGAGAGTGAGTAGAAGGGTTTTAATATATAGAATACAGAAGCATAACAAAGGCTTAGCTGAGTGACAGCTATGATGCCAGATGTCAGAGAAATAGAATAAAACAAATGGTCTAAGGGAAAGAAAAAGAGGTACAACTTCAATTCATTGTAACTCTAGTATAAGGAAAGAGATGAAAAGAAAAGATCTCCAATTTGTCCTGTTTCTTTTCCATTGTGGATCAGTGTGCTGCTCCAATATTTAGTAGGTCAGAACCAATTTGTGGTTCAGCTTCAAGCTGAGAAAAATTTGAACTGATATCCTTCCTTCATGCACCTAGTGGAAAAAGATAAATGTCTTTAGTTAATTAATTAATTAATTAATTAATATTAAATTATCTCCACTGCAGGGCCACTACCCACCTCAGTGGTTTATGATGTTCCCTAATGAAAGACACACATACAGCCTTTATATTTTAATATGCCTTAATTTGACAATAGCTTGGTGACTGCCTACCCTCCATACTGCTGAAATGTACATCCCACTGATAATTTCTGAGTTACTACTTACTAATTCATATGTTTCACCTAGCCATGTGGACCCATTTGTGGTGACCTCTGGGTGGCACTTTCTTAGCCCAGAGCCCAGGGCACTCTCCTTGCTTCTCTAGCCCATCACTGCCTCTGTTTCTCTACTTTGTCCACACTCTCCTAAAGCATGACAGATCATATTTCTCTCTTTCCTCCTCCCCATCCCAAGCCAGAGAAATCCTAAAATCCTGACCTTGTCTGTCCTACCCAGCTGTTAGCTGCTGGCATCTTTATTTACGAATCAGAACCAACTGAGGGCAGGTTCCCCAATGCTACATGCCAACCCTCTTGTGCAAACAGTTTTGAGAACATAATTAGCATTCATAATACAAGCAGTTACAGAAAAAGACAGATTCAGAGCTCAATAAAAATACTTCACTTTCAGGCCTCTTTTTGCTGTGTAGGAGGATTCAACAGAGTAGTCTGGGGATGGTCCCTGATCAAGGATGTGTGAGAGTGAGATATATACCACTCCTCTTTCAGGAATTGCTATAAACAGACTAAGACACAGTCCAGTTTAAAGAAAGTAGCCTTTTCCACTTTGAGACAGTTCAGGCAAGTAAGTTGTCAGTCCTAAGAGAGCACATACATAAGTTGAGTCAGGAGAGTTTCTCTTCCATCAGCTATGTTTCAGTGCATTACATTACACTCACTCTCTCATGATGTGTGAATGCAGATGTTCACCATGGTGACTATATTGAAGAAATTCTGAAAAATGAAGCTTATTTGTTCTGCACTGCACCTATGCTATTTTTTTTAATATATCATCACATGTATTTAATCCTGATGATATCAGGAAAATTCAGAATAGTATTGAGAAGGTGCTGAGGAAGAAGAAATCTTGGATTCTGTGGATTGTAGTCTGAAACATGGGAAAACAAACAACAACAAAATAACAGCAGCAGCAGCAGCAACAACAACAACAAAGCCCAGGTATTTCTAAAGACTAAAACTACAATTATGTTGTACATAAACACCATTATTGGTTGCATAGCTACAGGAATCCATATCATTTTGTGTTCTAGTTTGGCAACTACTTCTGTATATGCTGACCTAAAATAATTTTGGAGAGGAAAGAATTTATTTCATCTTATATCTTACAGTAGTACATTATGAATGGTAGTCAGGACTAGAAATGAAATATGAACTTGGAGGCAGGAACCAAAGAAGAGGCTATGAAGGAATAGAATTACTATCTTGTGCAAACTGATTTTTTACTCCAGGTGTTCAGGGATGGCACTTGCCATCATCATTCAAGAAATCATCTGTCAAGAAAATTGTCAATGATCTTTTACCTACTCAACAATCTGATGGAGATTTTTTCTGAACTTAATTTTGCGTTTCAGTTTGAATTCTGTTAGACTATATTTGATGAAAGAAAGAAAGAAAGAAAGAAAGAAAGAAAGAAAGAAAAGAAAAGAAAAGAAAGGAAAAGAAAAGAAAGGAAAAGAAAAGAAAAGAAAAGTAAGATTTTCTCAAAGAACCAGCTCTTGGTTTTGTTGATTCTTTGTACAGTTCTTTTTGTTTCTACTTTGTTAATTTCAGCCCTTAGTTGATTATTTCCTGCCATCTATTCCTCTTGGGTGTATTTGCTTCTTTTTGTTCTAAACCTTTCAGATGTGCTGTGAAGCTGCTAGTGTATAATCTCTCCAGTTTCTTTTTGAAGTCATTTAGAGATATGAGTTTTCTTTTTAGGACTGGTTTTATTGTGTCCCATAAGTTTGGGTATGTTTTGCCCTCATTTTCATTAAATTCTAAAAAGTCTTTAACTTCTTTCTTTATTCCTTCCTTGACCAAGACATCATTGAGTAGAGTGTTATACAACTTCCATGTTTATGTGGGCTTTCTGTTGTTTTTGTTGTTATTAAAGAACAGCCTTAGTCCGTGGTGATCTGATAGGATGCATGAGATTATTTTAATCTACTTGTGTCAATTGAAGATGGTTTTGTGACTGATTCTATGGTCAATTTTAGAGAAGGTACCATGAGGTGCTAAAAAAAAAAAAAAAAAAAAAAAAAAAAAGGTATTTTTTTGTTTTAGGATGAAATGTTCTATAGATATCTGTTAAACTCATTTGGCCCATCACTTTTGTTAGTTTTACTGTGTCTCTGTTTAGTTTATGTTTCCAAATGTCTATTGATAAGAGTGGGGTGTTGACCCTTATAGAAGCAGAAGGAGGGGGGATGGGATAATGGGTTCCTGAGTGGTGGAGGGAATGGGGTAAGGGGATAAAATTTGAAATGTAAATAATATATACAATAAAAGAGGGGGAAAAAGCTGTTAGAACCAACATCTTTAATAAAATGTCAGTCCTCTTAAAAAATATCTTGATACTAAAATTTGTTTTAAGAATTGTATATTGCAGAATACACAGCCTTGGTGTATCTACTCATCAAGCAAGCTGAGCAGACCTGCTCAAATCTCTGAGGTCCTGGAATTCCCATCTGGATACAGTGAAGACACAGCATCAGAGGCTTATCAATTTACTCTCCCCCCCCCACCCCTCTTCTAATATCTCAACACCCATAATCAGCTTGAGGAAATTAATGAAGAGTCAGCACCCCTATTCCCTGCGCTTGGGGACTAAGATGGTTAATATTGGGCTGTCTTTCTAGGGAAAGGTAATGGCTTTGTGGGAATAGGGAGGATTAGCTACGATTTATTGCATAGCCATAACCTATTGGTAGAAATCTGTACAATTATTATTAAGATGAAGTTATAACTTCTTAAATGGCACAAATTTATTTTGATTACAAATTTAAGGTTTTTATTGGTATGAGCTTCTTATTGATATAAAAGTGAGATGACTATTGATACTCTTATGGGCATTGTACCTGTATAACACATTTAGGAATACAAGGCTTAGACCCAGTCCTTCTTTAACTTTTTTTAACAGATTTGAAATGGTTAGCCTGTGAGTTAAGGGACTACAGCAAATTCATGGCTTGGAGTTTATTGTTAGGGTGTTTTCTATGTTTTATTTAGAAATACCTGAGTGGAGTTAACAGACAACAGTCCAGATTACCTTATATTGATAGTTGGTTTTCAAAACGTCAGAAGTCCACAGAATTGACGTGACAAACATTTCTGTAGTAATGTTCATTTTGATTAGAGACCTGTCTGCTCCTGACAGTTTCCTATATTGAATTCTAAGAAGAAATTGAGCATCTTTGGAGTTACTCCAGTTGTGGTGAGACAGCCACTAGACAAGAATTGCCACTTTCCTTCTACAGACAAATTACTGTCCGGAAAAGGACACACTTGCAGAATAGTCAACTGATTATATCAGCCTAGACAGAGTAATGAGCCCTTAATAATTCTGCAGCACTAAGGCCTGTCAGGTGATCCTGGGCCAGAAGGTGGAAGAACAGATGCTCCAACATTTTGTAGTATAGGGAGTGTCCAGGTGTTCAGAGGTCTTTATAAATTGGCTAAGTTTTAGAAGCTATGCTTAGTGTTTCCCACAATTATTCTGACGGGGTTGAAAACTTATAGTCTCGTAGCCAATCCTGGCTATTTTCTTTGAGAGAGAACATCTGAGTGGATGGTTTTCAGCTGACATTCATTCTAAAGCCAAGGAAAAAGCCAGGTTCAGAACTAAGTTTTAGTTAGGAGAGATGACAGAGGTTCTGGTTAGTCAACAAAATGATGGACTGGGTATTAGGATTATCTTGTACCTCACTGGTACAAATTGGCATAATTATGCTCTAATTGTATTTTGAGAGAAAAATTTTATTTTAACAGGAAGAGTGATATGTAGAAAGAGCTAAGGTGGGAGGAATACTGAGAGGAAGAGAAGGAGTAAGGAGAGGATGAGAAGAAGGAGAGGAGAAGCTAGGTGATGAGAAAGAGGGGGGTAGACAGGGAGGCAGATATTCACTTGTCTTCACCAGTCAAAGATAGTTGATATATCTAGGTTGGGTATTGGGTTACACTTATGATTGAGCATTACCAAACTCATAAAGCCTTTGATTAACATTTTTTAAAAAGTGTATAGATGCAAAGAAGAAAAGGGGGCATGGGATAGGGTTTTCCAGGGGAGGGGGAATGGGGAAAGGGGATGTCATCTGAAATGTAAATAAAATATCCAATAAAAAAAAAAAAGAAGACTGAGGTCAACAGTGGAGTCAGTGGAGTGGTGCAGCAGGCTGGAGCTTATGAAGATTCATACTGAGCTCCTGAAAACGTTGCTTGCCCAGGATTATCCTGGTTCTTCATAGAAGACAAAACCGAGGAATGGTTCTCTTTCAGGACTGACCTCCTTGGAGGACCACTGTGGTCCTTGATACCACTGAGGGTCATGTGTGGGTCAGTGATCATGATGTGGCTGGGAACTGGGTTGATGCTCCATGTTACCACCCAATATCATCCTGATGTCTGTGGTCTGTGTTACATAGTCATACTGATGTTCCTGGGTCATGGCTTGTGTTACCACTGAAGGTCATGTGGATAGATGTCTGTAGTCTGTTCTGCAACCTGAAAACATTTTGATGTCTGTGGGTCATGATGCCTCTGGGGGGCATATTGATGTGAGTGGCCTGTGCTGCCACTTGAAGCCATGGTGATGTCCATAGTCTGAGCTGCCTCTGAGGACCTTCTCTGTGGCCTAACTATAGCCAGGGACCATGTTTATGATCTGTGCTGTCCTCAGAAACTGAAAGGAAGCCCCTGTCTGAGCTCCAGCTGATGGTAGAGAGCAAGAAAGCTACTTTAGCTGTGATTTTGATGACTGCAGATGCACAGTTGAGAAAGGGGCCATGGAAGGCTTCTGTGACAACCCATACCCTAACTCCATACTCACCCCACCCCCAAAAGTAACAACCTAAAAAGGAAACCATCAAAGGGAACTCTTAAAATCTTGTGATCCAGATGCTGAAGTGTAGCTCTCCATAAATAATGGCTCTAGCAGGGGTGCAGTTCTGGGGCATAGGGTTGTGGGGGAGAGTTCTTACCAGCTGTTCTAGGAAGGTTCAGAATAAGTCACAAAGCAGACCAGCCAGGTGTCTGCCCCAGCCAAAAGGCTTCACTTTTGTCTTTAAGGATAGATTTGAAAGGAGACATACCTGTAGGATCACCAAGTTAGACTTATAAGACTGTTCATTTAATGACCATGTATTTGAGTGCATAGTATGGTGCACAACTTTTAGGAAAATTATGAGAATTTTAATCTTTGTAGAAAGACCCTCTAATTTTTAATTTGAAAGGCTTGAAAATCCAAAGATAGTATCTCAGTGTATTGTGTATCATGAATCCATTTACATACTTGGACTTCTTTATAGATTTTAACTTAGATGTCTCATCATCACCCTGATACTATGTGTGTGTGCACATGTGTAGGCATGCAAGTGCCCATTTTTTCAAACAAGTGGCAGTGAATATTATTCATTTTTTAATTTAAATATTATGCAATTTCTCCATAGTTTCAAATTTATTTCCACATCATCTTCTAGCTTAGCATCAACTCTTAAAATCATGTCTATTACTAACACTTGGTGAGAAAATGTGAAAGGCATAAAATATTGAATATAAGTCTTAGAATATAAAGCAATATTTATATTTTAAGGCTCAATTTATTAAACAGTTTTATTGAAAAATACATTAACTCACAAATTTCAAAATTTTCCATTGTTATGTAGTGGCAGTAATTTTTAGTATTCTCTCCTAGTAACATTCTATTAATTCTACTACATATCACAATCAAAATACTAAATCGAAGCATACCATTAACTGATGACCATAATGGAGAAAGACTGTCCACATTCCTTTTCCAACACATTATCATGCTCAGCAAAAACTCTATTTAAGGTTCTAACTTGAACTTTCCTTCAAGTGATACTTGAAGATTAATATTTTAAACTGTTGTGTAGTTGACATTCTGACCCCCAGATTTATTTTTATAACTTCATGAAGTTATCCAAAATGAAAATGTTTCCAGTGTTTTGTGAAACAAGTTTAGTATATTTTCTTTGTCATATTGCCTGTTTCTTTTTAAAACTAATTTTCTTAATGACTTTAAAAGTTTTTATTTATCTTAGATTTCATTTGAGCAGATAACTTGAATTTTATGTTGAAATAAGAATACATTGCAAAATATCAAAATGATAATTATCTGTATAAGCACAGTGCATTTTATTAATGAGTTATATAGTTTAGTTATATCTGCAATTATTTTAAAAGTGTATTTCCCCTGTTTAACTTAAGTTCCTTGTTTGATTAACATACCTGAAGTCACCTCCCATAGAGCAGTGGTCTGCTCCCACACTGCTTTTAACAAAACTCTTTTGTCATACTTTTCTTCTTTAAAAATAAAGATTGGACCATCAGACAACATGATAACTTGCAAGCTTGAAAAGCACTTTTAAATTTCCTCCTATATTGCATTTTCTTGTTTGGAGGAAACCCATTCTAGAATCTCCTTTGGAATGTAATGGTTTTGAAATCTTTCAATGTGGGAAAATGTAACACAGCTTTTAGCTTCCCAATAAAGCAGTTTGTTTATTTAATCAGCTGGCTGTAGCAAAGGAATTTTCCTTTACAAGAAATACTAGTAAGAACTCAGCTATTCATATATTTCTAGCTCAAAAACTGAGCAAACAGTTTCTTTTTAAATCATTGGTTATTCCTTATTGTGGTTATTCTATAATACAATACAAGTTATTTTTTAAATCTAAGCATGCAAGTTATACTTTGAATGCTCTTTAGCATTATTAAAACACAACCAGTTAATTACATTTGAGAATTGAAAATAAGTCTTCTTCTGGGAGGAGCCCACTAATTTTTATCCAATAACAAGTAGACAACCCAGAAAACATATGCTTATACGTGTCTAAATGGACTCATCAGTTTCTGTGTACAGATTTATTATTTTTATTCATATATATGTAACCATAATATTAACAGAGGCCTTATGCATTGATTGAACTCATTAAAGATTAAAGACTTTACCTGATTGCACACATTTCCCATGTGATTTGTCCATATGGGAATAAAGTGTGGCTAGTTTGAATGCATAAATGATAAACACTGAGTCACAAATAATGCATATGGATGTCATTAGGAAATACATAAAAGAACTATATTTGGTGTCATTTAACCAAGAGTGAGCTCAGATTTGAATTCTTTACTCATTATATCTGTGTCTTACATCCTTGCATCTCTCTGTTGTATGATTCTGAATCTGTGACTGCCTAGAGAATGTCTTAGAAATATTTTTTTTCTGTGTGTATCCCTGTATATCTGTGTCACTCTGACTTTCTTTGTGTGAATGTCTGTATGTCTGTCCATAACAAATGGATTAGCGCTCTATTTATTGAATACCACAGAAAGTATTGGATGTGGGGAAAAAAAAAAACAAAATTCCTCAGAGAAATATTTCAGAGTTTTACAAGGAATTAAATCACAAATTATGATGACAAAATTAACAAACAGCATTAAAAAGTGTTGCTGATCACTCTGTATCAAAATATTATGTTCAATATTGATGATGAATATTCAAGTTATAAAGTTTCTTTCAATCTCTATTTTTACTGTTTTTTGGCGAATTTTCACAGGAATTTCTCTGAGCAAAGTGAATGCAAGTGTACATAATTTAAGATTACAGCTATGAGTAGTCTAGTTGTAAAACTTGATTACTTGCAATTCAAGATAAGTATGGCTGATTATTGTATTTTTCTCTAAAGGCAAGTAAAACAATCAGAAGTACCCAGGAAGGTAGCAGTCTTTTAGAACCTCAAGGAGTGTCATTAACTACACTATGAGGTTCAACAAAATTTTCATTCTTGTTAAATATAGAGTATATTTTTATATTATTTCATTTTTACAGCCATAAATTTGAATAGAGCTAGGGAGGAGAAGACATGTAAAAAGTTGGAAGAATGGAGGGAAGAAATGATATAAACAAGACACACATTAAATTTCACCAAAAATTTACAAATAAGTCCAATTAAAATAAATTAACAAAAATAATTTTTTAAAAAAGAATCAAGTTAATTATTCATTAATTAATCATTTTGAGGAAATCTCAATGACAAAATTTTGTATCAATTCTCCATTGGCCTGAGCATGAGGACCCCAATGAAGGAGTAAGGGGAATCACTGAAGGAGGTGAAGAAGATTACAACCCTAAAGGAAGGGCAACAATATCAACCAACCAGACCCCTCAGAGCTCCCAGGGACTAAACCACCAACCAAAGAATACACATGGAGGGATCTGTGGCTCCAGCAGAAGATGGCCTTGTGTGGCATTGATGAGAGCAGAGGCCCTTGGTCCTGTGGAGGCTCAATGCCCCAGTGTAAGGGTGTAGGTAAATGCCAGGTCAGTGAGGTGGGAGTGGGTGGGTGGATTGGGGATCACCCTCATAGACGCTGGAGAAGTGGAGAGTAGAATACAAGGTTTTCAGATGGAAAACCAAGAAAAAAAGGATAACATCTGAAATGTAAATAAATAAAATATCCAATAAAAATATAGTAAAATGTGTGTCATAATTGCACAAGTAATTGAGATTACAAAGTAATATTTGTTTTCTCACATCCAATGTTAATCCTGAGGAAGGAGCTCAAGTCCTCTCACTCTAGCATTAAATCCAAAGTGAATTGCCCTACCTACTTATTGTCTAGGACCTAGAATCCTTTTAATACTGTTTTTCTTTTATTCATTCCTTTTGTCAGTAGATTCTGCACTATTTCTCCTAAGTGCTTCTCTTAACACTTCTCTGCCCTTCAGTTTCTGTATAATTTCCTGTGCAATTGCACAAGTATGCAGCATGTTGTCTAAGCAGCTCCCTACAGGCACCACTGCTCAGCATGATATGATTTGACAAACTTATGGGAAATATATTTTAATTGTCAGACTCAATAAAACATCAAGATTTTGTACTTTCTTTCTTTTTTATTTTATTTTTTTATTAGATATTTTATTTATACTTCAGATGGCATCCCCTATCCCCATTCTCCCCCACCCCCCTTAGGAAACCCCTATTCCATGCCCCCTTTTCCTTTTTGCATTTATACATTTTTTTAAAATAATGTTAATCATAGGCTTTATAAGGTTGGAATTGTTCAATCAGAGATGTAACCCACTGACCAACCTAGATATAACGACTATCTTTGACTGGTGGAGATACATGAATATCTGCCTCCCTGTCTCCCCCCTCTTTCTCTCTTTCATCACCTAGCTTCTCCTCTCCTTCTTCTTCTCCTCTTCTTACTCCTTTTCTTCCTCTCAGTACTCCTCCTACCTTAGCTCCTCCTACACATCACCCTTCCTGTTAAAATGAAACTTTTCTCTCAAAATACAATTAGAGCATAATTATGCCAATTTGTACCAGTGAGGTACAGGATAGTCCTAATACCCAGTCCATCCTTTTGTTGACTAACCAGCTCCTCTGTCATCTATTCTAACTTTCTTATCTAATAAATTTATAAAATTAAATTAATTCATAAAAACATTTCAAAGTTTGAAATTAGAGGTCATTAATTTTTTTAAGTCAATGTAAATATACTCTTAATTATCTTGTTTTCAGTGCCATATGGGGATCCAATAAGTTATTGTGCGAATAGAGTATTTTATCAATTTCTTGAGTGGAATGAAAAGCATTTCTACTTTGGGGGGATAGTTCTGCTAAGTTGGCATATATAATCACTAATGAAACAAATCATGTGACATGTGAAAGCAGCAATTTCAAATGATCATTTACAAAATGGAAAAAAATGGCATCTGCTATGGAATATGATACGAGCCACTGAGTGTTAATGATTGAGTCAAATATCTCACACTGTCTAATTGTTCTTTATCTGGTGTAGATCCAGAACTTTTTCATTTAGTTATCAGTTAATTGGTAATTACAGATAATTGTTTATAGATATTTACTGAAAGAAATATCAAAGAGCTGAATATTTCTATATGAGTCATTACAAGTTACAACTTTATTAAGGAAATATTATATTATTAAAACTTGTATACTAGTTCGATGTAATAAATAAATACTATTCTTTTTTTCATAAAACCAAATGAATGTTTCTTTTGTTAATTTTACATACTCATTGTTTTATTCACCTGTAGCACTCACTTCACGTTCTTAGATCTCTTATCATTGTATAAGTCTCTTTCTCATCTAATTTTTCTTGGAATAACAAATGTTTGTTCAAATATTTCAACATTATTTATTATTTATTTTTCCAACCTCACACAGTCCATGGAATCCGAAAGACTCTCAAAAAAAGTAGTAATCATGTCAAAAATTTATTTACAACTATATTTTAGAGGGATATTTTCCTGCTACATTGTATTTGCAGTGGAGCTTGGTGATGGGGTAGTAGAAGAGGTAGGTGGAGTAAGGAACTGGGAGGAAAAGGAGGGCAAGGAGGAAAGAGGAGAGAGGAAGCAACACTGAGGAAAAACCATGGATCTCTAGCAGTTCCGGGTAGCAATTTCTATCAAAAGGTTAGATTTTGGGTAACAATTCTAATTGGTTGGTCATCTTGTGTATTGGGCATTTTCAAATGCATAAATCCATTGGATAATCTTTAAGCATTTAGAGTCTTTATACTATCAGGAACTGTGAGCATGGCGGATATTGTCTGGGGTCTTACCAGAGAAAAGAACCATGAGGGTGATGGGGTTGGCCCAGGATCCATGCTTTGGTGCATGGTCTCCATGGAGCTGATCTGCAGAACCAGCTGCTAACGTAATGTTTTGCGGGGTTCTCTGGACCTCTGGCCACTTCTAGTGTGGGAAGATGGCAGGTGGCACAAATAGCTAGCAGAGCCAGATTGCACTGTGGCTTTTAAAAATTCTCCCATTTCACTATACTGATATCAACAGATCAGCTCTACAGACTTATGTACGTACCAGGGACACACTGGCATTATGCTTACAACATACAAAACTTCATGTTAGCTTAAAGAATTTTATCACTCAAATGCAAATGTTGACTCTTGAATAAGTCAAATCTATAGTTTATAATTTTTGCTAAATACACATTCTTTTTTCACAATAATACAACACGGACAAACACAGGTAACAGCAACCAAAATTTTTTCATAGTATTCAATGACAGAGGGACTCTTTTTAATGTGCCAAAACTATAGAGAGAATAAAAAGAAAAAGTGAAAACTCGTATAAAGGATGCAGATTCATATTTTCTGCTAAAACATTGTTAAGGTGACAAAAAATGTTATTGTTAAATATATAGTATAAGGGAGAAATCTCTCTCATACACACACACACATACACACACACACACACACACTCACTACCACTCAAACTGCATATACACACATATTTTTTTCTTCAATGACAAATGGCTAAAGATTCACTCAGAGATACAGAAAAAATACTAAAGCAATCGAGTCTTTAAAACTGAGCAGCTGGAAAGGCCCAGGGGAAAGTGTTAATCTTTATATCCAGCCTTCGGTTAAATTGCAGTCTGCAACAGATTTATTTGGAATGTCTTAAACTCTAAAGTTAGGCAACCTTTGTTAAACCCTGGAGAGGACAATATTTTATTTTGAGCCTAAAAAATTAAAGATCAACCTGGGCCATCTGGATCTGTAATAAGAACAAATAGCAAAATCATGGTTAGCAAATATCATAGCATGGTGAAAGTGATGTTGCAAACATAGCTGTCCATAGATGCTGTAATTTCCTCTAGAAATGAATTTAATTCATTCTTTTGACTCTATCTTGACTAATTTTCTACCATGTTATTGATATATTTCAAAAGAGTATAGAATAATGTTGAATATAAAACTCTGGAATCTGATGAATTACAAGTAATAGAATTTCACAATTCTGTCAATTTCATTCTAATATTTTCAGTCCTAAATTTATAATTTAACAAATAGAATCGATTTAACTTAGTTATAAATTTAATGTTCATATTTCTAAATTATTAATTCTGTATTTGATTATTTTGAAATAATTTTTGAATCATCAAAAGCATTTTGTGTAAGATAACACCAAACATATGAAATATTTCAGAAGGCAATCCATTTTAAATAGCAACATACAATCATGTTTTTTAACTATTCATTTTTAAGCTAGTGATATTTTTATCTTATGTGAAACATTTTCTTTTATTTTTCTGGAACTCAGTAGTAATTATGAAGATGAAAATATGCAAACTGAAAAAGACTTTGGGGAAGTGATTCCATTCTTAAGAGTCACCAAAATTATCTTGCAATAAATCTAAACAAATAAGTAAATATTTTATGGAATAAAAATTCTAGCTAGGCAGTGGTGGCGCACACTTTTAATCCCAGAGTCAGATTGGGAGGCAGAGTCAGGCAGATTTCTGAGTTCGAGGCCAGCCTGGTCTACAGAGTGAGTTCCAGGACAGCCAGGGCTACACAGAGAAACCCTGTCTCAAAAACAAAACAAAACAAAACAAACAAAACAAAACAAAACAAAGCAAAATTCTAAGATAACAAAATAGAATTTGGAAGAGTGACCACGATTTACTAGTATTAATATCATGAAAATGGATACATTACCTTTAATTTATATATTTAATGGTAATTCATCATAGAAATTTAAAAAGTATATTTTAAATTTCATATGGAAGCACAAATGTTCGAGAATAGCAAAAACTGAAAGGAGTCTCTCCATTCTTTGATATTAAACTATAGAATTATAGTAATAAAATCATATGATACTGTTACAGAAGTTGATTATTGAACAGTGGAATAAAATTGAGGGTCCATGTAAAAGACTAGTAGAGCCATCTGTTTATTATTTTTTAATATATAGACATGCAATAGACATAAGAAAACAGACAACACCTTTAACTAATACATGCTGTTCAAATCTGAAAGCTACATTTTGAAGAATAAAACTAACTGCACCTTGTGCAAAACTCAAATGTAAATAGATGAAGATCCTCAACATAAAATGTGGTGCCCTAAATCTGATAAGGGTAAGAAGAAAGACATGTGTACTCAAGGGTGCATGAGTAGACTTTATGAATAAGTCCTCAGTAGTGTAAGCATTAAGACCAACAAATAGTTACGTTGAACTTCATGAAAATAAAAAGCTTCTGCTCAGCAAAATCACCATTATTTGAACAAAATAGCCTACAAAATGTTTTAAAAGATTCGTTACCAACTCAGAGGCTTAGTAACTGAGAGTACTAAGAACTCAAAAGAATTATACAATAAGAAAATAAATGAGAACTATATGCCTCAGCTGCCAGAAAACCAGGTAGGTTGGCTCCAGACATCCTCTCTGTTTCCCCAGGCCTAATTTCTTAGCCTTGTCCTTAGATGCAACAGAACAACATGTGTTGCCTTTCTCCTCAACTTGCCTACATCTTCTATGGTTACCACAAACCATTCCCTCCTAACTTACCTCATTAGACTCATCACTGTATCCAAGCCCCCAACTCCAGAAGACATACCCTCCTAAACCACAGGCTGACTGGAATAGACATCATGAAAATCACCAACCAATTTTGATTGTATTTAAAGTCAGCCCCTTAAGTTAAAACCATACCTGCCACTGTGACTATACAGGAGTTATACCCTAGGACAGAACTACTTGTAGTGCTCTGATAAAAGGGCACAGAATTAAGTTGACTCCTAATGCCTTCTCGTTGTGCTCATAGATCTCTTAATCTCTCAACCCTCCTCAGACAACTTTATCTTTGTAATAAGTTTCAGTTAATGCTAGACTTCCAGCAGTCCCAATCCAAGGAATAAGAGACTGTGTAGTTCTCGCCCCAATGTGGGGCATCTGTGTCACATTTCCCATTCAAAAACAACTCAGGAATCATTGCAGAACAGAGAGCAGAAAAGGAGTATAAGAGAGAGAGATGGTGCATGACTAATGAGAAACACTTTTTCCAGACACTATGACCTGCTTCAAACACAAATTCACATCAGTTGGAAAACATGCATAACATCTCCTCAAGATCAAGCCAGAAAACAATTCCCTCATGGACAGGAATGTTGTACTCAACGTCTCAGCCTTAAGCAGCTCTTGGCAAATAACTGTAGATGGGAAAAAGAAATTTATTTCTCATAGGTGCTTTACCAGACCACAGTGTAAAAAAGGCTACATGTCTAAAATAAGTACAAAATGTGGTCAGTAAGGATGGCTATAGAGATCTGGGAGGAGTTAGCCAAGTAACGTAATCAAAATGAATTGGAAAAAAAAAATCATAAAGCTTAAAAACCAAAAAAGTGACTGAAAGAATTCACAATTTGACAACAGTAAGATAATAAGTAGTTTCATTTGTGTTTGGAAATCTTTTATCTTTACATTTTTTTAATGAGGACCAGTTCCATAGCTTTTGAGATTTCTTGGTAAGGGTCTTAATTTTTGTCCCAAGCTTGATGGACTCAGTGACACATGTTATCAAGAGCCAGATCTGTCAGAGTTTTTAATGAGACATTGATGCATGGAGAAGGAGCATAGTTCCTTGTATAAAACCAGAACATGCTCCTATAAATAATTAAAATAGCCTGAGGCCAAGGCTTTGGGGAATGCAGTTTCATATCCTAAGAACCTAAGTTTTCCCACAGTAAAAAGATATAGTTATCAGTCCCAAAGCTGCTGTGTGCTTTGTCTACAATGTTCATGAGATACCACGTGTTCTTGTAAAGCATTATCCCATTAGTTTCCCACTGTCTTTGTCTCATTTTTTTCATAGTTTCTCCTGACTTCACTCCGTATCTTTGCTGGAAATACTATATGAGATACTGTACTTTTACAATGAACTTGTTTGACAAAAGACATGGCATATGAAACATGTCTGTATCTAAGCTTTTATCTTCTCTGTCTTCTATTTGCTCTAAGTTTTTCATCAACTGACACCTCTATCTCAGGAGTCTGTCACTAAAGAATGACCTACTGATCTGGGACATTATGATTGAAAGCAAGATTGCTAAAAATCTTGTATGGTATGCATCAATAAGTGGCAAACCATGCACAATATTTTCAAAGCCATTACTAGTGCTATTTACCCTGCCAAAATAAAGTAATTCAAAGCTTTGTTCCATTACCTCAGATACACCAACTTTAGAAACCTGCTGTCTTCAAGTCTTAATTAATGAATATTTTGTGTTATACTTCTAATTTTTACACTTATTTTTTATTTTTGTTATTTCTTATTAAATTTGTTTTCACATATTCATGTGTGTTGAAGTGTAATTCATTTAATTATGTTTTCTAACAATAACAATGACTCTACTTTGACTAAACAATGATTCTACTAAGCCCTTATTAATCCATAACTAATTACTATCAGGACAAAATATGGGGGTATGCAGTATAGGTATTCAGTTTATTTAATGAAACCTTCTAATTGTATTTATTTTCTTTTGTAAAATATTCAATTTTCAAATACAAATTGTACCAAAATTTTCATTGTGAATTTTTTGTAGGTATATACTATGAGTTATTATGATTGGGGAAAGAAGAAAAAACCTGCTTTCACAAAATTTTAAATAAACAATGAGTTATTATGTTCACTATGCTGTATGTTAGAAAGATTTTTCTTTCTCTATTTAAAATATTTTGTATATTGATTAGTATGTTCTTTTATTCTCTAAACACTAGCCTTGGTAGCAGTCATTATACTTCTTGTTTTAAGCTTCAACTGTTGCTAGTATTATAATTTGGAAAAGGGTACCAATATATCGATGAGTCAACTATGAAGACACCTCTTAACTAATATAGTTCTCCATCTGAAGTAACTACATCATATACAAATTTATTCCAGTGTAGTTTGATATTAGGTAAGAGAAAATGATGGTACGATTTTAGCTATAATAAAAAATATGTTGTGAAAACTTACAACATTGCATCTCTCTTAAAGTTTCTGTTTATTCTCAAAGTCCGTTATCCATAATTATATAAAGATAACATCAAGTTTCTCGAATAATTAATATCTGATCCATTCCCTCTTTTTATCTTTATTCTTTTAAATCTTTTGCGTTTATAATTATAATATCCCGCTTCCTTTTCTTTCCTCCAAACATTCCTATATATACTTCCTTCCTCTTTTACAATGTTATGATCTGTGTTTCATTCACTATTGTTACATATATTACATATGTATGTACGTATGTATTTACATATGTATACATGTAAGTAACCCTCACCCTAAATTAAGGAAACTTCCTTTGCATAAATGAAAACCTTTAACCACATGATATAGTTCAGAATACCACAACAATCAAAGTTCAAAGTTGAGGAGCGCAGTTCCAATGGACAGATCTATAATAGAATCACCACATCTAAGTTTCATGGATCATTGTGAAGAGGGTTCAGAAAAAGGGAAAGAGTCATTTCACTTTTTATTTTGTGTTATTGAAATTATGTGCAGCTTTCTAAATTTCCTGTTTGGGAGTTGAAATAATATACTCTGTGATAACACAGGTTAGAATAGAGCCTTAAGCATCTTGAAAATAAATATCACTAAAGGTTTTTCTTCTGTACTTCATTCTTATTATATCTCTGAATCTTCTTTGATGTTATATAATGCTCTGGTTGGAATAAGAAGAACCTCAAGATTCAAATTTCTGTTAATTCCATGATATGAAGAGTTGAACTCCATAATCTTAGTCATGTTTTTCTCATTTGAAAATATGAACTTACATGTTTGCTACAGTGACAATTCTTTATATTTCCATCCCATTTCCACATCCTCCCCCCCCCCCCAAGAAACCCCATCCCATTTTCCCTTCTCCTTTTTGCTTTTATTCCATTTTAATTACATGCAAGTATTAAGGTCAGTTCTAGGTTGAGAAACTAGCAATACAATAGATGCAAATAGCCAAGGAATAAGCAAGACAATAAACACAAATAGTCAAAGAACAAGCAAGGCAATAACCAAAGTTCCCTGATCACTCCCATGATCACTATTTCTAAGGGCTTATCAAGATGACCAAAATATCTGAGCCTACTTCCCTGTCCTAGCCCAAAGTCATTTTCATGTCATAAACCTACTTCTTTGTTCTAGCCTAAGATTTTGTGAAATCTAATAGAATGCAAATGTGTATACTTATGTTTTATAAATATTATTTAGAATATGTTTTATAAATATTATTTGATAACATAAAACAATATAATAATCCATAATAATATATTTCAGAATAATTTTTCTAGGAATAAAAAATACAGCAAATAAATTACTAAATATACTTTCTAAATGCAAAAGAATTTAACAACTTTCTATAATACTATATTAGTTTTCTATTAATGACATAACAAAATTCACAAACATGTTGGTAGAAAGTGACAGGTTTTTTTCCCATTGTATTTCAGTTCTATCTATGTCAGTAAGCAGAGGGTGGGTACCATGTTCCTGTTACAGGTTCTAGAGAATTGTCATTTTTGTGTGCTTTCTGCCTTCGATGTCCACATTCTGTTTATTCGTCCCTCCTCTTCTTCTATCACATGCTTTTCTTTCTATGTCTACTGTATTTTCATTACTTTTTCCTCTTTGTCGGATGATTTGTCTTCTTTTTTCTTTTTATTTGGGAAAACAGTCATAAGGTAATGGCTTACCATAATACATGTCAGGTTACTAATTAGTAACATCTCTGAAGTACTTATTTCCAAACAAAATGACTTTCATACACCCCAAGAGTTTGGGTCATAGTACACCTTTGAAGGGAATATCTATTTTTAATATAGAATCTTACTATTTGATAGTGATTTTGTTAATATTTCATATGATTATTTCTAAGTAAATTTTCACTTTTTCATTATGTTAATACATTATTTATGTGTTTTTAACATATAAATAATATAATATAGAATAAATAGTTAAGTAACTTGTCAAAACTCACAGAGCTGATAGGCTTGGAAAAGAACATGGAAAGCTATGCCTTTTTGTCCAAATGTGTGAAGAAACTAACATTACACCTTAGTTCAATATATTTTGAAATATATTTTGAAATAAAACAGTATGGGAAAATATTTAAATTCCAAAGGGAAACTCACTATGGAGTTGTCTGGGTTTGATAGGGCTACTGCATCAGTTGTAAAATTTTGCTCAGATATATTATGCCATTAGGATATTTTGTTATATTATGAAGGATTAAAGGGCTTGTTAAATACAATTGTATAAAGTACTGAGTAGGGTACCTTGTCTTCTCATTACCTGTTTTTGGAGAAGAGATTCTCTACTTTGTTGAGGAAGTTTTATGTGTGGAGAACACTCCATGATCTAGGCAGCTTTTAGTGGCTCTTTCTTTCTTTCTTTCTTTCTTTCTTTCTTTCTTTCTTTCTTTCTTTCTTTCTATTTTATATTTTATTTACATTTCAGATGCCATCCCCTTTCCCAATTTTCCCTCCCTAGAAAACCCCTATCCCATGCCCCCTTTCCCTTTTTGCTTTTATACAATTTTTTTTAATGTTAATCAAAGGCTTTATAAGTTTAGTAATGCTCAATCAGAAGTGTAACTCAATACCCAACCTAGATATATAAATTATCTTTGACTGGTGGAGACACATGAACAACTGCCTCCATGCCCACCCTCTCTTTCTCTCTCTCACCACCTAGCTTGTCCTCTCCTTCATCTTCTTCTCTTCTTACTCCATCTCTTCCTCTCAGTACTCCTTCCCCTTTAGCTCCTCCTACATATCACCCTTCCTGTTAAAATAAAACTTTTCTTTCAAAATACAATTAGAGCATAATTATTCCTAATTGTACCAGTGAGGTACAAGATAGTCCTAATACCCAGTCTATCATTTTGTTGACTAACCAGAAACCCTGTTATCTCTCCTAACTAAAACACTTAGTTTTGAACCTGGCTTTTTTCTTGGTTTTAGAATGAATATCAGCTGAAAACCATACACTCAGATCTTTTCTCTCAAAGTAAATAGCCAGGATTGGCTATGAGACTATAAGGTTGCAACCCATTCAAAAATCCAGAATGAATGAGTTAACTGAAATTATGGGAAACACTAATCATAGCTTCTAAAACTTAGCCAATTTATAGAGACCGCTGAACACCTGGAAAGCCCTTATACTACTGAACATTGGAGACTGAAATCTTCAGCCTTCTGGCCCAGAATCATCTGACAGACCTTAGTGATGAAGAATTATTAAGGGCTGATTACTCTGTCTAGGCAGATATAATCAGTCGACTATTCTGCAAGTGTGTCCTTTTCTGGACAGTATTTTGTCTGTAGATGTAAACAGGCAATTCTTGCCTAGTGGCTGTCACCACACAACTGGAGTAACTCCAAGGATGCTCGATTTCTTCTTAGAATACACGACAGGAAGCTGTCAGGAGCAGACAGGTCTCTAATCAAAATGAACATTAATATAGAAATATTTGTAACATCAATTCTATGGAATTCTGACGTTTTGAAAACCAACTATCCTTGTAAGGTAACCTGGACTGTTGTCTGTTAACTCCTCTCAGCTATTTCTAAATAAAATATAGAAAACACCCTAACAATAAACTCAAAACCATGAATTTGCTATTGTCCCTTAACTCATAGGCTAACCGTCCCAAATCAGTTAAAAAAGTTAAAGAAGGACTGGGTCTAAGCCTTGTATTCCTAAAGCATTATACTAAAGCATTATAAAGTGTTATACAGGCACAATGCCCATGAGAGTATCAATATTCATCTCACTTTTATATCAATAAGAAGCTTGTACCAATGGAAACCTTAAATTTGAAATCAAAGTAAATTTTGTACCATTTAAGAAATTATAACTTCATCTTGATATTAATTATACAGATTTTTACCAATAGGTTATAGCTATGCAATAAGTCCTAGCTAATCCTCCCTGTTCCAACAAACCACTACTTTTCCCTAGAAAGACAGACCAATATTAACCACCTTAGTCCCCAAGCCAAGGGAATAGGGGTGCTGACTCTTCTTTAACTTCTTCAAGCTGATTAAGGGCATTGAGATATTAGAAGAGGGGTGGGGGGAAGAGTAAATTGATAAGCCTCTGACACTGTGTCTTCACTGTATCCAGATGGAATGGATATGCTAAAAAGACTCACAGGTATCTGAAAATCTATTATCTTTATAAACTGACACTAAAAAGCACATAGGTTAGATTTCATCATACCATTGCTTCCACTTGACTTCTTTGGATAAAGTAGTATAGATAGTGATTCTCCTGGCATTGATTAATGGTGGCATGATAGAAAACTTCCAAGAGGAAAAATTTGTCTTCATGGAAATGAATATGTAGGGTTGGTTCAAATTTATAGGCATGGTTGATCTCCCATTTCACCACTAACCTGCCTTAAAGATCTCCCAGGATACTACATGACTAAACATTCTATCAGAGACCACACTCATATCAAAACTTTCCAATACATCCCAGGAACTTTTAATAAATATCATTGATAGTATAAAATATTTATTTAAGTCCATTAACTTATATAAGCAAATACTCATTACTAATTAAGAACTTGGAAGTTGTAGTCTTCGTGAAAGAGGAAACTTTCTTAGGGATTTGCAACGTTAGGTAACCCAAACCCAATAGCTGGCCCTTTTCTCAACCACAGAACAACCCAAAGTACTTTAGACTACTACTTAGGAATCTAGCTGAGGCTATAGTTACAAAGAAAATATGCAACCTATAATATTAGCATTGAATCATAAGCTTAGTATGAAATTAAACTGTTTCCTTTAGCAAAAATGTTGCAGCATGACCTTGTTTGCTTCATTAATTCTCATGAAATATCTTGAGACTCATTAGCATTATCTTACCTTTCCAGACCATCTGGTATTTGACAGAATTAGTTACAGAAAGTACAAATAAGTAAGGCTAGGTCACTCTGACATGATGGGCTATTCTATTTTCATGAAAAAGTTATCTTGAAATCAAAGGAGAGAAAATTATTAGCTGATATGATACAAGCCACAGATTAATGGGAAAATTATTTTGACAACAGAAAAATTTCAAAACTGTTTTCAACATTCATGTTATAATTTTTCCTGTAAACATTTGGCTGAATAAAAAGGAAAATGACAGAAATAAATGGGACAGACTCTTCAGCAATTAACCTTGTAAAAAAAGAAAAAGTATGATATATTTTCCCTTATATATAAAATAAATTATAAAATAATAAATACTATTATAGAGGAATTTTAATAAAGCAACATGGCTTTATCATAGGATCACATCTAAGTATATGATACAGCTAGAATGCATATATGCCCTGGATTACAGTATGATCTGGCTGAAATACAAACACACGCTTAGTACATACTTTTAATATTTAACATGAAGGTAATATTAGTTACCTTCATGAACATGAAGCAGCCATGTTTGAAACAGACTTCTAATTGAGGGTCAAAGTGATGAATCAGAGAAAGATTTGACAGTAAAAGACAAGATGTGCCCAACTAACATGAGAACAGCAGAGGACAAGAGAGAAAAACATGTTTGGTAGGTAGTATGAATGTATGGCCATTTTTTAAAGGTAATATTCTATTTTATTTATTATTATTATTCTTTAATCATTTTTAAAGTAAAGTTGTTATCCCCCTCCCTGTCTACTCTCTGACAGTTCCTTATCTCATTCCTCCTCCTCTGTCTCTGAGAGGATGTCTTCACCCCATACCCACCCCACCAGACTTTCCCCTGAGGCCTCAAATCTCTCCAGGGATTAGGTGCTTCCTCTCTCACAGAGGCCAGACTAAGCAGTCCACTGCTATAAATGTGTCAGGGGCCTTATATCAGCTGGTGTATGCTGCCTGGTTGGTGGCTCAGTGTCTGAGAGATCTCAGGTGTACAGGTTTGTTGAGACTGCTGGTCTTTCTATGGGGTCACCCTCCTCCAGAGTTTCTTCCAGCCTTTTCCTAATTCAACCGCAGGGGTCTCCAGTTTCTGTCCATTGAGTGTGTGTTTAGTATCTGCATCTGTCCCTTTCAGCTATTTGTTGAGCTTCTCAGAGGGCAGCCATGCTAGGCTCCTGTCTGTAAGTACACCATAGCATCAGTAAGTAATCAGTAAGTGTCAGGCCTTGGAGCTTCCCCTTAAGCTGGATCCCAGTTGAGATGGTCACTGAAACTCCTTTACCTCAGTGTGTTCTCCATTTTTGTCCCTGCAGTTCTTTTAGACAGGAACAATTTTGGTCAGATTTTTTGAGTGTATGATAGAAACCTCATCCCTCCACTTGATGCCCTGTTTTTCTATTGGAAGTGAACACCTCAATAATACTTGCATTTGAGTAATTCATATTTATTTACATGGAGTTCTACAACTTTAATCAAAATCAAATTTATTTTTTGTCATTGTTACTTGTTAAGTAACATTGTTACTTAACTTAATTGTTAAGAAGATTATGGCTATTTTAATGGGACAGTTTTACAAGGACAGTTCACAGAGAAAAAGCTAGACACAGGTAAAGACAAAATTAGCCAGAGATTGAGAAGGAGCCAGAAAATTAGAACATATTGCCAAAGTTATTATGAGGCCAAGCAGAGCAATTCAGTCAGAAGCCAAGGGAAAAACCTGGATTGAATAAATCATCTAGAAAGATTAACTTGTACATAGGGTAGAACCTTCTAGGCCTAAGCCTAGGGATAGTTAGGACAGAGAGGGAAAGGCTCTGGGCTCAACACAAGCTGTGTATTTGCTTGGGTATGGCTTTTCTCTTCTCATTTCATCCAAGGAAATAAAAGTGATAACCTCATATTCTTTTCTTACTTTGCATATAAAATGAAACATCTTTAGATATATTTTATTTGAAAATAGATTCTTTTCTCACACAATCCATTTTTACCACAGTTTCCCCTCTTTCAGCTTCTCTTATCTCCCCTCTACCTCTGCTATCCCTCAGACCTACTCTTCTGTTTTCCTTTAGAAAACTACAGGCCTTCAAGAGACAACAGCCAAATATAACAAAACAAGATAAGATAAGACAAAAACCCTTATATGAAGGATGGATAAAGCAACCCAATAAAAGAAAAATATTCTAAAGAGCAGGCAAAAAGACAGAGAATCAACTATACCCATTGTTAGGAGTCCCACAAAAAGCACTAAGCTAACAGCCATAATATATTCAGGGCACCTGTTAGAACCCGTGTAAACCTCATGCTTGCTGCTTGAGTTTCTGAGAGCTCATGCGAGCTCTACTTATTTGATAGCAAGTTGTGTTCTCCTGGTGTCTTCCATCTACCCTGACTCCAACAACATTTTCTTATTAATTTCCATAGGGTTCCCAGAGCTCTGTGGGTAAGGATCCAATGGAGATCTTCAATTTACAATCTCAGGTTTATGTCTGGCTATGGGTCTCCATACCTGTTCCTCATATTCTGCCAGAGGGATTTCTCTAATAATAACTGAACAATGCATCAATCTATGCATAGGGCAGAAATAATTTCATTTTTTTCTTTTTGTTGCTTGCTTGCTTGTTTTGGGAAGCGGTATATGTTTCTACTCTAAGATACGGAATATCCAGTCTCCATTTCTTCTCCATCTAAGCACCTTATAGTATGGGTTTTGAGTTAAATCAGACATTGGTTAGTCATTCCCACAAGCTCTGTCCTACCATTTTCACAGCTTTTCATGCATGCTGGACAGATTGTAGGTCGATGTTTTTGTGTCTGGATTGATGTCCAGCTTTCACTTTCAGTAGCCCGAATAGTACCTTCCTGTACCAACTAACCTAGAACATAGGGATGAAGGCTTCATGTAGGCAATAACTCATCTTCTCTACTTCACTGAAGTATGTGGATATCTTCAGAAATGGGGCCCAACTCTAAGTTTTCAAGGAGCCTTCCTTGGTCCTAGGATCAGCTTTGGTTATTAAGGATTCTCCAAGGGACCTCTGCTTCAACCTCATGAAACCTGCCCCATCACTGGAAGTCTTGCCTGGCTACAAAAGAAAATCAATCAAGATTCCATGTCCTGCATTAGTAGGAGTAGTTAGTAGGATCACTTTCAGAGATTTCAGGATATGTCCACTACACTAGGTGTTCACAATGCATCCAAATGCTTTACAATTCCACCTATCTTTACCCAGATCCTCCCATTGTCTACCTGATCCCTCCTGCTCTTGTTCCCACCAGCCTCCAGGTCATCTGCAAAATCTCTTCTATGTCCCTTTACCAGGGAAATTCATGCATCTACCCATAGAGCATGAAGTAGAGCTCTTTCACCAAACTTCAATGGGTCTGTGTATTGAAGCTTGATTTTCATTTACTTAACAGCTAATATCCACTTATAGGTAAATATATAACATGTTTGTCTTTCTGAGTCTGGGTTATCTCATGATATTTTTTTTTTCTGGTTTTATCCGTTTGTTGGAAAATTTCTTTATGTCATTTTTCAAATAGCTGAGTGGTACTCCAATGTATAGATGTACCATGTTTTTTTTTTTTCTTTTTAGTTTATTCTTTAGTTGAGGGACATCTACATTTTTTTTTCTGGTTTCTACCTCTTACAACTAAATCCACAATGAACACAGTTGATCAAGTGTCATTATGGTAGAATTGTGTATCCGTTGGTATATACCCAAGAGTACTAAGGTAGACTGATTCATTATTTTCTGGCGAATTGCCATGTTTATTTCCATAGAGGATCTAGAAGTTCACATTCCGATAATTATTGGAGGAATGTTTCCCTTGCTCCATATCCTCACCTGTTTAGTTTTTAAAAAAAATTTTAAAATTCATCATCAAGAAGAATGTAAAAGCTACGCTATTTTTCCATGGTTTTTCTCTGCTGCACTCTAAGTTTGTTCATTATTCCTAAGTTTTTCTGAAACATTTCTTTTATTAGGGAACAACATGTTTTCTAGCTTAAAAGGAATACTAAATCTTACGTATTAAAAAGTTTTTTTACTCTAATAAAAGAGTGTTTTCTACTCCATTGTACTAAACTCCATGCACTTTTGTATATAAAGAATAGCATTGAAATAGTAGACAAACATCCAGTCATTCTCTCTATCTGACTATGTAAATATTAACCATAGGTACTTAATTCCAAGTATTAATATGAAATACAAAGACCCATATCTCAAATATACTGTAGGTGCATGCATACATATATACATCAAAACCTCATGTTCCACTTCTGGGATGAGAAACTAACATAATTACATGTAGATATGTATTCCATTTTTTTCAATACTGTATATTTAAGGTTTAGAATAATCATACAATACATTGTGCAGTGCTCAGTGTTCACTATGATAAAAATGCCCTCCATGAATGTTGGTTGTTAAGGATCATGCATACAGACCTTCTTGTAAGAAAGGGTTTTTATTTCTTATAATTACCTCTGAAGGCCATTTGA
Source organism: Arvicanthis niloticus (assembly GCF_011762505.2). Lineage (NCBI taxonomy): Eukaryota > Metazoa > Chordata > Mammalia > Rodentia > Muridae > Arvicanthis > Arvicanthis niloticus. The sequence goes on from NC_047667.1 coordinate 33,395,133, forward strand.
AAGTACTTGTGTGAAATGCGCCATCAATTCTGACATCTCTAGTGGTGTAATAAAGAAACTGACCAAATTATTCCATATCTTTTAGTTATTTGGAGAAACATCTTTGTAACTTATGGTATGATTTGGAAGAAAGATTTGTATATTGAAGATGTAACTTCAGTCTTTAAATGTTTTAATTTGCAAATTATTTCTCTTTTGCTTTGTCACTGAGGAAAGACTGGTCTAGACCTATTCCACAGGTCAGAGAACTAAGGAATATACTAAATTCAGCTGCTAGATAGTTTTTTTTCCTCTCCATTAAAACTTGACTGAAAATAACCACAAATCCATTGTGAATCATTCCTAACAATTCCTTGGGTACAATATGAATTCAGAAAGTTATTACCACAATTGGAAAGTTGTTTCAGTTTCTTGATACAAGAATAAATGAGTAACTAGAACATTTTTTCAAGGAATTAGTTCATTTCTTATTAAACAATATGACGTAACCCTATAAGATGATCACAGACTCTATAGCCAAAATCATATTGACATTAACAATATAATTTTGCCTTGGAATTCCTTTTTATTTTTAAAATTATTGTATTAGTTATTTGAGAGTTTAAAACAAAATATTTTTATCATACTCACTTTCATTGAGCAATTCTTTCCAGGTCTACTCTCTTTCCTCTACACAACTGTGTTTCTGTACTGCTTTTGTTTTGTTTTAACAAATGAAGACCAACATGTGCTGCCAAAATATTCTTCAATATGAGGTCTTCCATGGAAGTGTGCTTAGTTTTCTAGAGACCACACTAGAGAAAACTGTCTCTTTGTGGAGCAGCTAACACATGCCCAAAGCACCATGACTGAGGTAAAATTTCATGTTCCAGCATGTAATCACTTTTCTGAGATATGGTCAGTATTAGGTGTACACAAGTCTTGTAAAACACATCTCAATTTCTCGGGTTTTGTAAACATATCTGGCCTAATGTGTCTACAAGATATCATTTCCCTGAGGTCATCACTACCACAGAAATTAGATATTATATCTGTCCTCTTTCTGTATTTTCCACTGTATGTTTAGGGATGAACATTTTTTTATTCTCTTATTCTCTGTCTATAGTAGACCCATATGAAACACAGTCTATTTAAAAAACATGGTACTCATATGAATGATGAGAGGTCCAGTAAAAGGGTATCATTCTGAAATCCCTTACTTGACCAAATGTTGAGTTCAAGACCATTACTTACTTTCCCCTAAAGGGACAGAGGCTATTAAGTGTTTTCTGGAGATCCTGGATCGATTCAAAGTTGAAATGTACATAGAGCTAAAGATAAGCATAGTTTCATTTTTCTACATGTAACTATATAGTTTGACCATCACAATTTGTGGAAGATTATCTTTTCTCCAGTGTATTTGAACGTTTGTCAAAAATCAGGTAGTTGTAGGAAGGAAGACTCTTAGTTCTATTTCATTGACTAACTTCATGAATTAAACACATTAGTTACTTTGAGTCACTAATAGTGCATCACTTCTACATTAAAGAATGAAGTAAAACCACTTCCTCTTGGAATCATGTAACCAAGAGTGAGTCTAGATTTGAATTCTCTATGTCATGTTTCTTTTCCTTTATCTGTTCTGTCAAGTCTGAACCTCTGCTTTCCCAGAGGCTGTCTTCATTTTCTCCTCTCCTTTCCTCTCTCTCTCTTTCCCTTTCTCTCTCTCTCTCTGTGTATGTATATGTCCCTCCCTTCTGTCCCTCCCTCTCCCCCCTCTCTTCCCCTGTGTGTGCTTGTCTGTCTGTCTGTCTGTCTGTCTGTCTGTCTGTCTCCATGTCCTGTGTAAGAATGTTCTTTGGAAGTCAAGACCACATTTCTTTCTCTGTTGTTTACCACTTGCTCCATCAGCCCTCACTTTTAATCTCTTCTACTGTTAGGAAGTATAAGGTATTTTGATATGTGCTCATGTCATTATTTTTTAAACATTTAAACAATACTTTCAAAACTAACAACCATTTTTAAAATGCTGTACACTAAAGAACATGAGGGGTAGCACTATTAAGGAAATGTAGAAGCAGCTGCTGTGGTGTGTCTCTTCTGTAGGGAATATAAGATACTAGCTATAGTGATCTGTATGAATGCACAATCTTTTCTTCGATGAGGATGTCATTGCTTTCCTTCATTGTCAGTTCTTTCTACATTTTACCATATATGATATATATTTGTGATTTTGAGTCATGCACCTTACATTATATTTTTAACCTTATTTCTATTTGTTCTTTTACTACTGACTATACGAGATTATCCAACATATTTTTCAAAACTTTTCTATCACTAATAAATTCGTTCTGGATAATTATTTACTAGATAAATGACTGTAATTTTAATGGCCATTATTAACATTTGGTTAGCATTTAAAAATAACTTTCAAGTAATTTTACCTGAACATATAGGTAACAGTTTTGATAACTTATACAGATGAAGTGAAAGTTCAATAATTAGATCTAAATGGTTTTGCATTATTTGTATGAGCAGATGAAACTCTATAAGTAATTACAGGATTAATATATTACAATTCTCTTTATTAAATAGTAACATAATCAGAACTTCTTACTAAAAGTGAAAAACATATTTTTGTCTAGGATGAGCCAAGTTTCTACCATCTAAGATGACATGTTAATAGCTTCATTTTACAATTACATGTATTAATGATTTACTTTATGGCAGCTGGCTAGGCTACAACCCTTTATATATTTGATCAGACATTCTTGTGTGTTTTTAGTAAGGTAATTGACATTTATATTCAAGTAAAAGACTTCAGGATGAAAACATTGACCTACACAACAAGGATAAATTTCAACCAAATAGCATGAATTGAAAAAAAAAATACCACTGATTTCTCCAATACAGGAGTCATGCAGCAGAGAAGCAGTAATTCCCAACCTTCCTAATGCTGTGTCTCTTTAATTCATTTCTTTGTGTTGTAATAGCACCTGACCAAAAATATTTTCATTGCTACTTCACAACTGTAATTTTGCTACTGTTATTCATTGTAAGGTAAACATCTGTGTTGTGATCATCTTAGCTGACCCATAATGAGAGGATCATTCAATCCACCAAAGGGTCATAACCTACAGGTTGAAAACCATTACTTTAGATTTACGCAACAACCTACCATCTCTCCTTGATATTCACAATGGCTGAGGCTAGAGTTTAGCCTTGCCTCTTTGCATAAGGGCATAGTGAAATTTCTTTAAATAAATTATATTCACCTATACCTAAATTATTGATTATATAATTAACTAAGCATTTTATATTATGTTTGAGTAAATGTATAGCATTATTCTTTATTTGCCTTAATTGTCAATTTGACACAGCCGAGAGTCATCTGTGAGATAAAGCTTTAGTTGAGGAACTGCTTAGATCAGTTGGGTCTGTTGGCATGTCTGTGAGGGATGGTCCTGATTGTTAATTGATGTAGGGCTGCATAGTCCACTGCTAGAAGCACCATGCAAGTTTTAGGAAGATGGCCCTTGGCTTTATATAAAATTCTGGCTACGTTTGGTTAAGTGACTGAGCCAGAGAAGAAGCCAGGAGGTGGCATGCTTACACTGTTTCTGCTATAATACCCTACTTTGGATTTCTGCTCTGATTTTTCTCAATGATATATTGTAGCCTATAAATATAAGCTAAAGAACTCTTTCTTCCCCAGGTTGTTTTTTATTTTTAATTAAAATATAATTCAATCATTTCATTCTTCCCTATTTTTTCTCCAACCCTTTCTATATTCCCTCCCTCCAACTACTCCCAATCAACACTAAGGAAGCCTTGCTTGTTACTCAGTGTAAGTAAGATCATGGATCTTTGAAAGCCTAACCACCACCACTTACCAGACTAGCATCATGCCTAACTGCAGTCTAAGTATTTTCCCTTCTGCACAATTGCTTTTGATCAGTGTTTTATCACAGCAGTGGAATGAAACTAGAGAAGTATTGATTCCATTTCTCTGAAAAACTTTAAACCACATTCTTTACTGTTCTATTTATACATTTTCCTACTCTGCCAGGAGTTGGATGGCATTGATTTGAATTCTAATGCCTTAAATGTCTTTCAGAATCTAACTCAAAAGTTAATGTTTGTTAAACCAAAGCATAGCATTGATTAGTTTATTTTTACACAAAAGTACCAAAGCTATTGTGAAGTAAAGCAACATACTATTTTTTGTTATATTTCTCCTGTCTAGAATATTGAAATTTGTATAATTACACTATGGTCAAGATTTCAAAAAAATCTATTTTTGAATATTCAGTACAGAATTCATTTTATCTCTTTTGAAGCTGAACCCCCCTTACCATTTCCAGTTTTGTAGTCCAATATTCCATTACTTGCCTTTGTCCTGAAGGGACTAAGCTCAGGTTAAGATGACTCCATGACAGACTGCAACTTAGTAATTCAGAGAGTAGGCCTAAGTTGCTATTTTCAAGAAATGAGAACCCAGATCTAGGAACCTGTTGTGAGCCATCCACAACCATGTGCAGCCAATTCAAGGATGCCTTGTTTTTTGGCTTGAAGCAAAATTAGGTAACTAGAATGAGTATCCTCCCTGGAAAGTCTACAGAGCCCTAACCAATCATAGAATCAGTCAAAACTCTAGAGATAGAGCTAACCAATCAAGGTACAGGGCACATACCCCTCCCTGAAGTTCCCCAACTGACAACAGAAGCTGGGCCTGCAAGCCAATGGGTGTCTCCATTTCTAAATCACTGCACACAAGAAATTCTACTGAGTAAACACTCTTTGCTTTTCAATATTGTATAAGTCTGGGGTATCCATTTTTGGCAATTCTCAGACCTGTGTAATTTTTACTTTATTTTGTTGCTGTTGTTTTTGTTCTCTCTGCCTCTGTCTTAAAAACTATACAAAACTACATTTATGACACATTTAGATAACTAATCTTTCCAATTTTGTTAAATTTCTTCCCTTTTATTTTTTAAATTTTAACATATATTATGATTATATTCCCTCTTCATACCCTCTCTTAATCCTCTTCCTATTTCTGCTAACCTCTTCCTTTTACTCAACTAGATTTCTGCCTACTTGGAGTTTTAAAATATTCTTATGAACCTGATGGCAAGTCCTTATTGCTGAAAGTGGCATCTACACATCTTATTGAACATGAAGAAGTTGAGCGGATGCCTACATGGAGGCTTCACAATTAAATGATGGTATTCTTGGTGCAAGAAGGTATTCTGCACTCTACCAAAGAAGAAACATACATACCAAAATAGTTACAAGCTCCTTAATCTGAAATTGTATCCTGCTTGCAAAATAAGCTAGGCAAAAGAGTAAAAAGCTTGGAGTAACCAAACAGTATCTGATTTTACTTAAGGCACACTCCATGGTACAGTATCCATCACTACTTTGGTGACCAAGAATCTAAGACTAGATATCTCAGAATCCTATGTTAAAACAAAATTCTATTCTTCTACTAAAGAAAATAACAATAAATTGACTCTTAATGGCATCATGCTATATTTATAAATCAACAGCTTCCTCTACCATCATCAGAGAAGTTTCTTCCTATAGCACTTGGGAATGAATATAGAGGCCCACAGCCCGACAATATGTACAGAATAATATACTTCTTGATGTCTCCCTTAAATTTCTGTCTTCCAGACTCAAGGAACATTCTGAATGAGGAGGAAGACAAGATCTTCAAAACCAGCTGGTGCTGTTGGTTCCAATCTGGAACACACCCGGTTGAATCATACCCCAGCTGCTCTGTAACAGAGCTCTCATTACTTCCTATGATTGGTGAGGGATTCTGCCATGTAATGCAGAAATACTCAGCACCTGTCTTAGTCACCATTTTATTGTGAAAAGACACTCTGATGATGGCAACTCTTATAATAGAAAATTATTTAATTGGAGGTCTCTTATAGTTACAGAGATTTTCTTCATTATCCTTAGGTCAGGGAACACGGTGGCACTCAAGCAGACATGGTAGCTTGGAGCTCTACATCTGGATCTGTAGGCATCAGGAAAAGAGAAGAAGACACAAGTTCTACATCTAGTTTCATAGGCAACAGGAAGAATAATGTTCTGGGCTTGACATGAGCTTCTTAAACTTCAAAGCACAAGCTTTAAAACACACATTTGCTCTAATAAGGATACATTTCCAAATCCTTTCAAATAGTATCACTCCCTGATCACCATCCAAATCTATGAGCATTTGTGGGCCATTTTTATCCAACTACCACATTCCAGGCCCTGGGCTTCATAGGATTGTAGATTTACCATAAAGCAAATATATATACATTCAGTCCAACTGCAAAAGTTTCTACCTCATAATCTCAAGCACTTCAATGTTATTTACAAGTCCAAAGTTCAAAGTGTCTTTTGAAGGTCAAGGAAATCTCTTAGCTGTACCTACCTCACAATAAAAATTAAAAAAATAGATTACATACTTCCTAAATGATATTCATTCATAGTTTATTCACCTCAAAAATCTACACTTAAAATTTTCACACGTGTATATAGTGAATTTTGTTCACAGATATGTGTTGCTGCCTATCTCCAGCTGCCCAGAGGATACAGCAACCATTACATCTCTAACCTAACTTCATGTCCTTCTTTCATATTTTGTTGATTTGAAACACTGAGTCCAATTAATGTTGTTAATGTACATGGGTGTGAGGCCATTCATTACAGCATGAAGAACCTCTGACAATGGCCAGAATACTAAAGAACCAGACTCTTCCTTGTACAGTTGACAATATTTTCTGCACTAGGAATGGGGCCTCTGGGACCTTATACCTCTTCAAGCAGGAATATTTAACTGACTTATTCTTCTACATGTCGATTTTTAAAAATTGTCTGTTTAGTTTATGTATATGAGTACATTGTAGCTATCTTCAAACACATGAAAGACAGCATTTGATTTCATTACAGATGGTTGTGAGCCAAAATGCGGTTGCTGCAAATTAAATTTAGAACCTCTGGAAGAGCAGTCAGTGGTCTTAACCACTGAGCCAGCTCTCCAGCCCCCTTATATGTCTTATATAAATAACCCCTGCTGCCATGAGCTCCAGGGAGCAACAGTGATATTACATTTACTCATTTTAAATACACACACACACACACACACACACACACACACACACACACACCTTTCTATTTCCTATGGGCCAGACATGACTCTAGACACAAAGAAACCAAATAAAAAACAAAATTAAATTGGCCCAGGATTATCTGCTGTGAGTTCTATTCAGGAAATAAAATATAATTCATGTTTATCTAGGATTGTAAAATTCTCAAATGTTAAGAAATTTAATATCATCATTTGAAATATACATTTCAGATTAGAGAACTAGATAGATGGGAGGGTGTCCAGATTTCTAGAATATTAATTACATTTACTTTTCTTAAGTCAAATTATTGACCCAAATACCTTCAAAGTAGCCAGTTTTAATTCAGTTCTGGAAAATGAATGTGTAAAAGGCCAGTTGTGAAACTTAAGCTAAAATAATCAATGGGTGAAAAGGGATGTGGAGCATTCTGATGAGAAGTAAAATATGAGATTTAAAGTTCACTGAAATTCAAATGGGAACAGCTGACGTTTTTCTCACGACTTACTGGAAATGAGATTTTCAGCAAACTGCTTAATATCATGATGATTGAATTTCATGCACAATATTTCAGTAAATTGAACAAAGTATATAAGAATTCAGAATGAGAAATCTATCGTTAAAAATACAGATCTATGTAATAGGTATCATCAAGAAAACTACCAGATGATCAAGAGAAACCATTTGACTTAGAGCTAATTATGACGGAATATATAGGGGAATGTTAAATATATTCAGCTATGAAGATGAAAATTTCGAGCCTCATTAAGGCCACTTATATTCTATAAGGAAAAGAAGTCACATCTGTGATACCATTTTCTACTCCTAAGTTTTTTGAACTCTTACTGTGTTATCAGAGAGGATCCTCTGTGAAGTGAAGAGCCTTCTGAACTGCTTATGAAATATATGTCCTTTTGATCCATGCACAAAGGCATGTAATATATGTTCACAATAATGAAACTTAGTTCAGTGTAAATAAGCCCATTTACACATCTACAAATAATATTTACAATTTTCAGATTATTTTTTTCATGTACAGTATTGCATTGTAATAAAATAACAACAATAATAATCTGTGGTTGAATGAGACCAGTAATTGATGAGTGGTAGATGATGCAGGATGTGTACTAGCAGGTGCATGAGGTAGTACATGAAAAGAAGCTATGGTTAGTTAAGGGAGGATCACTAAAAGATGAATGACAATGATGGCTCATAACCCAGGTGGAATCAAGCATGGACACAACGTGTATTCCTAATCTATTTTTACAGTGAATTAATTCAGGCTTGATGTTAACTTTAACTCTGGGGTATATTTGTATCTCAGGCAATTCATATTTTTCTTCGTTTTTCTATGTGCATGTATTCATGAGGATGCATCTGTAAGTACATAATCTCTGTCAGTACATTTATAGTGATATTGCTTTTCATATAATTCCTTCAGCTTTATTTGTTCATAGAACTCAATGTTGATCATTTGAGATATATTAAAATATGATTTTGAAAAAATAAATTATCCTTTGCCTTCCAGTTCAATTTATACACACACAGTAACACACACACAAAGTACACACACACACACACAAAACACACATGTGTGTGTGTTATAGGTGTGTACTTTGTGTGTGCATATGTGTGTGTATACTTTGTGTGTGTGTGTTCCAATCACAAATGTTTGATAAGCTTTCTGTATAGAAATATTATAGTTTTACAAATAAAATGGAAATATTTGGAGCTGAGTAGAAGGAAAAGATAATAAGAGAAATGAAAAGTTCATTATTATTCTGGGGAAATTTTGAAAGAATTATTTAACCAACTAATTAGGACAAAGAAAGAAACTAAATATTTATTTTAAACAAAGACTAATTTGATGTGATTTATTTGTCATAGCACAATCAAAGAAAGCATGACGATATATTATGACATGGTGGTAATAAGTGTAGATTCTGAAATGGAGGTTGTTGAGTAAAACCATAAAATTTCAGAAGTATTGACAAACCTAACATATTAGAGAATAACATGCACCAAATACATGCTAGGAGAGTACTAGTTCTGCAAAGGTTGATCTCACAATTCTTTGTCATCTTTGTTTTGCTTGTCATTCTTAAGTGAATTGGGAAGACTAGGCCTAAAAGGGTTTAAGAAATTTGAGAATGCTATGATCTAAAATGTGCTGTCAGGATTTTCTGTAAGTTTATGTTGTAATAATCTCTGTAGCTTTAATTTGCATTGATTCAAAATGTTGACTGCGCTATCTATACACACATTTTCATTTCCTCTAGTTTACACTAATGAGTCGCAAGGGTATCTTTGGGTTATTAGTTTTCCCAGCTATTAAAGACTTGATGACTTCCTTTCTGTTTATTTTATTTTCCTCTTATGTCCTCCTGGAATACAGACTTTAAGCAATTTTCCATTCACAAGATGCTTCTTCTTACTGTATTTGATTGTATTTAGGATGGTAGAAATGTGTTTGGCATACAGTGTCTTACCTGATTCTTTATGTTCCTTTATGGATTTAGTGTTCTTATATGATTCTTTATAAATATCTCTTGACTGCATAATCTCAGATACTTAAGCTTAATTTTAAAAATTACTTCATGGGTGTATAATTAATGCTGCCATTCAGTCAGTTTAAAATAAGTCCCACATTAGCTCTAATCTCTTGGTTTTAATTAAAATGTATTTCAATTTTTCATATCTTTCAATTTTCTTTTAGTAGTTTTCTTTTCAGCTTTCAATTATTGCTATTCTTTAGTCAAATTACAGGCTGCTTGTGTTAGTATTGTCCATTGAAGCATACATTTGTATGTAACATAATTTCTTTTTATCATAATAATTACCTATTTCTTTGAGAGAACAGGCTATTATAAATATACATTTTTAAAGTGTAAAATCTCTCTTTTTAAGTTATATTAAAATCAATAACTTGAATGCAATAACAGACACATTATTTATTCTTCAAAAACATAATATGAAATACTAAAATTTTATTTCCACAATAAAGAAAATTATTTACAAAATCTATTATTTAATTATTATACTTTTATCAAATTAAAATATTTATTACATCAATATATGCATGCAATGACAAAAAATGTGCTCTATCTATCAGTTTCAAACTATGGTACGCAGATGTGAATTTAAACACTGCATAAAGAGTCTACAAGGTCAAAACTCGCAAAGTGGAAATAATTAATTTTCTTCTTATAATCTTGAGACAAATTCTGTAACTGTTGTTTTGAAAATTAACAATTTGAAAGTCCTTTTCCAAATGTTTATACTTCCACATTTCATATGTTCATGCATTATATATGTGAATGTATAGGTAAATTATGATAAATGAATACTTCAATGTCTCACTTCCACCTATTGCAAACAAAAGTTACCTAACTTAAATTATACCAATTATGGTATTTAATACAACTAAGAACATTAAACAAGCATGAACTTAAACATTAAACCCTCTTGTGCCAAACTCAATCAAAGAAACAAACAACAAAGTGCAAACATCACTTTGAAAATATATACTTATCCTAAATATGAGTCACCATAATGAATTTAAACATATTAAGAACAAGTTTAATTATCTATCATTTTATTTGGGTCATTATGAATTTTGTTTATTAGTGAAATTTGTGGAAAACCTGACTTACACTTTGGAATTCTGTTTATTAATGAAAAATAATATATCAATCACGACAAACTTCACAGTCTTGGAAGAATGCTACAAAACAGCAAGAAAATCATGTTGGGACCAATGCAGTTGGTGCTGATACATTCACAGGTACACATTCTTCTGCAAAATGGCTTGCCCCTTCTACAACTACAGATATTAGGAAAAGTATGAACACTATAAAATAAGTAATATTACTTATTTTATATATAAAAGTAGTATTTTTTATATAAAAGTAGTAATATTACTACTCCGAATGATGTTGCTTAACCCTACAGGGTAAAGGACACTGAACAAGGATGCATGTAATATAGAGTCATGCAATAATTCCAGAGTCATAACAATCAAGATTTCCCCCCCAGAATTTACTCTGTAGAATAGGCAAGATTTTATTGAAAGTAGATTGTGGTATTTTCATTGTTTCTATTTGCTGGCTCTAAATTTCATAGCAAATCATATATGTTGGATGGAAATTTATGGTATTATTTGCATCAAGTATAGTGAATAGTACATAAAACATTTTCAGATAACTTTCCTCTACTTACAAGTGTTAGGAAACCCAACAATCTGCCTATATCACCTCAGCCTAAAGTGATTATTTCAAAGTGAATCAGCATAGACCACTTGAGAATCTACCTCACTTATTTCTGCTTTGACATAACTCATGCTCTTAGGGAGTACTCTATTTCAACATTCATTAATAATGTGATTCTTAGTCTTAAAAATCAAAGAAGCACTTACTATTTCAGTCAAGTCCTCAAGAATATAATTTAGCATTTTCCATTCTTCAAAAACAAAGAAATATATTCCTATTTGCAGATTGTCAATACAGATTAAAGTACATAGACTGATTTATTGAAAATTTAGTATTTCAGTGATAAAAGTGTATATCCTGGTCCTAGTCAAAAATTATTCATATTACCCTAACAGATGTATTTTAACTGTTTATAATAATGTTTCTCATTTTATAAATTTCAGTATTACATACTTCCTTTCATATATTCTTTAAATTACAGTAGAATGTTATCTAAAATTATTGTTCATGCATGAAACTTTTGGATAAATTAGACTTTAAATTATAGTTTACATCCCCCAAACAAGTATTTAAGATATTGACTTACTTTCACTAGATAATTTCTAAAAAGTGTAGAAAACTACATGAAATTTAAGATAGAACATATAATTTTGTGTTAAATACAAATAACATAAATAATCAAGCTTTATGTATGATATATATATGATGATCTTTTAAAATTATTTGAGAATTAACCTTTAAAATGATCCAAAGATATCTAAGTCCATATGTTCTTCAAATCAATGGTATTTACTTAAAACATTTTGTCTTTACTTCAATATTCATTCATTTTATTACAAATAACTTTAAATGTAGAAATAGCATTAGAATGAACCTTTGATCTGTAATAAACATTTCTAATATAGATTCATTATCAGTTTTAATATGATGATATGGCTTCCTTCAGAACAGTTGATGAATTCAAATATGTTCATATATTTTAACAATACTGAAATATATTATTAGTTATGTATTACTCACAACTTTAATAGGCCTATAATATAAAATTTCAATTTACATAAGTAGTTATAAAATATGAAAGAGAACTTCACAAAAGATGGTATGCAAATTATTCTGAATTAATTCATATGTATTAGAATAGTATTTTTGTAAAATTAGGAAATATCATATGTGTCCATTTTTCATTAACCTATTTACCATGAATTTTGACATGAAGAAGTAAATAAAAGTATATTTTTGATAATAATACACATATAAGCAACTTATGTAGTGAATAGTCTTTATTTCTATTTTGAAAATTATATATAAGTATGTGTATGTGTTTATTCAACAACCAATAAAAAATGTTTTGAAGTATATTTTAAAATTTGGAAAGTATATATTCCACATTTCACATAACTATGATCAAGGGTATATAACTTTGAAATTTTTAATTTGATGTTTATTTCTTTCACACCTTATCCTTTAAAATATCCTTTGATTATTGCATTTTCTCCATCTCTCTGAGGCATCAATACATTTCAAGAGAACTTTGTCTTTATAGTGTCTCTACACACATATTGTTTGTTTTTCTCTTTCATTTTTGTTTTTTGGTTTGATTTTTGATTTTGTTTTTCATGCAGGCCCATTTTAGGCAACTCTAGCCGTTGTTAGTGATTATTGTAATTGCTGAGTGGTGTCTGGAAGGTGTATTTTATGGCTTTTCTGCCTACATTTTGATCTTACAATCTGCCCCATTTTCCATCTTGTTCATTTAGTATTAGAAGGCGTGGCATAAATGTCTTGCTCAGGACTTACTACTCAACCTTCACTTATTCAACCATTGTAAGGTGCCTTGACTCCTTGGATTCCCTGTTCTCTGATTAAAACTGAGTGGGCAGGGAAGGAGGTAAGCTAATGAAGAATACCACCTGGACATATGATCCTTGAAATCAATTCCTGCAGTCTCATTGGCTGCTCTACAAGAGACCACCTGAAGCAGCCTCCTTTCCCTCTGCAATCAACTCCAGTGGATCCCACAGAGGTTCCCCTCCTAACCCTTCAATCCCCACTCATTGATTTATTATAGCCTCCAACTTCAAAATGAATTCCCTGGGGAACCACAGTGCACTCCTGCCAGCAGAGCAGTTGAATTAACTGAAGTTCTTCCCCACTTTCTCCATTTCTTCAAATCCAATCTCCTAGCCTTATCTCCAGCTCTGCAGCAGAACACCTGCAGTACGATTCATATCCTCTTAACCTCCCTCCCTTCCTGCATTTTTTTTGTTGATCTTACTCCTCCGCTCCAAGAGGTACTGCCTGATAATACACAGATCACATGGAATACCTTCACATCTCTTTACACACCTTCAAACAAATCTCAGTTTCATTGGCGGGTATGCAACAGAACACCCGCTGCAGTTTCTTACTATGCCCACCATCATTTCCAATGAATCCCACATACCTTACCATCTTTCCTTTCTCCCCAAGTTTTATACCGGATACTAAGTCCAGCAAGTACTTCTTGGTATTCCGGGAACCATTCCTGCCAGAGAAACAGGCAGGCTGACACCAGACCTTTCTCTCTCTCCATTCATTCCTTCAAATATAATCTCTTAATCTCATCCCTAACTCTTAAACAGATCACCTGCTGAGGCCTGACTTCTCCCTTGCCCTGAACTCCAGTGGACCACACAGATGTTCACCTTCTCAACTAACTCCACTCAACTCATTTCTTTTTTTCTTTTATTTTGATTTTTATTGGATACTTATTTACAATTCAAATGTTATCCCCTTTCCCAGTTTCCCCATCAGAAATTCCCTATCTATATTTTCTCTTTCTCCCTGCTTCTATGAGGATGCTCCCCCAACAATCCACCAACTCATACCTCCCTGCTCTGGCATTCCCCTACACTGGGGCATTGAACCATTACAGGACCAAGGGCCTCTCCTCCCATTGAAGTTTTACAAGGCCAAACTCTACTACATATGCGGCTAGAGCCATGGGTCCCTCCATGTGTACTCTTTGGATTGTGGTTTAATCCTTGAGAGCTGTGAGGGGGGGGGGGTCTGGTTAGTTAATATTGTTGTTCTTCCTATGGGGTTGCAACCTCTTCAACTCCTTCAGTCCTTTCTTCAACTTCTCCACTGGGACACCATGCTCAGTACAATGGTTTACTGCGAGCATCTGCCTCTGTATTTGTCAGGCTCTGGCCGAGGCTCTCAGGAGACAGCTATATCAGGCTCCTGTCAAGAAGCAGGCACTTCTTGTCATCCACAATAGTGTCTGGGTTTGGTGTCTGTATATGGGATGGATTCCCAGGTGTGGCAGTCTCTGGATGGCCTTTCCTTCAGTCTCTGCTCCACACTTTGTCTCTGTATTTCCTCCCCTGAGTATTTTGTTCCTCCTTCTAAGAAGGACTGAACATATAGGATGGCCTTTTCTTCAGTCTCTGCTCCACACTTTGTCTCTGTATTTCCTCACCTGAGTATTTTGTTTCTCCTTCTAAGAAGGATTGAACATCTACACATTGGTTTGTCTTGTTCTGAGGTTTCATGTGGTCTGTGAATTATATCTTGGGTATTTCGAGGTTTTGGGCTAATATCAACTTATCAGTGAGTGCATACAATGTGTTCTCTCTCTCTCTCTATATATATATGTATATATGTATATATATATATATTGAGTATGGAAGGATCAATGCTCCAACAACTTTATTTTTTCTCCTATAGCTTACAACCTCAGCAAAATTTTTCAAGCAGTACAGTCGTAATTACAATCAAATATTCTTCTAGTGAATGACTATAAAAGACTCAAATTATTTTCTAGAAACCATATACATTCACATCTAAGCAACTTGTTATAGATTAACAAAGTATGAGCAAGCAAGTTAGTTTTCTCAACAAAATTTTCTTACTGACAGGAAGAAATGGTAGTTACAAAGAAAGAATTATTTATTTTATTCTATTGTTATCTTTAAAAGTACGCTTATAAGAATCTTAAAAGAATCACAAGTCTAAACTTTTATATAAAAATCAGTCTTATCTTCTTTAAATCTTCAAAATGCACATCCACTTATCACACAACCTCTGCATTTCAGGAAACTCATAGGCCACTCCTGCTAGGGAAGCAGGTAGGCTAACTGAAGATTCTCACATCTCCCTCCATTCTTCCAAAGCCATGAGTTGGATCTCTCAAGAGGTGGCTTTTTGAGTTGAACATGATCAAAATACATTGAATAATGTTCTCAAAGAATTAGTAAAAGTATTTTTTAAAGAAATAAGGAAAAACACCTTACAGCCATTAGCTGTAATTTAATGCAGAGATTAAAGCAAACATTTTCTAGATAGGTTTTTCCTTTTCTTTCCATTTCTTTCTTTGGAAAGATCACAAGAGTTGCAATTATACTGTGCAGTTCAAAACATGACACATTGTTATAAAGCTTCTAATATATTTCCTTTAGAAAGAGTTTACTATATTCATAAATTTCCATTTTAAATAAAGATGCATTTGTTGTCTTGTATAGTATGTATAAGAGTTTTGAAAAGTTGGGTTTAAGCGGGACTAGAGACAATATAACAATAAAAAATAAATATGATATAGATAGGGTATGCTAACATAAGATAGGTAAAATTGGCTTTATGTTTTACATCCTAAATTCAAAGTTGTAAAATTTGCAAATATGTTTTTACATAAGAATTATTCTTTGAAGCTATATACATATTGTGTATACTTGAATAAATCAGTTAAAATAAGGATAAATTTGTTAAAAGGGGTATTATTTTAGTTGTTTAAACATTGAACACTTTATTATTAACCTATCCAGTATATGCATGCTATAATTTGACATTATTTAGCATTTTTAGGACATGCAAATTAGTTTGGTGGAAAATTAATGGTACTGCTCCTGTACTTCTAGAACAATTCAGTTACATTTCGAATTTTTTTAGCTTTCATTGAAATGCAGAGAGAAGTAATAGATTTTTATTGTAACTTAAAAACAGGCTTTCAGAAGATGAGAAGATTATATTAATCATATTCAGTGATTTTTTTTTTAAAGAAGTCTGGCAAGTTATGTGGAAATTTTATTTTACAGAAGACATATACTTCTTTCTAACTAGCCTGTTTTTACCCCAGAGCATTCAGAATGTAGCTTCAATTAAACACAATTTCTCAACCTCACTGATTCATATTTTGACACTCTGATGTTTTTAATATCTTTTGAGTTTATGAGTATCCTATTTATAAGTTTGTCTCCTTAAACATAAATTGTACTATGCCACATTTTTTGCCTTTTATATAACAAGATAACCTAAAAGCTATAGTGAATATTTATAGCAAACTGAAATTTTACTCTATTGATTAATAATATTCCATAAAGCTGTATGCACTAAAAGTTGAAGTGTTGTTGAAATAAAAGCTGAAGCAGATTATTCAAAACCCTGCAGCACAAATGATTTCTGCCACATGGAAATCTAATGAGCAGTTTCATGAGAATAATTTCAAAATATATACAGGGAAATAATATAATATTACTCATATAAAAACAAATCAAAGCATTTACTTGAAATAACTAAAAAAATCCATATAAATTAGAAAAATTATCTAATCTTGAGATTCACAAATATTATGAATATGAAGACAAAGAGTATTATAGATGCCCAATAAAATAAAACTACATTTGTGTATAAGATCAACATATAGATTGTACTTGCAGCCTAATTTTTATTTATTCCAATTATCAAGAAACAATTATTCTTTAACAGATGGTAAGAAATATTTTTCATTTTGGATATTTTCTTTATTTACACTTCAAATGTTATCTTCTTTCCCAGTCCCACCCCGAAATCCCCTATCCCATCACTCCTCCCCTGATTCTAAGAGGGTGTTCCCCCACCCACCCATCCACTCTCACCTCCCTGCCCTCAAATTCCCTTACACTGGGGCATCAAACCTTACAGGACCAAGGGCCTTTCCTCCCATTGATGCCCAACAAGACCATCGTCTGCTACATGTGCAGCTGGAGCCATGAGTCCCTCTATGTGTACTTCTTCATTGATGGTTTAGTTCCTGAGAACTCTAGGCGTTCTGGTTGGTTGATATTATTGTTCTTCCTATGGGGTGGCAAACCCCTTCAGCTTCTTCAGTTCTTTCTCTAACTCTTCCATTAAGGACCCTATAGAAAACCCCATGCTTAGTATAATGGTTGTTTTGGTGAGATTGCAAGCCAGTACAACCACTCTGGAAATCAATCTAGCAGTTCCTCAGACAATTGAACATAGTGTTACCTGAGAATCCAGCTATATCTATCCTGGCCATATACCCAAAAGATTCTCCAAAACGCTTCATTATGTTCATAGCAGCCATATTTATAATAGCTAGAAGCTAGAAAGACCCCAGATGTCCTTCAATAGAGGAATAAACACAGAAAACATGGTCCATTTACACAATGGAATGCTACTCAACTATTAAAAAACAATGAATTCATGTATTTCTTAGACAAATGGATGGAACTAGAAAATATAATCCTGAGTGATGTAATCCAGTCACAAAGAACATACATGGTATGCACTCACTGATAAGTTGATAATACCTCAAAAGCTCAGAATACCCCAGATACAACTCACAGATGACATGAAGCTCAAGAAGAAGAAAGACCAAAATATGGGTGAATCTATCCTTCTTAGAAAAGAGGACAAAATATACATGGGAGCAAAACAAAGACAAAGTGTGGAGCAGAGTCTGAAGGAAAGGCCATCCAGAGACTGCCTCACCTGGGGATTCATCCCATACATAGTCACCAAACCCAGACACTATTGTGGATGCCAAGAAATTTTTCTCAAACCCAGAAGGATTATGATTTTAGAAGGAATTTATGTTTTAAAAGCTGAGCATATAGTATGCTACTCAGGGTCACAGAGGTGAAAGAAATTGGGTAATCCAGCATGTTATCCCTGAAGAAACGATGGAAGATGTTTTATTTTCTACCTGATTCAGAACAATGCTTGACCAGTACAGAAGTTGGTTCTCAATTGAGATTTTATGTAGAGGAGGGATGTGTTAAGGAGAGAAGGAAGATTCACTTCATCCCAGAAGAATAGGGCTGACAAATAAACTTGGCCACAAGAACATTTGTTTAGCCACAAATCTCTAAACAGTTACCTACAACAGTAAAGAGTATATGGTATAATGGAATATACTTAAACATCAAAATACTGAAAGAAAAATGTAAATTATTTTAGGTTATAAATATGTTGATTTTTTTCTGCACATTTCAATTTATACAGTATCTTTTGAAATAACTTGCAGTGCAATTTGAAAGACAGTGAAGGGAAAACTCAGTAGTTCCCAAACTCAGACACTTCCCTAATATTGAGGCATCATTTAAATTTGGTGGTAGCATCAGTCATCACTGTCAACTGGGACAGATATTTAAGTGTAGGCTAGCAGTTGTGCTAACTGCTATGGTCTTCTTAAAATGTAGATAAAACTCAAAACACTTTCTACTAGTGTGACTTCATAGACATTTTGTAGATAGATAGAATACACACATACACACCATCTACTTAACCCAGAGAGGGAAAATAAGGACTACATAATTAGCTCTCAATTCAAAGAGTTACGTCATAGAGAGTTGTAAGTCCTGAAAAAATTCACATGGACAATTCTGTGTATCACCTACTAAGACACTATGATATATTTATCTACAAATTTTTAAATACTATCTTTATTCTATATTATAATTGGCATCATGCAGAAACAAGGAAAAGTGGAAGTTGCATTCCTTGTTTTTAGAAATGGAAAGAATAATTTTAAATTGTTACTTTTAAATTACAGTAATAAAATTAAATTTAATTTAAATTTAAAGACAATTTAAATTAAAATAATAATTAAGAAATTAGAATTAAATAAAAATCTCTCATACAATACATCTGGACTACAGTTTTTGATCCCTCCACTCTTCTCAGTTCTTTCCCATAACTTTGCTCATCCCCAGGTCCATTCTTCCTCTCTTTCCCTTCTGAACCAGACCTTCGAAGGACAACGAATAAACATGAAAAAACAAGATACAGTAAGACAAGTTGAAAGCCATTTTTAAAGATAAGCAAAAAAATTAAAATTTTAAATCGTAATTTAATTAGGTTTTATTCGTCTTATTTCCCTTAAAATTATTACAGAAGAAAATCAAACATAGTCCTAATAATTTAAAATTAAGAATTTTATTTATGGTCATTAAATCATAATATATAGTGATATACAAAAAAACAATTATATTTGAATATCAAACCTCTCTTAACTTTTAAAATATTTTATTATAATTTTTATATATTTTAAGCATGCTTTTTCTCAATCCCCAACTCCTCCCATATTCTACTAGCTCCATACCCCCAAACCAAATTTATGTTCTTTCTTCCTCTCTTCCAAAAAAGGAAAACAAGAAGCTAAAATAAATTTCTTTTATTAAATAATAAATATAAAAATATTTTATAAACTATTTTATAGTTGAGCTGAGCTCCACTGTCAGCCCAAATGTCAGCATGAATTACCAGAGGCCTGTGGGCAGCAGGAACAGCCAGGTATGATTATTTGTCCCACATAGAATTCAAACAAACCAACAAACAGATAAATACATCCTCTTCCTGCACTGGAAGAAGAGCTCATTGTGAGCTGCCATGTGGATCCTGGGAACATAATGCTGGTCTTAGCAAAAGCAGTAAGTACATTTTATTGGTGATCTCTTCAACCACAACTTTTTGTTGTAGTGTTTTTGAGTTTTGATTTTAATTATGTGTATGCATGAGTATCTGTAGTGCAGGTCTTGTATATGGGATTGCAGTTGTCTAAAATCCATCAGAAAATTTGGAGCTGAAAAAAAAAAAAGTGGTAGCCGTTTACTGAGCATGAGTGTTGAAAACTGAACTCTCAGGGCTGCTACAAGTACCATTCAGTTTTTACCACTGAGCCATCGTCCCATTCACACAGTATAAGATTGTTTTTCATTTCCTAAAGTTAAAATGCAGGTTTTCTCATTTTTCTTACTCTGACTGTTATTTTTTAATGTAGGGTTAAATTGAGTGTTCTATTTGAGTCTACAGAAGGGAATAGAACAAGGCTGAGTCTGTGTGCTGAGATGCAGGTAATTTTGCAGGTAGAATTGAATTCAATGCTTATTCTCTTGACTCACATCCCGTTGTGGGAATTCAGTCA
Source organism: Arvicanthis niloticus (assembly GCF_011762505.2). NCBI lineage: Eukaryota > Metazoa > Chordata > Mammalia > Rodentia > Muridae > Arvicanthis > Arvicanthis niloticus. Next base: position 33,415,637 of record NC_047667.1, read on the forward strand.
TCTGGATACAAACCAGCTTGTATAGAGGTTCAAAAATTCATTTTTCTGTGTACAATGAAGAGGAAATAAGATTGCTGAGTAGTTAGCACCTGTCACAATAAGAAATTTACCATCAAAAAGTTGCTATAATCTGAGCACCTGCAAAGCCCCTTATTGTACAATTAATAATAGCCTATGGCAACTATATATTTGAACACATTATTTGAATATTTTATAAATTACAAAAATTTGGTGAGGTACCATTCAGAACACAGACTTGCATCTATACCACTTTCTGCTTGTGCAAAATTATACTACTTAAAACATATCAACATGAAATTAACTCAGTGAGCATTATTTTCAAAATTATTTTTGTTCCTTAATTTAGCTTCCTAATATTCTGTGTTCTGATTTGGTTTCACGAATTATACAATAATGGTCTGAATTATAATAGCTTAATTTCCAGTTTGTTAGGTAAAAATGAACATTTGTGTAATGACAGCAGTCCATGACCATATTTCTATTTTTAATTAACCAGTATTGCTGCTTTTGCTCAAAGAACTGTGACCAATTATGCTGATTATGGAGAAGGTCCTCAGGTCTTCATTCAGAAAGCAAAATAAAATCTGAAGCGTTTGTCCTACTTTAGGGTTGCAACCTCAGACTGTTTAAACAAACACGAAAGAAAACAGACCAGCAAACAATAGAGAAGCTACTTTTTTTTCAGTATGCAATATTAGCTTTGATAGTGTTGGGATTGTTAGAAAGGTAGGTTATAGTCTCAGAACACGAATCATTCTACTTTATTGCTTGATTCTGTTCTGCTGGTGTTCTAAGGCCCACAAAGGATTGATTCTGTCAGTCTTTTATCAGTTTCAATATCTGCAATAAGTGAAAGTTTTTCTTATTGTAACTGAATAGTTACAACAGTGATTGTGTGTCCCCATGCAAGCTAATAATTGTATAAAATATTGTTTACATCTCGCTCAAAGTTTCCAACAACTTTTGCTGTTGCAACCATTGATTTGCTGAAAACTGTCATTTCCTCTAACACCAAAAGGAAAGATATTCTTTATATGCTATCATATAACACGTTATTCTTTTCTCATATTATACATGGATAAATTAGAAGAGGGAAGCATCCAACAGAATAGAAATATAGGCATGTGCAATCACTCATCAGTCTTATAGAATATGTGATCAATATATATTTGATGATGTCTTCAGTGACCTGATAACAACATGAATCCTGCCTAAGCCTCTACTCTCAAAGCTTATATTTTACTGAAGGGAGTAAATCAGAAAGCAGACAGAGTTCAGAATTATCAACTATCTCAAAAAAAAAAAAAAAAAAAAAAAGAAGGCATTATGTTTGTGCAAAGAGGTGAGGTCTATGAGAACAGACAATTACACTTATCTCATCACTGAGGGAAAAAATGAACCATTCACCACAATTTAGAAGCCCATGTTACTTTTGCTTGTTGTCTGGAATACAAAGCATATCTTAGCTTACCAAAGTTAAGCTAAGATAATGAACTATTCCAGGTATGTAGAAAACAAGAAGATGCACAGTTATCTTGCCAAGTCTGGTATGGCATTTGTAAGAACAGATAGATCAACATGATTCCTGCCCCCAGGACACAGCCAGTGGATTTAAACTTTGATTAATCTCCATGGCTGGCATGGGAATAAGACTTATTTGTATAATAATGTGTGTATTTTACATTCCTCCTTTTATTTATTTATTTATTTATTTATTTATTTATTTATTGTTTTTTTTTTTGTTTTTTTTTTGTTTGTTTGTTTTTGTTTTTTGAGACAGGGTTTCTCTGGGTAGCCCTGGCTGTCCTGGAACTCACTCTGTAGACCAGGCTGGCCTTGAACTCAGAAATCCACCTGCCTCTGCTTCCCAAGTGCTGGGATTAAAGGCGTGCGCCACCACCACTCAGCCATTCCTCCTTTTAGAAATGTCTGTCCTGTTAACATTAATGACTTCATGATAATCAGAGGCACCATGAAGCAAAGGTGTGACTAATGTCTTAGCAAAAAAAAAAAAAAAAAAAAAAAAAAAAAAAAAAAAAAAAATGCTGGGACCTTCAAGACAGCCCTAAACACTGTGGAAAGAACTCTAAGAACATGAGTTCAAATATATATAATTTCTCAACTATGCACAATATAAGGACACTATAAGAGACTTCATGAATCTAAAGAAGAGAGGGTAGCTACAGTATGAGCCAGCTTGTCTGAAAGATACAAAGACAAGCAGAAACCTGAGTTCAAGGTCAGCCTGAGGCACAGCAAGTCCAGGCCCAGGAGTGGAAGACATGGTAATTTCAGGACAGGGTCCCATCCAGCTAGTTTAGCATCTGTGATCAACAGAGCTAGAGAGAGCTCTGAAATTTTTTCCAATGTTAAAAAAAAATAGTGCTTTCTGTCTCTTAAGAATTAAGGGGCTGGGTTCACAGGATACTGATTCATAAGATAATCAAAAGGGAACCTGGAGTAAATGACTGGATTGATATGCAAAATAAAAGACTAGGTTTATTATCTGCAGGAGATGAGATATCCAGAGGAAGATTTTAGAAGAGCAAGAGAGAATTGCTTGGAGATCTGTCTCAAACAGAACATAGAGACAGAGAGCTGTCTGGAAATCTCCAGAGAAAGCAGATCAGAGAAAGAAAGAGAGCAGAACAGAAAGAAAGCAAGCTGGAAAGCTGTCTCCAGCACAGCATAGGCTGTCAGTTGGGACCCATGATTTGACTTCCAGTTGTTTGTTTTTTCAGCTGCCAGACACTCCTCTCCGAGAGGCAGCCAGTCCTTGGCACTATCTGAAGAGTTAAGGCAGTAGAATTGAGCCATTTAAATTAGAGAAATGCCAACAGGTCTACTTTGAGAGTCCATATCACCCTGCTCAGAATAGCTAACATCAAGGAAACAAATGACAACAAATGATAGCACTCAGGTTTTTTGAGAACCCTAATTCGATGTTGCTGGAAGTGTAAACTGTTGCAGCCTTGATAAACATCAGTGGTAGATTTCTGAAAAAAAATTTAAAAATCGAACTGTTCTATGACTTATTAATACCGCTCATAGCTGCATCTTCAAAGGACCCTATCTCTTACCAGAAAGATACTTGTTCATACAAGTCCATCACCGTTCTCTCTATAAAAACATGGACTCCTATGCATCCATTAAAAATTGAATAGATAATGCAACTGTGGTGCCAAAAGTACTTTATATTGAGTCTAAGTGAACCCTTGTCTTACAGTAATATAAGAACGCCAATAAATTTTACCATGTATCTTTTTTGCTATGGCTTTACTAGTTTGGTTTTTGTTGTTTTGTTTGTTTGTTTGTTATAATAACATTTCACTGTTTCTTGTCTGTCACGGACTGCTGTCACCATGATTTTCTGCCCAAGAGCCTGGGTCACAAGTGACCACATAATGAATCCTGTAAAATCATGAGGTAAAATAAATCCTTCCTCTCTTAAGTTGCTTTTCTCAAATGTTTGTTCACAATGTTGCAAAGCTTAATTAAAACAAGCATAAAATTCTAGTATTAAAGTACAGATTTTCTGATGCATTTATAATGAATTATCTTGACTGTAATAAATGATCAATGAATTCTTACAATGAATCAGATAAAAAATCAATAATAACTTCAATAAAATTTTAAGGATTCTAGTTTAGCCTCTCAAATAATGAGATATCAGGCCATATTTTTTTTTTCATGTGTGGTCACATAGGTAGCAATTTCCTGGGTGTAATTGTTAGAGGAACATATGAAGAACTGAAATACATGAATTCAAATCCTTCCTAAAGAACATACTTAGCATGACTGACTAAGGAGTATTTATGGGAATATTGTAAGCCCAGTTTTCATTACTGTTTGTGATTTAAAAACCTTTAAAGAAATACATGTCTGCAGATATTTGAAACAACTATGTTACTGTCCTGTGAATAAGGATTTGTTCTGTGGCATCTAGACTATTGGACTGTACTATCAGACAAATGTGGACTCATAACATCACACAGGGAATTATCAAAGTTAATATCAGTAAGCAAGAAGTCTGCTTTTCTCATTAAATATTACAGCTCACCCTTTTATAGGCCTTTAGACGAATGGCAGGGGTGAGCAAGAAAACTTGCAGGTCTGAGGGACTAATTTTGAATAAAGATACTAAAACTTGCTAATTTAAGAATATCGAGAAGGTATGTGTGTGATGAATTTGTTAAATTCTGCTTTGATAGTATTATCATTATTTAGTCATCTTTAGGGCACAATTAAAATTCTTCTAATGCTAACATAAACCAAATTTATTTTGCATCATACATAGAGATTTGCCATAAAACATTGTTACTAAATATTAGAAATATAAGAGAACAAAGTAGATGTTCTGCTTGAAATAAAAACTGACAGTTTTCTCTGCTTACTGAGGAGCAAGCCAAACAAGCACTGTTTTAGACTCTTTTGCTGGAGTCCTGATTCCTTCAATTGTATACATGTTTCCTCCTTCTGGAAGAGAATATTAATGGAATTACAAAATAGAAAATTTGTTTTGTAGATTTTAGTCACTCCATATAGTCTTTTCATAATTATTCATTTTACTAATTGTATTATTTTTCACAAACAGCTAACATATCAGTTTATTCAAATTATAATTGATACTATCTTCCACAAAATTAAGAACATATGGATATTCCAGAGTTTTGATCTATTATAAATAAATCTGCAAATCATGTTTTATGTCTTGTACTGTTGCCTAGGACTGAGATTTCCATATGGTACATATACATTAATAAAGAACTGTCATTGCTTTGAACAACCACTTCATTCTCACTGATGGAATGTGAAATTCACAGATCTTCATAAACATTTAATACTGTCAGACTTGTTCATTTTTATATATTTCTATCTCATTTGTTTGAAATTTCCCTTTTTTAGACTAATAATATAGATCATATTTTCAGATAGTCATATTCTGTTCAAATAATGTTAGTTAAGTTCCATAAATACCCAAAACATTTAACGACATTTTTAACCACTTCTGTTTTGTAATATGCTTTCTTAAAAATCCACCACAAATAATTTTTCAGATATATAACTAGCACCTCATTCAAAACATTCTTTTTTAAAATATACATATCATGAATTAAAATATACATGTGTGCATTTATAATTTTTTTCTTTATATTGAATAGTGCTGTGAGATTTACTTGATTACAGCAGTACTGTGAAACTTCATTTCTACACTTCTAAATATTTATACCTTTATTTTTCACATACAGGTTTGTCAAATATTTTTAGTAATGGTTCTGTATATAATGAACAAAAACTTATTTTTATTTTCACAGATAATAATTTATGTGGACCCAATCTTCTATTAACCATTGGCGTCTATAAACATGTATACCAGTCTAATAGTATTTATTTATGTCCCAAATGCTGCTACCCCTCCTTCTCCTAGACCTCCCTCACAGAGTTTCTCTTTCTATTCCCCGCTCTCCAATGGGTATCTCTCCACCCTGCAACATCAAGTCTCTGCAGGATTGGGCGTATCCTTTCCCACTGAGGCCAGAGAAGGCAGCCATGGAAACTGAGCTACATGTATGCTATCTGCCTGGGACCCGGTTCCAGGCTGTGTATGTTCTTTGGTTGATGGGTCAGTCTCAGAACTCCTAGGGGTCCAGTTTCATTCACTCTGTTGATCTTCATGGTTTCCCATCCCATTCAGGTCTTCAATCCTTCCTTTACTCTTCAATGTAAGAGTCCCTGACCTCCACCCAGTATCTGGCTGTGGGTCTCTACATTTATTTCAGCCAGCTGCTGGGTTGAATCTCTGAGAGGAAAATTGTGATAGGCTCCTGTATACAAGCATGGTAATTTTGAGTGTAGTTTTTCATCTTGTAATTGGACAGTATGCTCTCTATATTGCTTATGCTTATCTTTCATTCTGACCTACTTTACTTTTAGGTTGGGGGGACCTTGTAGATTGTACCAGAGCCATGGGAAGTGAGAGACCCTCAGGACTCAAAGGAAAGGACCTTAGATGAAATGCCCGACAGTAGGGAGAGGGAACTTACAGAACCCACCTCCAGAAGGAAGACAGGACATCAATTGAGTGAGGGGGTTGCCATCACACAGTCAAAATCTGACCCATATTTGTTCCTGTCTGAAAGAACTCCAGGGATGGAAATGGAGAGGAGCCTGAGAAAATGAAGGTCCAGTGGCAGGCCCAAAATGGCATCCAGCTCAAGGGGAGGTCCCAAGGCCTGACACTATTCCTGAGGCTATGGAGCACTCATAAAAAGGGACCTATCATGACTACCCTCTGAAAGACCCAACAAGCAACTGCAAGAGTCAGATACAGATATTTGCACCCAACCAATGGACAGAAGCTAATGAATCCTGTGATTGAGTTAGAGAAAGTCTGGAAGAAGCTGAGGAGGAAGGCAACCCTGTAGGCAGACCAGAAGTCTCAATTAATCTGGACCCCGAGATCTCTCAAACACTGGAATACCAAAAAGGCAGCATATACCAGTTTATATGAGGCTCCCAACACATATACAGCAGAGGATTTCCAGGTCTGTGTTCAATTAGAGATGATGCACCTAACCTTCAAGAGACTGGATGCCCCAGGGAATTTATAGATCAGTTGGGGTGGGAGTGGAGTGGGCAACAGCCTTCTGGAGAATGTAGGTTGAAGATATGGGATGTGGAACAGTCGGAGGGTAGACATGTTGGGAAGATAAAATCTGGAGTATAAATAAATAAATAACAAAAATATATACTGAAAAGGTTTTTTTTAGAATGAACCTATCAAATCTGATCAAACAGACTCAGTGCAATCACAATAAAACCTCAGTTATATTATTCTCAAAAATAGAATAAAAATCTTTAAATACTTGCAGAAGCATTTGTAGTACATGCCAGTACCTGAGAAGCAGAGGTATGTGAGTTTACAGAAGTCAGGAGCTGGCTGGTGTATCTATTAAGACTCCATCTCACAAACAAAGAAAACATTTATAAAATGTATATAGAAGCATAATCTATTATAGATAACTGAAGCAAGAGTGATCAAGAAGAATATTGCTGGAGGTGTTACCATACATAATTTCAAGACAAATTACTGAACCATACTAACATGAAGAGCACGGTATGGTACAAAATGCAATTGTAGATAATTCAAACAGAGCACAGAGCAAGTACAAGTCCATGTGACTATATCTATACAATTTATTTATTTACAGTGTAGTCAAAAATACAAATTAAAAATACAGATGGTATGTATAGTAAATGATTTGGGAAAATTTGGATAGCTACATCAAGTAGAATTAAAAACACTTTTAATTGCAATATATGAAAGATAAGGTGAGTTTGAAGATTCATGTGTATAGTCCCAGAACTCAGGAGGACAAGACAGGAATACTGTCTCAGGCTCAGGATAGTGTTAAATAATAGTATGTTCTAAGTCAGTCCAACCTACAGATGGTATGTCTCAAAAATCCCAAAGAAAATCAAGTATAAATAAAGGAGTGAATGAATAAGAATCCTAAGGTGAAGCACTGCTCCTCATTACAGAAAACAGGCAATCTAAAAATAACACCATAGTAGCCATAAGAAGCATCAGGAACCATGCATGGAACTTTGCACGAAGAAGTGTATTTTATAATGCCTTCTTTGTATGTGTGTAATTTTACACTTTACTAAAGACACAGTCTAACATAAGAACTAACAAGACGGATGGACAAGAAATAGCAAAGTTGGCTGAATATTTGATATTGCAGATCATAGAGGACTGGCCTCTTTGTCGCAGGCCGTGTTTGGCATCCTGTGATGGCATGCAGGGGTTACTAAGTGCTGAGGCAACATGAGCAAATGTTAGCAGTCACCTTGTGTCCATGCTTTAGCTCTGTTTTCTTGTTGCTTTCTTAGAATTTATTCTTTCTTACTCTTTCCAAATATGTCACGCATCCACATTCAGTTTCAGAAATCCTGATGAAAATCCAACCCATGATTTAAGAAACTGTGACTTAATGGGTCAGTCATCTGGCATAGAATTGGCTTCAGTTCACTATGCTTCTGTCCAGATTATTAATCTTAATCAACCTGTGAAAGATATTTATTCTAAATAAGGTCAGAGCTGGAGTGTCCCAGTAAACATTAATTTGGAGTATGCATAATTTTATGCACTGTTGTAGCCAAGAAGAAACCCAGAGTTGTTTTCCTTGTTTGTTTGTTTGTTACAGTGATTGGTTTTAATCTACCTAAAAAATGTATTACAAAATATATTTTAAATTAGTAAAATAACTATTATGCATATAACTTTAAAGAGAAAACATTAATCATTGGGAGTGATGAAATCTTTAGACATCAATAGTAAGTTTGTAAGCAATACTTCCAGTGTGTTAACAAACTATTGATATGGTTTCCATTGTAGATGATCTCATTTTAGCTTATTGATTGTAGAAAAATAAAACCTCTATTGAATTTTCCATTATGTACAAATACATATAGGTATGTATGGGCATAATAATAGTTAAGTAATAAAAGGAAGGCGCTTTATGCAAATTACAATTCAGATCATATAGGTTGAGATTTCTCTATATTATTGTTATAGCATCTCAAGTTAATTTGGTTTCAGAGAAATAAATTTGATCTAATCATAGGTAGTTCTAAAATTCCGCATGTGGTATACATGAATAGTCCTTTCATATCAAGAGGGAGAGGATAAAGTCTGAGAAGTTAGGGACCTTAGATGAAATGCCTGACAGCAGGGAGAGGAAACTTATAGACCCAACCTCCAGCAGAAAAACAGGGCCTCAAGTGAGGGAGTGGGTTGCCATGCCACAGTCAAAACTTTGACCCATATTTGTTCCTGTCTGAACAAACTGCAGGGATGGAAATAGAGAGGAGCCTGAAGAAAAGAAGGTCCAGCTGCAGGCTCAAAAGGGGATCCAGCTCAATGGGAGGTCCCAAGGCCTGATACTATTACTGAGGCTATGGAGCACTCATAAAAACGGACCTATCATGACTGCTGACTGGAAGACCCAACAAACAGTTGAAAAAGTCAGATGCAGATATTTGCACCCAACCAATGGACAGAAGCTACTGATCCCTGTGATTGAATTAGAGAAAGGCTGGAAGAAACATCAAGCTTAAAAACAAAACAAAACAAAACAAACACCGTGTAACTTCCATTCTTTCCATCCTTATAGGACTAATGACAAGCAAGCAAGTTAGATTATCAGTGGAACAGGCTAAATATGTAGCAAAAATTTAAAATATCTGTTTCTGCTTAAAACCCAAGACTTGAATATCGTGTAACAGTTTATCACACAAAACAGGTCATTTATTCAGGAATTAGGTGTGTCTCCCCTATTAATGAATTTGAGGCATACACAGTAGCTCTAAACCCCACAGTTTTCTCTGTGTTTTGTTTCTGTCTTTCTCAGATTTTTGAAGCAAATCTATTACATTTTCTTCAGTAAAAAAGGCTTTACAGACAAAACTTACACTTGAATAAAATCACTTAAGGCTGTTATTTGTAAGAGAGAGTCAAATTTTCATACAGATACATTTGAGAAAACATAAGCATTATGGATTTTTAACTGTTCTTTTGGATCTTGATATCCATGAAATTAATTTTGAATATAACAAAATATTTTATTGATGGATTCTTAGATAAACATCTAGTAAATTAATGGATATTAAAAAAAAGATTCTGAAAAAAGAGTCCTGAATCCTATACTTTGCAAAGTATCTAGCAAAGTAATCAGGTGTAACAAATCTCTTGAACTTTCTTTATAAAAACATATGGAATGAGAAATTAACACACTAGCCAACAAATGATATTTTGTTATGGTAATTGTTATATTATCAGTATAATAAAATTTAGAACTTCATGATGATTTTTTTCAGATGATTTCAAATTTAAAATATTAAAGAATCTTGGACATTGGGATTAACTATTCCAGTACATTTTTCCGTCAGAAAAATATTATATAAAATGTCCCACAGAATTTACACATAACAAGATTATTATAAAATAATCAAAGGTTTTCATATTCATCATTAGTTAAAACTCATCAGATTGTTATATAATATATTGTACAGGAAATGTTTGGAAGAAAAATCTGCTTTCATCTAGTTAAAAACTAATGATGCAAAGCTGTGGATATAATATTTTCCTATGTTATGTATTGCTTTCTGATAAACCTAGACAATATTCCTGTTAAATTATAGACTTATTCATCAAGTTGTTGACTTTATGGCAAAAAAATCTGTTCCTGGTGATGTTTATTTTGTCAGTTTTCTAGGATCATTGGTGATGTTGAGTGCTCTATTACCTCAAATTTAAAAATATGTTGTAAGATTTATGTATCATTCTTCTGGCAGCTCCATTATTACTTCTTTTAAAGCTTAAAACTTAAACTATTTTTAGAATTCTGTTGCTCAGTAAGCTAGTATACTTTGGTCTGAACTGAAAATTCTAGTCCAGGCTCCATGAATGAGCCAGCAAATTTTTGTCAGAGCAATTTAGAAGAGTCCATCTCTAAGCATGCCGTATGTTTAGAATTCATTTTGTTGCAGTTATGACACTGAAGTCCAGATGTCTGTCTCTTTCATTTCTGTCTCTGAGATAGATGTCCCTTCATCTCCTAATGGCCGTGATTATTGCCCTTTGACCCTCATTTTATAACTTCCAATAATATGTATTACACTGAGATCTTTTTTCTGTCTTCTGACACACATCTCCCTGATTGATGCTTTCAGGTTCCTTTTTATTTGTCCAAGAAATGAACAATAGTATAGACAGTTCATTTTATTTAATGATTATGTGATTTGTACCTCAACTTTCTTTGCAAAACCTCTTATTAAAAAAAATTTACATTAGATGGATAGCTAAGCATATGGCTTTTGAAGAAAAAAAGGCATTTAAAACTATCTTTCATACTGGCCTTAAAACATCTGATTTGTAGTATTTTTTTAATAAATTTCATGCAATGCAGTATGAGCCTATAATCTGCCCCTACCCAAACTCATCTAAAATCTACCCCATCTGTATACCTATCCACTTTCAGTTATCTATCTATCTATCTATCTATCTATCTATCCATCTATCTATCTATCATCTATCTATCTATCTATCATCATTGTCTATCATCTATTATCTGTCTATCTACTCATCTATCCATCTAACTATCTATAAATCAATCCATTTTCTTTTTTCTCCCATTGATTAGAATTTGCTTACCAACTGCTCTTGAGTATGGAGTCAACCCTGAAACATGGTAGCCCTACAAAGTTCTAGACCATTATAGAAAATAGACTTTTCTTTTTGTAAAACTTCTAAATGTCCATAGCTTCTCAACTATAATTAGAACCTTCTACCCATCTTTTGCCAATCATGCTGACATAAACATCTAGTTTTGATAGTTTCTCCAATGCCTTTCTGTTCTCTGGTAGATCATCATTACTATCATTTAATAGATTATTTTATCCTTACTGTATGCAATATGTGCCCATCTGGTTTAGTTTGATCCTTTTACTCATTGTATTTTTGTGTAAATTCATTAGGTTGAATGTAAAAACACTGAATTGTGATGATTTGTCTTTGGTAATAAAATATTTAATATCATAATATTTCTCTAAATCTTACCAATATACTTTTTGCAAATGTGGGAATACAATGCTTTCATTTCACTTAATATATTTCATATTTATTAATGTACTTATGTTTTCTTCATTGTTTTGGTTTTCTGATATGTATTTATTAATTTTTTAATGTGAATAATTCTGAGACATGTTCCTGGAAGTAATTTTTATTCTTATATTAAATCACATTATATATCTTCTTAGCTCTTGTTCATTTTATGGCATTACATAGGTCTATTTTATGAATACTCTATGTGTATAGATTTGTTTGTTGGTGTAAGTATTAAATACCTGAAGTAAATTGTCAGTGGTACATTTTACTGATTGCTTTCATATATTCCATTACCAACTAAGAGATGAATATTTCATTATCTAACTACAGCTTTGGATTTGCCTTTATTAATTCATGTTTTGGCAGTTTTTTCATTCACACAATTTGAAGATCTGTTGTTTAGTTACTTAAATTTCCATATTTGTCATCCTTTAGTTTATACATTGAGAGGCACTCTTTTCCTATACATTCTTATGCATGCAGGAGTTCTATGTGCTCTATTATATACCACCCAAGTATTTTAAATATATGCAATTTAAATGTATGTGTATCTACATATTGTGAATAGATTTCATTTTCTGCATTTAATCTCTGCAGATATATAATTCTGCAGTTTTTTGCTATACACAATACAATAGAAACAAGAATTTACATCTTCTAATTTTCTATTATTTTCTCTTGCTCTTAGGAAAATATTCTCGGTAACTTTAAGAAAATTTTTATCATGGAAATTTCTCTGTTGCTAAGTAGGACAGCAAAGCATATTCTTTTACTTATATTTTATTATATTTTTATGTTTTTAAGATTTATTCATTTATTTTATGTGAGTATGCTGTCACTCTCTTCAGACACACCATAAGAGGGCATCTGATCCCATTACTGTGGTTGTGAGCCACCAAGTGGTTGCTGGAAATGGACTCAGGACCTCTGGAAGATCAGTCAGTGCTCTCTTAACCACTGAGTCACTTCTCCAACCTTCTTTTACTTAATTTAATGCAAAACTTAAAATATGTATAATAGAGATGTGTAAATAGGTAAATACAATTGAAAGTGAGCATTTTTGCAGTCACTCCTTTGAGGATCTTTCATATTTATATCTCTCCTCATTATTATGATGGTTTTTAGATTAAAGATCTGGGTTTAGAGACCAGAGATAATATATCTCAGCTTTCATTGTATAATATTAGTGACTTCTTTTGATGTCTCTGCTTTTTTCTCTGTGGGTCTACTAAAGAGTTGATGACTAAAAACCTCAGGTAGTCTGAGAAATCCAGACAGACAAATTGACTTGATTAATAATCCTGTTGGCTATCAGAAACTGGCATGTTTTTTATAAGAGTAACATAACTACTTCTGCTGTTGTCTACCATGTGAAGACTATAGGGAAACTGTAGATGAAATCTTCTGTTCTTTAAATCTTCATTTCTTCTACAAAAAAGAAATCCTAAGACATATATTTCACATGTGCTTAGTCTTCACTCTCACACAAAGATTAGTGTGCTTCAGCTGTTCTGATTAAAGAATAAATAATTCTGCTCTTGTCTAGGTTAGTCTCAGATTCCTTTCATCTCCAAATCACCTCCACCTATCCCAACTCAGCATACACAACTTTTCACGACATGGCTCTTTTGTATGTCCTTCTCTCTCTTAAGAAAACCACAATGAAAGAAACTTTCACAAGATTTTGAAAATGTCAACATAACAACCTCATGCCTTTCTGAGTACCCATTTCACTTAGTTAGCAAAGGTGGAATCAAGCCAGCACTGCATGCAGCTTCACAGCTACTGACACGCTTCCTACCAAGAGCCTCTCTGAGAATGTGTAGTGGGCTTTTGGAGAGAAACTGCTTATCTGACCTGTGTGAAAGCCTAACACTGCAAGCTCCCCAAAGTATAAAAGAGTTAATCTAGTCAGTCAGATCAACCATCCACCCAAAGGACTACACCCATCAAGCAGGGCTAAGAAAGGACCCTTAGGACTGTCCATTCATCTTAAGCCAAGGAAAAGAGATAGGTGGAATAATAATCTCTTTAATGAGATAGCATATTTTACTTTTCTAAATTTATGTCATCTCAGGAACTACTTATGAGCTTTATGAGGGAGATCTGTATTGACTCAGATATAACTTTCTCTTTTCCTTTATTTTTTTCTCTCACAGCTGCTGGCCAAGAATCTAAAAATAGCTTTTCTGATAAGGTACATTAGGATTCCTTATTTTTCTTTACCATGCCAACCCCAGACACTATATAGCTAACTGCTTTGTTGGATTAATTCACATGGCAGGGCCTTCTTCCCTTCTGTTCAACATTTCCCTCTTTTGGGAACCTGATATTAACATCTTATCTGACCATGTTTTTTTCCCCTGTTTTTCTTTTCTTTTAAATAATATTTTTTTTCTTTAAGCTTGTATTTAAGAAGCTTACAAAAGTTTATATATTGAAACTAAGATAAACAAAGGCACAGAAATCTCTGATTTCTCGGGTACCAAGAGAACTCCAGGAAAGAAATGACCAGAACTGAGGTTATTTGGTGTCACGTTGTTTTCCCTCTTTGTTGACTCTGAGATCTTTTACTTCTACACAGGTCTATAAAAAGATATAAGAACCCTCCAATGAGTACAGCCTGAAGCTTCTGTTCTACACAAAAAAAGAGAAGAAAATATACTAAGAGGGAATGATCTGTCCTATAGCTGCTGCTAGCTCTATAAAGCCTACTTATTTACCTAGTTAGGTAGCTGCTCTCTATTTTTATGGGGCAGCATAACAATATGTTCCCCAATAAAGTGTTTTTCTATACAAGGACCGATTTCATTCACTGATTTCTCTTCAGTCTCTTATAGTGGCCTCAGGGCCATTCTGTCCCAGTGTCCTCTACTGAATTATGACCTTACAAACATAGTGATAGTTTCTACTTATCTGTAAAAACATTCATGCTTTTGAATATAATTTTAGATTTCACTTTCATGGATAGTTTCCATATGTCCTGATGATGTTTAATAGAATATCTCATTTGATGATATTTTCTTTGAAGTTCTTTTTTACATCATCCTGGCATTTCATATTATAATATTATTACATTCCTAAGTATTATGCCATATATTTATTTTATCTGGTGCTAAAATATATTCACTTAGTTAAGAAATGTAGACATCTTTCTACTTAGGAAGTATACAAATGAAAAAGAATCATTGAATTCTTATCTTCTCAAATGTATCTTATTCTTAATATATAAACTAATATAAAATATAGAAAATAAAATTCTAGTTGTAGATAGAATTAATGTCAAGTTTAGAACAAAGAATATAGAAACAAACACCAGAAAATAGACCTCAAAATTCTGACCTCAACAGAAAAGTCTTTGTTTATTATAGCACACAGAGAAGGACAGCCTTTCTCCTGAGGGAATGGAGAGTCTACAAGGTTGGAGGAAAATAGGTGCAATTGCGATTTATAGGAAATTTTGAAAATGAGAAATTAATGCATGTGTAATGGTTTATGTGCTGGCCTATAGTCTGTACTACCTAGAACAGTAGATTCAAGCAAGAGAGAGTATTTTGAGAAACAGACTCTCACAAAACAGTCTTTTCAGGGGTTCTGCTGACTAATAATGGTTTAATAGGGCCAGTTGAGATCTCATAAGACTGCTATGTTGTTATTGGTGTTTGATTTTATATTTTGCAACTGAGGCAGGCGATCAATCAATATGTTTTAATTCTGTGCATATCCAAAATATAGTGCTTATCAAAGATAATGTCAAATCCATGTGCCTT
The DNA here is from genome assembly GCF_011762505.2 of Arvicanthis niloticus. Taxonomy (NCBI): domain Eukaryota; kingdom Metazoa; phylum Chordata; class Mammalia; order Rodentia; family Muridae; genus Arvicanthis; species Arvicanthis niloticus. The sequence continues at coordinate 33,431,099 of NC_047667.1, forward strand.
GCTATTCTCAGCTACTTGAGGATAGAGAAAGTTTTGTTCATTTCAAATTTTCATATATTTCTCTATTTATAGGGTATTTGTGTATTTGGAAGGTGGGGTCATTCATTTGCCATTTTAATTTGTAACATATATTTTCAAATCCTGAATAAATCAGACAGCCATATTCCATTAAGTCTTTATGGTCTCAATTTTATGCTATTCTTCAAATCCTTAGAATCTTTCCTCATAACTTCAGGGGGCTTCATTTTACATTTTAAATATTTGTCTCTATTTTCTATCATCTAAATATCTTTCATTTATTTTTCTAAATAAAATCTATTTTCCTATCTGATAGCTATATATGCTGTTTTCAAGAATGTCACTGTGTGTGTGTATCCCCAAATTCAAGTCATGTTGACAAGTTATATAAATCATATTTTAAATGGCATGCATATAGAATAATGTATTTTCTTCAATAATGTTTTAAAATTTTCTTTTGGCTTCTGCTTCTAGATCTTTCCCTTCTCTTTTGATTAACTTTCCCCCATGTATTTATCACCTGTTAAAATTACTCAAGTCTGGATGTTAGGCTATTTCATCTTATCCTAGAGTCTACCCTGACCAATTGCATGCATCAATGTTCTCATCACACATACCAAATGTGCATATATTTTGCAACATTTCTATTATATTCTCATAGAAAACAACCGACTTACCTAATAGCCTAATTAAAATATTATGCATTTAAATGGAAATTTAACAGAAACCTAACAAAATTGAGCATCCCTCTTCCCCATTCATATATTTGTAACATTTATTTTCATTTTATTATGTGACTTGGTTCACTATGTTTTTTTATTTCAAGCCAGGGAAGTAGGAAAAAAATTATGACATCTCCATCATCCATAATAGCTAATATACCATGAAATTCTCTCTATTTTTCTTCCTCTGTATTTCATTTCTCTCTGTCATATAGTTTAAAGCAGAACCCCACAGAGGTGTGTGCAATTTCATTTCAAATGCTTCTGCTGCATTTGACCTGCCATCTGCTTGTCAGACTGCACAAGTAACACTCTGTTTTTCTATTCTAAAATGTATATCATTATCACAAATATTCCAATGTAAAGTATTTTAAAGAATTTTAATCTTTCTGAAGGCAAATATGTATGTCCATAATTTATTTGCAAATTCTCTATCTTTAATATTGACCACGTGTTGAAACATAGATTTTACCTTTATTGTATTCTTTTCATATACAACTTGCTTCTGTATTCTGTGGTGAAAGATTTCATATGGTTGTTCTACATATCATGACATAGTTAACTATTTGTTAATTTAAAATAGTCATTCTTCACTCAAATTAATTAGAGAAAACTTTCCTGTTCTTTCTGAAGTTGTTGATCATCTCTCTCATTCTCTTTTGTAAATTTTATATCTGCTGTTTAGTGTTTACTTTAATTATAATTTCATGTATTTATTATTAAACTACATGTCAAAATGTAATTGTTTCTCAAAATATAAGTTCTTATAATGTAGGACTATATTTAGTTTCTGCATTGCCTATTATAAAGACCCAATGCTTATTATTAAATAATTAGTCACACCATTTATGTATTACTTTCATTTTTAAAATTTAACAGATCTTATCTTTCTATTATGTGTACGTATGTTGAAGTATGTGAACACAGGTATAGTGAATCAGATCTCTAAGAGTTATAGATACAGGAAATTATGAGGTGCTAAGTGTGGATACTGTTATTCCAAACCAGGGTCTGCAAGAATATCAAACATTCTTAACTACTGAATGATCTCCACAGCCCCCTCATGCATTTCCTTAAAAAAAAAATCACCTGCTGTGTTCTGTGTCTCAATACTGTTTGAGGTTTCAGACCATTACAAATTTTGAACAGAAATATTAATGGTTAATGCAATGAGTGCTTGATAGTGATAAAGCCAAATAGACAATAAACCTTTTGTGTCCTTAAAAGTTCATTTTTAGTATGAAAAAAGCTAATACAGAAATATTATGCACCATTTCTAGAACAAAATTCAAAAACCAGTAATTCATTGCTTGAGTAAGGTTTTAAGGAAGTATATGACAACTTTAAGCTATATACATAACAGCCTCTTGCAAAACTGTAACAATTGAACAAACGTTGAAAAGAAATGTGGCAATGAGATGAACTCCCAAGAAAGGTAGGTCATGGATGTAATTAAGAACAGTTACAAAGTTTCAGATGTGTTACCAAATGACATCCAGAATATTCACTGCCTTTGGATACTGTAAATTTCTAAATAACATTTTATGATTTCCAAATAATATTTTATGAGAATTTCAGACAATGAATTTTAATGACACCCAAATCCCCCTTCTAAAACACTTAAACCCTTACCTCTCTAATATCCTAAATTGGTTCCCCCCCCCTCTCCCTCTCTATCTCTCTTTCCCTCCCTCCTTTCCTCCTTTATCCATCATGCTCAGTTGATATTGGCCTACTACACTTGGGTATTGTGTCTACCCTAGAGTATAGTCAAAACAACAACAACAATAATAATGATAATAATAATAATAATAATAATAATAATAATAATAATAATAAAATCCTGACTCTGCCTTTTTCAGCAACTATCAAATGCCAAAATCTCTTCAATTAAGGGTGATGTGACCTGTCCCCAATCCTGCTGAGGCCAGAATTTATATGGCTTTCCTGGTTTTGTGCATATTGTCACAATGGCTATGGGTTCAAGAATGTTTAGAAAACACTATTTCTGTAAAGTCACCTGAATCAAATGAACAAATAAAACATGATGAAATATAGAGGCTAGCTAGGTAGAGTAGGAAATAGTTAAGATAGGGGATTAGCAAGGCTGAATGGGGGAGCACAAAAAGACCAAAAGCAAGGTCAGATATGATCAAAATATATTAAATGTATGCATGAAAATGTCACAATGAAAGCCATAATTGTATATAATTAATATACATTAATATTGTTTTAAAAATTATTTCTCATCCCACAGAAAACATAGATGAATGTTAACTCTATATTTCCAGTGAAAGAAGATAGTCCTTATAATGGCATGCTACTTTAAAAGTAGCTAGTTAACGCTAGCTGGTCATGATAGGTTAAAAAGAAGAAGTGAGAGAGAAGAGAGAGAGAGAGAGAGAGAGAGAGAGAGAGAGAGAGAGAAACAGTGAAATAAAAATATGAAATTGGGAGAGTAGAGAAATAAGAGTGTCATGAGAAGAGTTTGGGATTTGAATGTCATCAAAGTTCACTGTTCAGATTCTATACCTGTACCTATACCTATATCTGTACCTATATGAGGTAACTGATTATGGTTACTGTATAATATTAAAGCACTGAGGTTTGGGACTCTTATATAGTAGTTACAGATAGTCAATAGAATTGAATAAAATCAGACAAGCTGAAGCACCCACTTAAAATCTTCAACACAGATAATAAAAATACAAATTGATAAGCTAGTAAAATTAACTAAATATGTATAAGAAGTTTTATTGGCAGCCATATTTCTTAATTTTGTGGCAATTTACACTGAAACAATGAGAAGTATGGGTTCTTTTTGTCACTGGGAGTCATCTGTACAGATATTTTCTGCTAGATTATATATATATAATATATATATATATTATATATATATAACATATGTATTTGATGGTATATATATGTGTGTGTGTGTGTTGATACATATGTAATATAGCTATATATATACACATATATATATGCAATAATAACTATGCATTGAATATGTGCACTTATACTGTCAATAATAGGCCTTAATGGGTCTCCTTGCTCTGTCAGCTTTGAAATATTAATGTTATCCACAACAACCACAATACCATTCCAGTTGTATTGTAGCCAGTGTTCTATTGCTGTGAAGAAGCACCATGATTACAACACTCTTGGAAAGCAACATATTTAACTGAGGCATGTTTATAGATTCTGAGGTTTAGTCCATTGCCATCATGGCAGGAATATGATAGCAGGCAAGTATATATGTTGTTGGAGTGGTAACTGAAAGTTCTATATTTGCATCAGCAGACAACAGAAGGAGATGGAGAGAGGTGGGTAGGCAGAGGGGAGAGGGAGGGAAAGAGGGAAGGGGAGGGGAAGAGGAAGTGAAAGAGACTGGGTCTTGCCAGTCTTCAGTGACACACTTCCTCCAATAAGGCCACACCTATAGCAATGATGCCGTGCCTTCTAAGGTCTCTCAAGCACCACCACTCCCTAATGACAGAACATTGAACTATTTGATCATAAGAGGACTAGTTTCATTCTTATCACTATAAGCAGTAATAATTCTGCCGAACACACGTTTTTTTCTAAGCTGTGTCAAAACAACAGAAGTGAAAGGAAGCAGCAGTGTTACTCAGGATAACTTACTTCATGGAGGTTATATATGAAAAGAAAGGTCTGCCTAGCTGTCACATCAGCTTGCCTATTTCTTTGCTGAGGTGTTGAAATGATGTACACTCAATTTACCTGGTGATATTTTTAATGATACTTGAATTGACCTTATATTTCCACTGTAGAATCAACACAAAAGATTCACTTTCACAAGAAAAAGATTATTGAAAAGAAAACTAAATCCTTTCCTCTGCATCCCACCTCTATTTTTGCCATTTATTTATTTATGTTTCTATTTATTTACATTCCAGATTTTATTCCCCTTCCTGGTCCCATACCTTCTCCCCAGCCCCTGTCTCCACTAGGGTGTCCCCACCCCTACCCCTTCACCCAACCAGACCTCTAAACTCCCTGGGGCCACCAATCTCCTGAGGGTTAAGTACATCATCTCTGACTGAACACAGACTTGGCAGTCTTCTGCTCTATATGTGGCAGTCCTCTACTGTAATGTATTGGAGACTTCATATCATTTGGTGTATGCCACCTTTTTGGTGGTCCAGTGTTTGAGAGGTCTCAGGGGTCCAGGGATAATTGAGACTGCTGGTCCTCCTACAGAGTTGCCCTCCTCGTTAGCTTATTCCAAGCCTTTCCCTAATTCAGCCACAGGGGTCAGCAGCTTCTGTTCATTGGTTGGGTGCAAATATCTGCATCTGACTCTTTCAGCTGCTTATTGGGTCTTCCAGAGTGCTGTCATGATAGGTTGGTCCCCTTTGTATATTTTATCCAATTAAGAAAGATTTGGTGATAACTAGTTCTTTGCCTGTCACTATGTGAGAATGTGTGACATATTCACTTAGTATAGTCATTTTACAACTGGTAGAATAGAATCTAAACTACAGTGAGTCTAGATAGCACCGAAAGGAGCTGGGGATTGGTCTTGAAAATAGGAAGCATGGAAATGAGTTCACTGATAAGCATCACTTGCTTCAAGAGAAAAACAATATAAAAATACATTTCAATACTGTGAAAAAGTTTGATAACTAGACATGTTATTCCAGATAACTGAAATATAAATCTTCAAATGCAGTAACACAAAAGGAAAATTAGTTTAAAGAACATTGTTTACCAAATATTCTTGTGAAGTAACAATCTTGTATCTTCTATAGCCTCAAACTGAAATTCGCCCATTTTTTTCATTTTTACCTTTCTCTACAAGACCTTTATTTACAGATACAAATGGAATTTTAACACTTACAGTTTAAGTGTGAAATAAGATTTCTGCCACTCACTAGACTGTAAGGCTGACAAAGTTACTTCCTCATTCCTTCCAACCTCCTAGTTTTCTGTTGAAAGAGTAAAAACAGTTCTGACCACAGTGAAGCAATAAATAGATCAATGGGGTTTTATGGAAAAAATGCTTAAAACATAAAAATTGTAGAGTGCATGTGTGTACATTTGTCAATATTTGTGTCTCTCTGTTTCTTGCATATGTGAATATCATTTAGTGTTAAATTAATACTTCTCTCCAAACCTATGTGCTGATGTCTTACCTCCTAGTACCATGAAAGTAATCCTATTTGGGAAGGCACTTGTAGAAGAACTTAACATCAGATGACACCTGAAAGAGAACATGTAACACTGCAACATGGTTGCTATCTTTATAAAATAAGTCATTAAGATATACACATGTGTACACATACAGAAACACACAAAGAAACACATGCATACACATGAATATGTTGTCATGCAATGACTAGAGACATCATAGTATAGCCTCTATATATGAAGAATTGCCATTGAAGTGCAACAACAGATAAGGAGAGCCCAGAAAAATGGTGGATCCTATTTACTATCTTCTGGAATAACGTTTGGATATATATATATATATATATATATATATATATATATATATATATATATATATTCAAACCCTCATTATCTTTTGTTAATATTTGTGTTTTGTGTGTATATATTTACACATATAAAATAATCAATGAATAAAAATATATTCACACAAAAAATTAAAAAATAAAATTCAAAAAGTATTTACTAGTCTGTACAAAAGTATGCATTAAACTGTGGTACCTTCAGAAAATCAACAAAAAAACCAATTATTCAACCACAGAATGTCTATCTATGCTGCTATTTGCTTTCTCCTAGGATAACTTCAATATCAGGATCACATCTTAGCCGATTTTCTCCAAAGAAGGCTAAATGGTTTCATTTGCTATATGTAGCATATATATATATATATGTGTGTGTGTGTGTGTGTGTGTGTGTGTGTGAGAGAGAGAGAGAGAGAGAGAGAGAGAGAGAGAGAGAGAGAGAGAGCTATACTCCTCTGTTTAACTTGAATTTCATAATAATGAGATTCATTTTTCACATACACAGTAGAGCTTGTATGATTAAGATGTTAACTACTATTCTAATTTTCATATGTAAACCATAAATTTATTTTTACCATTTTGTTTATATCATTCAGTACTTTATGGATCCTCTAAGTCTCTGGATTTTTTGTTTGATTGTTTTTGTCATTCATGACCTCAATGGTAAAACTCTCTTTTTCTTTAGAACCAATTAAAGAAGATGTTTTGCATTTGGTCTATATTAATTATTGGATGTCTTAGATGGCAACATATATCATGTATGCATACTTTGCTTCTCCTGAATATTATGTCATAAATGGTTTCATTCTAGATGAAGTCATGATGAAGTGTTCATGGCGCCTCACTAATAAGATTAAAGTCTATCATGTCTAGATAGCTCCTCTGAGCTCAATGCAAAATGCACGACTCCCTTTTCTTAGCAGGGCTTCTCTGTCTAATCTGGGACCCTGACTCCAAGACTTCTACCTGCAGATTGTCACAGTCTTCAACCAAACTACAAGTTCACTTTCTCTTTTCTGATAAGAAGTGCCCCCACCCCCACACCCCACCTCCAGCAAGTATCTGAGAGTCCTGGAATGCCTCCCCATACAAATGAGGCATTCATAGTACTTTACACTCCTTTCAATTTTACATTTACCCAGAGAACTCCTTCCTACCCACTAAGTTTCATATATAGCCGTTTAGTACCCTGACTGTACAGAATTCCACACTGAATAAAATATGTGCACAAAGTGTTTGAAGATTGTCTAGGAGAGCTGTAACATTGAGTATAGTGTAAAAAAGCTGTAGTACTAAAATCCAAAAGAAGACCTTCCTTAGAGAAGGCTTCCCCCAACCAACTGCACCCCCCACCACCCATAAACTCACTCACAGCCAAACTGGCCCTTGCAGACCCCACCTGTTTCAGACTTGACTTCGTCATTCCAGCAACCTTGAGGGAGGAATCAAAAGATATAGAACCATAGCTGGTCCCCAGCATGCATTCCACAGTGATTAATCATGTGGTTTTGTAAAAAAAATTATGTCATAAATAAATAAAGAAATAACAAAACTTAGTTGATTCCATTATAAAAACATAATGAATCTTTATGGGATAATTAATATATTATGGTTCTGGAGGAATTATATATATTAATTTTATCATTACTTCTTAGTAATCTAAAAATTACATGGTTTTTGGTTCTCTGGAGTCTAACTTCTTGAGTTCTTTGTATATATTAGATATTAGCCCTCTATTGGATGTAAGATTGGTAAAGATCTTTCCCAATCTGCACCCAATCATCAGACTGAGCACATGGACCCCAATGGGGGAGTTAGGGGAAGGACTGAAGTAATTAAAGGGGTTTGCAACTCCATACGAAGAACAACTGTATCAACCAACCAGACTCCCCAGATTGCCCAAGGACTAAACCCCCAACTAAAGAGTACACATGAAGGGACCCATGGCTCTAGCTGCAAATGTAGCAGAAGACTGCCTTATCTGGCATCAGTCGGAGGGGAGACCCTTGATTCAGTGAAGACTTGATGCACCAGCATATGGAAATGCTAGGACAGTAAGGCAGGAGTAGGTGTGTGGGTGGGTTGGATAGGGATTTTTATGAGCATCCTCATAGAAGAATAGGGAGTAGGATGGGATAGGGACTTTGCAGAGGGGAATGCAGGAAGGGAAAAAAACACTTGAAATGTAAATAAATAAAATAACCAACAAAGAATACATGGTTTTTAAATATAAAAATAAAATGATAATATTTGGGTTTTTGAATTGATTGTAATTGTGTTTACTATAACAATTTTCTTGCAAAATTTGACTAAAGGCATACTATGATACCAAGTCCTATAATCAACCTTCTCTATGCTTTGCCATCAGAGGCTCTATTAAAATCCAATTGTTTTTAAAATAAATTGAGTTGACATGAAGTGTTGTCCTAATGAGAATCTACAGGGTGTCTGCTAATTGGAATTCTAATAATGTGAATTTTTCCCCCCACTGGCTACTTGGGACATTAGCTATGTACAGTGTTCCTTTCTTTGAGATATACAAATGTAACAGATTACCAAATATGTATTGCTAGACTAACTAAATAGTGTCATTTTTCTTTTCCTTTATTGAAGCTTTTGGTGAGATGTGAGCTAAAAAAAAATGCAGGGATCCATTTAGAGTCCTTACACTAAATTAGCATATTTTAAACCTTCAACATAAAGTAAAAGACTATTTATGATTTTTATATAATTGTTACTAGTTTTACTTAAATTTTAAGGAAAACTAAGGCTGTGAAAATAAATGAAAAAAAGTTTCATGAAAGTACCATGTCTTATGACTTCAAAAGTTACCCTAAAATTATATTTGAAGAACACAATTAAGGCAATCATATTTCTTCTTGTCCTATCCTAAATCATTTATAAGAGATTCAGAGATTATTATAACCCACACTAGATGCATGGCAGCTAAGTCTCATTTTTGTTTTGGCATTAGAAGTCTTACTTTCACCAACAATTTCATGAAGATACCCATAGATCTTACTCCTATATGTAAAGAGATAGTTATACTTATTTTAATTCTTATTCTTATTCTTATTCTTACTCTTACTCTTACTCTTATTTTTAAATGAGTGAGCATGACCTAGAATTATAGATTCAAGTTGTCTCAACTGACATGTTTGTTGTAGAAACAGTTACATAAATTTTGGTGGTTTAGTTCCTGGGAGCTCTGGGGAGTCTGGTTGGTTGATATTGTCACTCTTCCTATGGGGTTGCAAACCTCTTCAGCTAAGCTCTCACAGACTAAACCACCAACCAAAAAATACACATGGTGGGGGAGCATGCCTCCAGCTGGATATGTAGCAGAGAATTGCCTTAGCAGGCTTCACAGGGAGGAGAGCCCATTGGTCCTGTGGAGGCTCAATGACCCACAGTAGAGGAATGCTAGGGCAGGGAGGCAGGAGTCGGGGGTGTTTGGGGAGCACAATCATAGAGCTAGGAGGAGTGAAGGGATAGGAGGTATTTGGAGGGGAAACTGGGAAGGGGGATAACATTTGAAATGTAAATAAAATAACCAATAAAAAATAAAATATTAAAAAAGAAGACATTGTAATGCTTGTGTATATGACTACATAATAATGAAGTTATTACAAACTTGAATAATTTTATAGAAAATTTTCCATTGAGCATAAATGTATTTTAAAATCAAATGTGAATTGTTAAAAATTATGTTATTTTTGCCACAACTTTAAAAAAAACCTCATTTTCCTATATGTCTTTGTATGCTTCTTTTCTTTTCAGCCCACCCTCCTCTGGTCGTAATCTTTTCTTTTTCCCTTGTTTAAGTATGTCTTGTTGAAGCATTAGGCAATATCATTAAGCAAAACAAAAAATTTGATTAGCAAGTCAGAAAATGTATTCTGTCCCTATTAATAACTCTTTAGCTGGTTATAAAACTTCTGGTTGATGGTCTTTTTTATCCCTCAGCATCAAATCTCTTGTGATCACTTAACATAGCAGTTATATTATTAGACTAGAATTCCTCTCTCTCTCTTTCTCTCTTTCTCTCTACATAGACTCTACATACACACACACCATATATGTATACACAGACACATAAACATCATCTCTTATAAATTTTTTTGATAAGAGCAAAATAGGTTATATGAAGAAAGGAGATGGAGAAGGAAATAATACCAAGGTTGTTAGAAAAACCTTCAAGCTTCAAGTATTAATATCATTTTATATTTATCAAAAATTAATTATAGGCAGAAATCTAAATCTTAAGCTAGAACAAAATAGATTTCAGGCATGAAAATGACTTTGGGCTAGGACAAGAAAGTAGGCTCAGATATTTTGGTCATCCTGATAACCCCTGTGATCACGGGACTCTGTCATGTGTGTTCTTTGACTATCTGAGTTTATTGTTTTTCTTGTTCCTTGACTATTTACATCTATTTTATTGCTAGTTCCTCAACCTAGAACTGACCTTAATACTTGCATTTAATTTAAACAGTATAAAGACAAAAAAGGAGGAGGAGGGATGGGATAGGGGATTAATGGGTGGGAAGAATGGGAAACGAGGATGGCATCTGAAATGTAAATAAATAAAATATCAAAATAATTTGCAAACAAAAAACAACAAAATTCAATATATCATATATATCATATATATCATAGTATTATATTATATATTTATTATATATTATATATTATATATTACATATTATATATATACACATACACACATATGTATGTATATATCCGAATTGTGCCACTTATGCTGACAATGTTCTCAACAAGAATCAATTACTAGTGAAATCCCCAGAAACAGATACTAGTATCCTCCTTTTAAGTGATAGTCAATATAGTCCAAATGACCTCCTAAAATAATATATGCTACTTCTGCTTACTTTGGTCACTTTGCTGAAGACACTGAAGACACACTTCCAACCTAAAATTTTTCTTTAAATAGTCCAGTTTCAACAGTACTAAAAAGTGCCATGTGAGCTCCTAAAGGAGGGATGCAATTAATCATATAGCTCACCCTTGATACCTATGAACTACATCAAAGATTGACATGGGAAGATATCTGTAAAGGTTTGATGAACAATGCTTATGTAATGGTAGCCAACAGCTAATTGGTTGGATGTAAGGCTCACTCAACAGGAAGTCATCTCTGGTTTTTGGAAACCTGGCCAACTTCACAGGAATAAGTTAATGTGTCTTAAAATAAAATTTACAAACACCATTTTGGTAGACCAGAAGGTTGGTAATTAGGAAGACCTAACTAACCACATTCTACATTTTATCTTTACATAGGTAAGTTTTACTATCACCCACCATCAAAGAAGCTTTTTTAGAGCAAATAAAATCATTACATAAAATCATATTTGGAGTTTTTGATGTACCAAGGTCAATGTTATGAGGCTCCCAGCCCCCCCTGTATACACATAAAGAACCATTCCCACATGTATGGGTTTGGGAACATGTTCAAAGACAGGCCAGGAAGAATTTCAGAGCCAGAATACATGGAAAACTAGTGTGAAATCATCTTTCCTATAAGTTGCTAATAAGACTTGAACAATACCAATATCAAAAGTGTACTAACACAGAAGGGGAAATTTTGACAGGATTACACACCTAGACAAAGAACTACAGACAACTATAGACTACTGTGAGAGTGAAAATTAATCTCTTAGAGAGAAGATAGGGTTTATGTGATATCTAGGCTTGTTGACAAATAACTTGGTTTTAGCTATTCTTGATGTAGTTTTTCATTTCCTGTAATATCACCGTGGAATTATTTTTGTAACAAAATCTAACTTTTCACTTATAATTTTTAGCTATATTTTGATTACAATTTTAAACATGAATAAGCTCCACCTAATATATCAGCACTTTCAAAAATTTTTACAGTTTCATCAAGTAAAATGTAATCATAATGTGATGATTTAAATATGTTTTGCCTGCATAGATTCATGTGTTCAAATGCTTGGAAATAGGAAGTATCACAATTAGAATTTGCCTTACTGAACTAAGTATAGCATTGTTGGAGGAAAAATGTGACTGTATAGATTGGTTTTGAAGTTTCCTATGTTTAGGCTCCAGTTTAGAAGAAAGCCTCCTTCTGGGTTCCTATGGAAGATATCCTCATCCTGGTTGCCTTCAGATCAAGATTTGAAGATCAAGAGTCCACTCTTTCTTCAGTACTAAGTCAGCCTGGACAATGCAATGGGATACCATGCATCCCATCTTCAAAATAATGGACTAAAACTCTGAAAGAGTCAGCCAGAAGCAACTATTTTTCTTTATAAGAGTTGTCCTGGTGTCTCTTTACAGGAATAAATCCCTAATACTCTTGATTTAAAACTTAAATTAATGTTCACTTTTAAATGGATATATTATTTATATTATTTCAGTTGTATAAAATATGTCATATATTTGTACACACACACACACACACACACACACACACACACACACACACACACACATATATATATATATATATATATATATATATATATATATATATAATCTTAACCCATAGAAAAAGATATGTCTTAGTACTGAGACATTATTGTGTCCTAATGTGTAGGTATTTAATAAACCTAAATTCCAAGTTTCAAATTCCCCTTTCAGTAGTAAAACTACAGAAAGTCCTTGTTTTATGCCATTGTTATTATTATGATTCTGATTATTATGTAAATATAGAGCCTTATGCTTGAACATAGAAAGCCATGTTTTACTGTATATTATAGCACTTAATTTGAGTTGAAGACTTTTAACATTCTTTATCTAATTATAACAAACTTAGTAACATGTGTATTATTTTTAAGTTTTATCTTCATCAAATCTTCTTAACCTGTACTTTAAAATTTCAGTTTTGCCCTTTTCTATTTCTGGTTGTGACAATTTTTAATATTTAGAAAGAAATACCACATTATTAATAAAATATTTTCCCTTTTAAACTATTTTTTCTTTTGAAATTTAGCAAAAATGCTTTTTTATACATTTAATTATTTATATCCTTATACTAATAGCTCTTTTCTATCATTTATTTTACAATTTTTTGAAATTAGAAAAATAATTTTAACATTTGTTAATAAATTAATGAAACCCAAATTTGCTGCATAGAAAACAAAGAAGCCACAGGGTTTTTTTATGATAAATGTTTCACTAATAGTAACACTGGGAAACAATGTTCATAGCCTTAAAATAATTTATTTTTTTCTCTTGTTGACTGATTAAACCAATATGTATTTCTGATGTACTATAATTATTATAATTGTTGTCCAAATATATTCAAGATACTAACCTTCTAATATATATATATATATATATATATATATGAATACATATATGCATATAATATATATACTATTCTATATTATATATAGAATAGTATAAACACACACATATATATCTATATATCTATATATAATAATTGTTAAAAGACTTTTCTCATTTCACAGGTGACTTGTTTACTCTAATTTTGGTATGCTTTATCATAAAGAAGTTTTTCAGCTTTATAAGGTAACAATTTTAATTTTAATTTAATCTTAATTCCTTTGTTATTACTGACCTGCTCAAAATGCATTTTCTGTTACAATGATTTTAAGCTTAAGTTCAACTTTACTTCTATCAGTTTGAGACTGTCTGGTCTAAGGTTGATGCCCTTGATCCATTTTCAGTTTCAGGGAGCTTTGTCCAGGGTGATTGATGTGGATCTATTTTCACTTTTCTACACACAGACACCCAGTTTTACCAGCACTAATTGTTGAGGATGTTGTATTTTCTCCAGTGAATATTTTTACTTCTTTGTCTAAAATCAAGTGCTAAAAGCATGTGGACATATGTCTGTGTATAAAGAATATATTTAGAGCTTTCTATTGTTTTTGTTATTATCTTTGTTACTGGTGAAAAGAATACAGTTAAATTAATACAAATAGGATAGTGATACAGACTTTTTAGAAGAAATGCAATCAAATATTTGCATCCTTAATTTTAAGAAAAGATTTTAGAGCTTGTATAAATTAAGGAGAGTAATCTGTAACTATATTTTCCAAATTGTTATTCCAGAACCAGCAGCTAATCTGTTATTACAAGCATAAAATAAATCAGAATTTTAAGCCCAGCCCAGAAACAATGAATCAAATTTGGAATTTTTGACATACCTTAAGGGATTCATATGAATATAAACTTCAAAAGAAGTCATATTGTGTTCTTAAAATATCAGATGCTTTTTATTAAATTGATTCTGAATAATTAATTGATTTTATTAAAATAATTAATATTTAGTTAAATTCTTCATTGAAATTTTTATTAACTTTGAGATTAAATTTTATTACATTTATTCACTAAATATTTATAGAAAAGTTTGAATTTGTAGAAAAGAACTATAATATGTATAGTGGGAATGTCTTCCTTTAATTCTACAATGTTTGAAGATTGGATGTCCTCTTAAAATGTCTTTATGAGCCTGATAAAGGTTGCTGTGTATTAACTGAGAAGAATTTTAAGCTGCATTATATTTGAATCCTTTATATTTAGCGTTTTACACTTTAGGGAATCTTTAATTCACCAATAAAAAAAATCTACATTTACTTTTTTCTTATATGCTTCTTGCTTTTTTAAAAACAATGGAAGTAATATTAGCTTCATTTTTAAGTTCCCTTGCAATGTCAAAACTCTGACAACAATTTAAATGTACACCTTCATCTTCTTTTCACTAAAAATCCATTTGCTACTGTATTTGAAAGTGAGCTTGTGAGCAAGCAAGATAATAGCTCCGTATAAGTAAACAACTGTTGCATTGCTCATAGTAGTGTTTTATTATTCATACCTAAAATTTTATGTAAACAAATACCAAAATTTATGACATATCAATTTGTTAATACCATGCAGCATTCTTTTTCAAAACAATCATATTATAAAAGATAAGGTTTAAAATTCTTCCTAAACTTATAAATTTCTCCATGTTGTACAATATATTAAGTAGACGATAACAAAATACCAGTCATTATTTACTGGAAAAAAAACTGCTATACTGGGAGGAGAGGAGGAGGCAATGAGCTTGGGATGTAAATTCAATAAAGTAATTAACTAGTTAATATAAAATATATTTCTTTTATTTAAAGTTTAAAAAAATGTTGATATCATTAATTTATTCCTGAAACGCAATGTTTGTGTGTATGACCTTAACTATTTTAATTATTGCGACAGGGTCTCACTCTGAAGTTGAAGTTACCTTAAAGCTCTGAAGAAATGATTTCAATATTTCTAGTACTAAGTTTATATGTGTCTATCATAGCTGCCTCAAAATACTAGCAGCTGAGATAAAAACGCCAAATTCCTGCTAAGTTTCCCAGAGAGCAAGAGGCTGGAGATGCATTTCCAGCTTAAAAATAAATATAAGAACTATGAAAATTAGGGCAGCAAAATTGCAGCATAGAACAGGAGAGACATGTCAACCTACCTTTGGTTTAGGAAATATTATCATTTCATAGCAACAGAAAATGAGGCCTGGGTTAGTTTCCTCTAATGATGTGACCATGATAGGCTGGCCAGACCAAAGATAAGGCCCTGTTGGGGTCCACACTAGCCCCACGTTGGGGCAGCCAAAAAATGTCTCAGCCAAAGCAAAATGTTGAGGCCTGGGCCGACCCACGTTTGGGCAGCCACTGTATCCTGGCCCAAGCTGCCTCTCTGGTCCACGGGTCGGGGTTCAGCAAGAGCAAGAGTGAGGACGGACTCGAAGAATGCAGACCAGACAGAGTGTAATTCAATCCCGTTTATTCTTCAGTCTAAGTCCTAAGTCTTGAGTTCCTAGTACCTAGTCCCTAGCTCCTAGTCCCTCCAAGTTCCAAGTTACTTCTTCCAAGTTCTCTTCCAAGTGCCTGCTACCTGTCTTCTCTCTGCTGTGTCTGGTTCTGTCTGATTCTCTACCGTCTGCCTCTGCCTTTTATATCTCTCACTTCTAAGCCATGTCTTTTGGTCACACCTTTAATCATGCCCTTAGGTCTTGTCTCTAAATCTGATCTCTAAATCACACTCTTAAGTCACACACCTTTAATCTCACACACCTTTAATCTCACGCATCTTTAATCTCAAGGTATCTAAACCAAGATTATCAGAGTGTGCTCAGCTGTTGTAGGCTATTGTAATCCACGTCACATGTCAGGGTATATGGCTCAAGATGGCTGCAAAGCTGATAGCTGCTTTCTGCTAAAAGTCGGCCCCCAACAGGGCCCAAAACCTAAACCTAGGTTCTTCTGATTCTAAAATCCTAAAACTGCCTATTGAACACAAACTCAACAAGATGCAGGCAGAAGTAAAGAGAAACTAAAGTAATGTAAAAGTAAAAGATAAAAAGGTTGAGTGTTGGCAAAAAGAGAAAGAGAGAGAGAGAGAGAGAGAGAGAGAGAGAGAGAGAGAGAGAGAGAGAGAGAGAGAAAGAGAGAGAGAATCTATTGTGGGGAATATATTCAAATACATTGTATGTTATACTCAATCTATAACACTATTTTGAAAAACCCATGAAATATCAGTGTCATGCAACAATGAAACATATAAAAAGTTTGTCTGAATAGAAGTTCGAAAGTGAGTAAATTTTCTCACCCATCATGCTGTGCATTCTTCTTCTACACTCTACTTATTTAGTCACTAACCCCACAAGTTGATTGAAGTCACATGACTCAATGATAGTCATCCTTCTAGCCTTCCTCAAAACATTCTGTGTTCTGCAATCACTGTGCCCTTTTGCCATTATTCCATCAAAACTTTAAGTGTATCATTGCCTCTGATTACATGTATATATTTATTATGATCGGGAAGAGTAACCTTATGAATGAATTTGGAAGTAAATATTCTCAAGGAGACCATGATTGTAGCAGCAGGGAAAGCAGGCATACACTCCTGCAAAGAATGTTTAATAATATACTTTCTCTCTTATTGCTCTTTATTATCACTTACATTTTCTAAATGTTATTTCCCACATGTGCTCATCTCCTTCCTGCCAATAAGCATGATTGTTTTTCCAGCCTGTCCCTGACATGCTTCAATGTGTAAATGAATAAAGTGATATTTTACTACTACTGGTGTTATGTTCCATTGTTCAGGTTAACAAAAGAGTGTTGTTTGGTGTTTCTGATGCCTTGCCTCAAGTTTAGCTGCTAATGTCTAATATTTCTCTTATATATAAATGTGAGAAAGAAATTTATCTGCCTCTACTCTGCTATTTTTAGAAAAAAATTTTTTACTATGATGAGGACCATTTCCTTGGCCCTGGCTTGTTCATTGCAAACGTATCCTACCCTAGTATAACTTCTTTTCCACTATGGTCACCTCTGAAAGTGCATCAAGTGTGAGAAGGATTTCTCACAGATGACACCCATGGAAAACCTACAAAGACTGCTGTGAATAATTAATAACTCAGCTCTTCAATGGGAAGTTTCATTTAATTTAAATTGTCTTTTCTTATTATGAATATTGAGAAAATTTTATCCAGTAGTCTCTGTGTAGATAATTTTCAGTTTAGCTTAACAAGAAATTTATTTCTCTTTCATAAACTTATTGTATACATAATTTATTCTCCAAATTATTCTGTTTTAGTTTGGAAAATAATTTGGGTAATCTCATTGCATGCTTAGCCAGAAATATACCCAGGCTGAATACTGTAAGTGACTGTATATGTGTCTAGACATGCTCAGAAGTGGTGACCACTCCTGGACCTACAATATCATGCATATTATCTATCCTCTGATCCTGTTTCAGAACTGTTTTTTTTATTTACTTATTTAAAATCATGGGGACTTAAAAGAGATTAATCACTCTCCATATTTAAATTTCTTCTGATTTCACTTTAAAACTACAACTTCAGCATGTAAACCCTGTGTCCACATCCAGGTAATAGATATCCCAAATACAATAGAACAAAGTTCACAACTTTGCCTCCCTTCAGGAATAGCATTATCAGGTATCAGTTCACTCTGTAGATCACAGATGTCCTGTTGGTGATGTTATAAGATAGTTAACACACACACACACAACCACACACACATACACACAGAGAGACACATGATCATACTTACAAAGACACATGATCATACTTACAAACACATATACACAAACACACACATGAACACACACACATACACACATTGTATGAACAAAGTTTTAATCACCTCAGATGTCAAGCAAGATCTTCAGTATTCAGCATAGAATATTTTTAATCATAGGTTTTTCATTTGTGATGAAGTTTAAATAACTTACTCCCTTACATAAGTGGATATAATGGTGGGTTTTGTCATATATTATACATCTATTTTTATCATAGATATTTTATCACATTTTTTGTGTGTGGTGAAGTTTAAATTCCTTACTTCTTCCTTACCACAAGTAGGTATAGTATTATCTTCTACTATATTATGTACTTATTTTAAGCACAAAAAAGAAATACAGATGAAATTCAAATCAGGAAAAGAAAATCCCAGGGAGTACAATATATCCAGCACTTTACTTATGGAAAGAACATGTTTCAGTTCAAAGCACATACCTATGAGCCCGTAAGAGTGCCAGCAAGCTACACATGACAGTCTTTCCTCCCATCAAATCATAACAATGTTCCAAAGAGGTTTTGTTTTACTAAATTTTGTTACATCCAAAACATTTGAAATGCCATATCATTCTCTTATTTTA